>NC_143395.1:44300219-44611088 GCF_052110815.1 Crocodylus siamensis | reverse complement strand
ACATCAGCTTGAGAGTTGACTACCAAAAACAATCTGGTACCACCAGAGAACTTTGTAGTTTCTCTACTTAGTCCCTTTTCTAGGTCATTAATGAATATGTTGAACAAAACCACCTCCAGCACAGATCCTCAGGGAGCCCTGCTACTGACCTTTCTCCATCATGAAATATGACCATTGCCTTACCCTTTGTTTCCTATATCTTAATAAGCTTTGATCCACTAAAGGACCTTCCCTTCAATCCCATGACAGCTCATATTTTAAGAGCCTTTGGTGAAGAACCTCATCTAAAACTTTTTGAAAAATCAAATATATAGTATCAGCAAAATCTTTCCATATCCATGTACTTATTAATGTCCTCAAAAACTCCAGAAGACTGGTGAGACAACATTTCCCTTTATAAAAACCATGCTGATTCTTCCCCCGCATAACATATTTATCCATGTGACTGCTGATTTATGCTTTCTTCTTTATAGAGTCTACCAATTTTCCAAAACTAGAATAAAGAGACTTACCATTTGTAATTCCTGGAATCATCTCTGGGATTGTTTTTGAAGACACATATTATGTTGGCAACCCATCAGTCCTCTGGCACAGCCTAGTGGTTAGAGAAATCACCAAGGAACTGAATGCCTAGGTGGTTCATATGAACCTATTGAAAGTCACAAAGCTTTCAGCTGAATATGGGCCACTGGGGAGCCAATAATGTAAGAGTCATGGGGACATTAAGAGAACAAGTCAGAAAGAGCATGACTTTGTAGCCCAATAGTAAAGAGAGCCATGTGGATTCTAGGTCCTATTGCTACGACTGTTTATACATTTTACATTAGACAGTCACCAGTTAAATTACTGCCCATGTTCAAGTATGGAAGAGGCTGTGAACACTATGCTTTAATTTAAACTGAATAGTGTTATCCGTATCAATCATGCTTTAGGTATACTCTATGGAGGCCTAAAGATTAAGGGCTGGAGTTGATACAGACATCGCCCAGTTTGAACTTAGATTACAAATAGAGGTTCTCTGGAACTAAGTTTTTGGAACAAATTGCTTTTAAGCAGGCATAGCAGCTTTTAGGGCTCAAAGCTTTCAGGGCTCTTTGTAGGGAACTTTCTAGGACTCTTAAATGCCTAATAAATCTAAACATTTAAGTGCAGTTGCTGGAGAGGGGTGGCAACCTGCACAACCTGCACCCCAGGGTACTCAAGGAGCTGGCGAGCATCATAGCCCAGCCCCTGGCACGGATCTTTGAAAACTCCTGGCGCTCTGGTGTAGTGCCCGAAGACTGGAAGAAGGCCAATGTGGTGCCGATCTTCAAAAAAGGGAGGAGAGTGGATCCGGCTAACTACAGGCCCATTAGCCTGACTTCTATTCTGGGGAAGATCTTAGAAAAGTTTATTAAGGAGGCCATCCTTGAGGGACTGGCCCAGGCTAACATTCTAAGGGACAGCCAGCATGGGTTTGTTGCGGGTAGGTCTTGTTTGACCAATCTCATTTCCTTCTATGACCAGGTGACCTATCACCTGGCCAAGGGAGAAAAGATTGATGTCATATATCTTGACTTCAAAAAAGCTTCTGATCTGGTATCCCATGATCACCTCTTGGCCAAACTCGCCGGTTGTGGCCTTGGCTCCACCACGATCTGCTGGCTGGGAAACTGGCTTCGTGGTCGGACCCAGAGGGTTGTGATTGATGGCAGTCACTAATCGTGGTGCCCTGTGACCAGTGGGGTCCCTCAAGGCTCTGTCCTGGGACCCATACTGTTCAACATCTTCATTAACGATGTGGACATTGGAGTCAGGAGTGGACTGGCCAAGTTCGCCAATGACACCAAACTTTGGGGCAAAGCATCCATGCCAGAAGATAGGCGGGTGATCCCGGCTGACCTGGACAAGCTCAGCAAATGGGCAGATGAGAACCTCATGGTGTTTAACACCGAAAAATGCAAGGTTCTCCACCTTGGGAGGAAAAACCTGCAGCACCCTTATAGGCTCGGCAGTGCTACGTTGGTTAGCACTACAGAAGAAAGAGACTTGGGGGTCATCATTGACCACAAGATGAACATGAGCCTCCAATGCGATGCTGCGGCTAGTAAAGCGACCAAAATGCTGGCGTGCATCCATAGATGCTTCTCGAGCAAATCCCGGGACGTCATTCTCCCCTTGTACTCGGCCTTAGTGAGGCCACAGCTGGAGTACTGCGTCCAGTTTTGGGCTCCACAATTCAAAAAGAATGTGCAGAAGCTTGAGAGAGTCCAGAGGAGAGCCACGCGCATGATCAGAGATCAGGAAAACAGAACTTACGATGACAGGCTGAGAGCCATGGGACTCTTTAGCCTGGAAAAGCGTAGGCTCAGGGGTGATCTGATGGCCACCTACAAGTTTATCAGGGGTGACCACCAGGATCTGGGGGAACGTCTGTTCACCAGAGCGCCCCATGGGATGACGAGGTCGAATGGTCACAAACTCCTGCAAGACCGTTTCAGGCTGGACATAAGGAAGAATTTCTTTACTGTCCAAGCCCCCAAGGTCTGGAACAGTCTGCCAGTGGAGGTGGTTCAAGCACCTACATTGAACACCTTCAAGAGTAAATTGGATGCTTATCTTGCTGGGATCCTATGACCCCAGCTGACTTCCTGCCCTTTGGGCAGGGGGCTGGACTCGATGATCTCCCGAGGTCCCTTCCAGCCCTAATGTCTATGAAATCTATAAATCTGGAGAACTGTTTGATTTAGGTAGAATCTAGGGCTGCCTATACACATGCTCAACAGTTGGGGGCATTTTAATTAGGGTGATTCACTGAGATCCACTCTAATTAAAATGCCTCACCATCACATCTAGTAAGCCCCATACATTTAAAAACAGCGACAGGATCCAAGCCTCATCTGACATGGTTTAGATAAAGTACCCTCACAGCCTTTTTAAAATGCACAGGGCTTATACACATGATGGTGAGGCCACAATGGAGTGCTCTGATTAGAAGATGGAGCAGACTTGATTAATTGAGTCTGCTCTGCTTTGTTCTAATTAGAAGGTGAACCAGGATGTGTCTAGGCAGCCTAGATGCCTAAGTTCCATTTAAACTTCTATGAAATGTTTTGGGTTTGGTCATTAGGGACCACATACTCTGTCTCAATCCATGCCCCAAACTATCCACACAGGGTGCTGACAGAAACGCAACTTGTTGCTGTAATTCATGGTGCTTCCAAGAAAGCACCATGGGTTACAGTGGACCCACATCCCCCAACCCAATAGACCTCCTCTGCTGGGGCACAGGGGAAATTGAGCTCCACTTTGAAGATGGGGGAGTATCTGCAGCCTCTTTCACCTAGCTCCTTCCCTCCCCCCCTCCTTCCAGCTCCAGTGCTGTTTTCTGGATGGGAGGGAGTTTGGGATGGGGTTTGCCCAGCCTGCACTGGAGGGTGAGGCAGGTGGATTGGAGCCTCCCTGAGTAACTCCAGTCCACCCTCCCCAACCTCCAGTGCAGGCTTGGCAAACACCAACCAGAGTTCCCTGCTCTTGACAGTGATAGGTGTGTTGCCAGTAGGTCAAGGGAAGTGATTATTCCCTTCTACTCAGCACTGGTGAGGTCACATCTACAGTACTGTGTTCAGTTTTGAGCCACACTCTACAAAGAGGATGTGGATAAATTGGAGAGAGTCCAGCAGAGGGCTACAAAAGTGTTGAGGAGGCTTATAAGGAAAGACTGAAGGAACTGGGCTTATTTAATCTAGACTAGAGAAGACTTAATAGCAGTTTTTAAGTACTTGAAGGAGGGTTTGAAAGAAGATGGAGCTAGATTGTTCTCAGTGGTGGCAGATGACAGAACAAAGAGCAAAGGAACATTAGGTTCGATATTAGGAAGAACTTTCTCACTAGGAGAGTAGTAAAACATAGGAACAGGTTACCCAGAGAGATGGTAGAAGCTCCATCCTTGGGGATTTTCACAACCTGGCTAGACAAAGCTTTGACTGTGATGATCTAGTTGGGGATGATTCTGCTTTGAGCAGGGGTTTGGACTAGATGACCTCCTGAGGTACCTTCCAACCCTAATTTTCTAACATTCTATGAAAGAAGATAATGAAGGTGTTTTGCTTTGGAGCACCTTCATCTGAACCCTTATGTAATGAGGGGTTCAGATTGTTGTGCTTTTGGGCACTTTTAAAGTGTTTTGCAGCTATGCACTTCTGTCAGGGCATGGCTGTAGTGAGCTTTCAGAGGGCTTATCCTACAATAAAACATCACAGTGCCCAAAGCCAGATGGGACTTCTACATAGCTAATAAAAGATATATAGCCTTAACACACCACCATCTTGTGTTTTCCATGTCTCTTTATAATAAAAATTCAGCTTTGACACCTTTATGACTAGGAAGGGACAGAGTAGGTTTGGTGCTTATCCTGGTCCCTTAAAAAACCTGTTGCTTTAATGATACCCATATTTTAAGTTGAATTCATCAGTGAAATCGTATTTTTTAAAACCTTGTTCTCATATCAGTTAGTGTTTTACCATTTCTTCTAGGTGTTTTTTGCACCAGCATGACAGTCTCCATACAGCATTTAAATCTTTTTACATAGGAAACATGCAGATTAGCTTCTCAAATCCATGTAAAAAGCAAATAGACTAGATGAAAGGCGTTACTCAAGCAATACACTGTTGCTTGCACATCTTTCCAAACGATGCCATTGTTCTATCACTTACATAAAATGTCCTTGTTAGAAAATTGTTTACTTTATGGAGATTCTTGATTATATCATGCACACACACATGCATGGAACATACCTTTTAAAACACTTCATGCAAAAGTATTGTGCAACAACAAACAGCAGGTTAGAAGACAAACAGCATATTGGCAGTGAAGCCACGAGACCACATGGGAGAATCAAACCAGAAGAGGAATAAGCAGGGAGGAATCAACATCCCTCCGAGCCATTTGGAACTCAGCCCTGAAACAGCCAATTCTGTAGTTGTAGGAGGGGGCTTTTAAATAGGCAGAAAAACAGGCAGTAGCCAGTGGGCCTCCAAAATAAAACAGGCCTCCAAGATCACATGCTAGTAGGACACAATATGTCAACACTGCTCCTTCAGATCATAAGCATCCCCTGAGGGCCAGGGTGAAAGAGGGAAGAAAGTTATTGGCCCTTCCCTTCAGTTGGGTTCATACAATTTATAATTGCTTAGGGTTTTCCCTGAGAAAAAGAATATTACTGGTAATTATATGTCCCTTTATTTTAAAATAAAAAACTATGACAACAAAAAGAGGGGCAGTTACAGGGAGCCACTCACTGATTTTTTGCCCCTGATTCCCAAGTGGCTCTAAACTGCATCAGATTTCTCCTCCCCAAGCAGTGCATGCCACAACCACTTTCCTGTCTTCCCATTTCCACCTTAGCTCCCTGCCTTATATATGACTGAGACAAACAACAAACTATTGGAGACTCTTGCACTCCTCCTCAGACTAAATGCAGAGTTTGTGCCACCTGAACAGAATGCTTTCTGAACATATTCAAACACAAACAGCTTCAATGACTTTGACATGAGTCAGTTTCCTCCTCTTTAAAATGAAGATAATACCTACATATCTTTCTCACAAAGGAAGGGTTAATAAAGCATGTAGAGCACTGAGATCCCTGGATGGAAATTATTTTATATGTGCCATTTGCTTGTAAAATGCCAAGTTTCCTATGAGACTGTAATCATTTTGTAACGTGGGGTTTAGAACAGATTGCACTGCTAAGCAAAATATACCGCCTACAACTATAAATAGCTACTTTAGTGAATTTCCCATTAGGGGAAAATTTTGAGGATCATCTATACCAAGTAACTTATTTCTATATTGTTACTCCAGTCCCCAATAGAGTTGCATACTTATTTTATACCCCTTGCATATTGTAATTCAAGTTTCTGTCAAGTGTGCTTCGCTACGGTTCAGGTTAAGACAAATTTGGATTCTGTCAGCTCATGACTGCTTCTGCTTTTAGAAATCACAAATGTAAGGCTGGAAGAGACCTCAACAGGTTTTCTAGTTCATCCCTCTGTTCTGAAGCAGGATGAAGTATGCCTTGACCTTCCCTGAAAGATGCTTGTTTAACCTGTTGTTAAAAGTCTCCAGTTATGGTTCACTTAGGCTTCATAATCTTGAAAGCTGCCATATATCACGACGACCGTGGATAGAATACTTATTGATAATTTAAGAAAAAGGCATGATGAGCAAACATATAAGAGAAGATATTAGCATGTTGTAGTAGGGTGAATCTGAAAGTTAGACTATTTGCAAAAGAAAACCTACCCCTCAGAAGCTTGACATTGAAATTAGAAACTAGTAATAGCAATAGACAAAAAAATAAACCTCATCCCTATTACTCCAATACACTTTAATAAATGCAAAACCAAAAAAGTTTTCAAAATGATTTAGAATAAATAAATAAATAAATAAATAGAATATAAGTGTATTATATTTTCTATACAGTTTTGGACCACCTGACAAAATTTAAAAGAATTCTTATATTTTAAAATGTTCTATAGAAAAACTATTCATATTTTAATATTCCAAATACAAGTTCCCTTTGAGGCTAGAATTGTTGGGGCAGGTGATGGGTGAGTGGGCAGGGTATGGTAAGTCTTTGATACCTCTGACCTCCATCCCAACCAGGGTGATTCAAAAAAACAAACAAACAAACAAACAAACAAACAAACAACACATACTTAAAAAAACCCATGATATTGTTGCTGGCTCTGAAGAGAGCTATATCAAATGTAATCTTTCCAATTTTCATTTCTGCCCCCATTTTTATCCTTGCAAAGCATGTGGGTAGAACTACTAAAAATCACATATATAGAACTCAACAATCAATTACTCCTTTTTAAAACAACAAATAAACTAAAAGGTTGTTTCATAAAGTATTTTCTCAAATGATGTTTCCCACCCAACTTTGTACTGGACATGTCATCATTAGCACTGTCTCAACAGGTTCTTTCCTAAGTCAAAAGTATTACATTACACAGGCCTCTGGACTGAAAGGCATGTCACTTGCTTTTTAGTTTCTGTCATGCCACTTAGGGTGTATCTTGCTAGTTCTGTCTTGCACAGAATTGAATACATAACTTTCACCTCATTGATATGCCACACACCACTTTGTGTTGCAAGGTGTTTTTACAGTATCTGCAAACACATGGAGAGAGAGACACCCAATGATCAAGGTGAAAGGAATCAGGGAGGTGGGCTGAAGTTTAAACTGACAAGCAACAAGCTATTGTTCAACTTGTATGTTGTTTTCAAGAGAATATGCTCTTATTTGATTGGGTTAAATGTCATCTTTTCACAGTCATATCATATCAAATCATTAATGAGCACACAAAAATGGTGGATACAAGAAGGATACTCTCTGATTCAATCTGCTAGGGCAAAAACCAGCTTTAGAAAGGTCATAGTCCTATATTTTCCTCTTCCATCCCACACAGTCATCAGCACACAAGCATTTTGATGGGGGAGCAATTTCCAATTTCCTGATTTTTAATGATTGTTCCTTGCTACTTACTCCTAGGTCACAAGCCACTCTAGAAAAGGAACTGGCTGGGAATGTGGGGCATGGACCTAGACTCCTCCACTTCATCAGCCAGCACAGAGAGAAAGAATGCACATCACATCCTTTAAAGGCGTAGCACAGTATCAGTGCTGTGCAGGACCCGTGGTACAGAATGTACGTGTCTGAAAAGGACCTCCCATGGTTTCTGTCATAGGAAGTTTCAAGGCAAGAAGAAATTTGTGAATATCATGGGCCATAGTGCTTAGCTGTAGGAATCACTGCTCAAGTCTTACAACTGGAAACCAAAAAAAGATTTAGAAGATTACCAATTATTTAGAATCCACTACTAGTGCTTGTCAAGATGTTTACATTTTTGTTCAGTCATCATTTATAGCCAAAAAGTCTGACAGCATGGGGTTTGAGTCCTAAATGATTAGCATATAATATTAAAACCAGAAATACAACTATTCTTGTGGGAATCACACATCTTCCTTCTCAGGGAGACATCAAAACAAATCACATTCACATAATACAAATTTTCAAAAATTCAAAAATGAATACCTGAAGCAAATTAATTGTTCTATAAGCTGAGATACTCTGCACTGCAGACATGAATGCATTTGCCATTCCATAATTTAACATTGCTAATACAGATCAGAATCTGACTCTGCAGGCTTTTTCAATGGGCACTTATTTGATAGATTTTTCACCAGCCCATTACATCTGGGATAATTAGGATGGCAGAAATTGACTAAATTCATTCTTCACTTAACTCACCCCAGTAAACTATGCCCATTATCAGATATTGCTACATTAGGTCTACCTCTAATGAAAATAGGTTTACAATTCACAATAAACAGTTGCCTTAACAAATATACTATCATGATCTCAGAAAAGGAAAACAAAATTCCAGCCAAAAGAAACAAACAACCTTTTGTAGCCAGAAACAAGTCTATTCTTACTTTGTTCCAGGGGACCATTTTCTCTGTACCATGAAAATACAGTCCTTTATTGGGTATGTTCACAAGAGCAATTCAATTATTTTCTCCAGAGACCTAAGAGGGGACATGTTTTTCCATCTCTGGAGGGTGATCCAGTTTCTATAATGAGCCCCCAGACCAGATAGTAGAATTGCTTCCATACTATATTTGGGTAACCAACGAAGCTAGAAATAACCTCATGGGATAAAGCAGATCATCTGTGCTGCACTATGTTGATCTAATTCACTGATCTACTTCACTGGGTGAAACATGTCTTCCCTTGTCATGGCCTTGATGGTGTGAAACAAGGGGTGATGTGATCTTCCCTTGGTCTGGCTCAGCAGGAAAACAGAATCATAGGAAGTTAGGGTTGGAAGGGACCTCAGGAGGTCATCTAGTCCAACCCCCTGCTCAAAGCAGGAAGACCCCCAAGTAGATCATCACAGGCAAGGCTTTGTCTAGCCAACTCTTAAAAACCTCCAAAGATGGAGCTTCCACTATTTCTCTGGGTAACCCGGGGTGGACAACTATTTAAGGCAGAGGGTCACTTACTGAGTTTTGGCAAGCCATTGAGGGCCTCATGACAGGCAGCCAGGGGCAAATAAATATTAATTTTCTTAATTTTTTAGGGACCCCGCAGGCCAGAAAGAACGACCTGGCAGATTGCATCCGGCTCGTGGGCCGCATTTGTGCCCACCCTTGGCATAACCTGTTCCAGTGTTTTTTTACCCTCCTAGTGAGAAAATTCTTCCTAATATCTAACCTAAATTTCCCTTGCTTCAACTTGAGACCATTGATCAATTTTGTATCATCTGCCACCACTGAGAACAGTCTAGCTCCATCCTCTTTCAAACTCCACTTTAGGAGTTGAAGGCTGCTATTAAACCCCGTCTCAGTTTTCTCTTCCCTAAATTAAATAAATCCAGTTCCCTCAGTCTTTCCTCATAAGTCATGTCCCCCAGCCCTCTCACCATTTTTGTTGCCATCTGCTGGATTCTGTAGTGGGGAATCCAAAACTGAACACAGTACTCCAGATGCGGCCTCACCAGTTGTAAATATAGGGGAATAATCCCTTGACCTAAAGGCAACATACCTATCATAGAATCATAGAAGTAGGGTCGGAAGGGACCTTGTAGCTCTTCAAGTCCGACCCCCTGCCTGGGAAGGAGAAAAAACTGGGCTCAAATCATCCCAGCTAGGTAGGCTTCAAGCCTCCTCTTAAAGACCCCTGGGGTAGGAGCCAGCACAACTTCCCTTGGAAGTTGGCTCCAGATCCTAGCCGCCCTAACTGTGAAGTAATTCTTATGGATGTCTAATCTAAACCTACTCTCCAACAACTTGTGGCCATTTTTCCTTCTTATGCCTGGGGGCGCTAGGGGAAACAAGGTCTCTCCTAAACCCTTCTGGTCCCCCCTAGTGAGCTTATAGACTGCCACCAGGTCCCCCCTCAGCCTTGTCTTGTGAAGGCTGAACAGGTTTAGGTCCCGCAGTCTCTCATTGTAGGGTCTGCCCTGTAGTCCCCGGATCATGCGGATCGCCCTCCTCTGGACCCTTTCCATGTTGTCCACATCCCTCCTCAAGTGGGGCGCACAGAACTGGACACAGTACTCCAGCTGTGGCCTGACCACTGTTCCATAGAGGGGGAGGATCACTTCCTTGTCCCTGCTTGAGATGCACCTGTGGATGCACAGCAAGGTCCAGTTACCCCGGACAACCGTGACCTTGCATTGTCAGCCCATGTTTATCTTGGAGTCAAAAATGACTCCAAGAACCTTTTCTGCCTCTGTGCTCCCAAGAAGGGAGTTTCCCATCTTATAAGTGTGCTGCTGGTTACTGCTGCCCAAGTGCAGCACCCTGCACTTGTCAGTATTGAAGCACATCCTGTTTTTCTTAGCCCACCCCTGTAACTTATCCAAGTCTTGCTGCAGTCTTTCCCTCCCTACTAGTGTGCTCACCTCACTCCAGATTTGGTATCATCAGTGAATTTAAACAGGTTGCTTTTCACCCCGTCATCCAAATTGCTGATAAAGAAATTGAACAGCACGGATCCAAGGACCGAGCCCTGGTGGGGCTCTGCTGCCTACTTCTCCCCAGGTTGAATATGACCCATCCACCACCACCTTTGAGTGCGACCCTTCAGCCAATCTGCAATCCATCTGACTCTGTAGGTATCAATGCCACAGTCGCCCAATTTTTTAGTGAGGATGGGGTGGAGACGGTGTCGAAGGCCTTGCTGAAGTCCAGAAAGACTACATCCATGGCAACACCTGCATCCAATGCTTTTGTGACCTGATAATAAAAGGCAATCAGGTTGGTCTGACATGACCTGCCCCTAATGAAACTGTGCTGGTTGCCCTTGAGCATTATCTCTGAGGCCGGCCCATCGCAAATGTGCTCCATGATGACCTTTTCAAAGAGTTTCCCTAGGATTGAGGTAAGACTGATGGGCCTATAGTTGCCCGGGTCCTCCCTCCTCCCTTTTTTAAAGATGGGGACCACCTTGGCTATCTTCCAATCATCTGGCATCTGGCCGGGGCACCACAAGTGCTCATAAAGCCGTGCCAAAGGCCCTGCAGTAACCCCTGCTAGCTCCCAACACCCTGGGGTGGAGAGCATCTGGACCTGCAGATCTGAACACATCCAGCCCCTCCAGAAGCTCTTTAACCCGGTCCTCCCCAACCTGAGGTCTGGAGGCGTTCCCCTTGAGTCCATCTTGCATCACGGTGGGGAAGTCCCGGTCCCTGCACAGGAAAACGGGGGTGAAGAATTGGTTAAAGAGGTCTGCTTTCTCCTCTGGTGCAACCACCAGATTGCCCAGAGGAACTTGCAGGGGCCCCACATTTCCTGGTGCTTTCTTCATCCTCCCTATATATTTGAAAAAAGAGTTTTTCTTATCTTTGATTTTGGACGCAAGTCCTAGCTTTATGTCCTCCTTAGCTTTCCTGACAGCCCCCCTACAGGCCCGAACACAAGTATTTCATAGACATTAGGGCTGGAAGGGACCTCGGGAGATCATCGAGTCCAGCCCCCTGCCCAAAGGGCAGGAAGTCAGCTGGGGTCATAGGATCCCAGCAAGATAAGCATCCAATTTACTCTTGAAGGTGTTCAATGTAGGCGCTTGAACCACCTCCACTGGCAGACTGTTCCAGACCTTGGGGGCTCGGACAGGAAAGAAATTCTTCCTTGTGTCCAGCCTGAAACGGTCTTGCAGGAGTTTGTGACCGTTCGACCTCGTCATCCCTTGGGGCACTCTGGTGAACAGACGTTCCCCCAGATCCTGGTGGTCACCCCTGATAAACTTATAGGTGGCCGTCAGATCACCCCTGAGCCTACGCTTTTCCAGGCTAAAGAGTCCCATGTCTCTCAGCCTGTCATCGTAAGATCTGTTTTCCTGACCTCTGATCATGCGCGTGGCTCTCCTCTGGACTCTCTCAAGCTTCTCCACATCCTTTTTGAATTGTGGAGCCCAAAACAGGACACAGTACTCCAGCTGCAGCCTCACCAAGGCCGAGTACAAGGGGAGAATGACGTCCTGGGATTTGCTCGAGAAGCATCTATGGATGCAAGCCAGCGTTTTGGTCGCTTTACTAGCCGCAGCATCGCATTGGAGGCTCATGTTCATCTTGTGGTCAATGATGACCCCCAAGTCTCTTTCTTCTGTAGTGCTCTCCAACGTAGCACTGCCGAGCCTATAAGGATGCTGCAGGTTTTTCCTCCCAAGGTGGAGAACCTTGCATTTTTCGGTGTTAAACACCATGAGGTTCTTGTCTGCCCATTTGCTGAGCTTGTCCAGGTCAGCCTGGATCACCCGCCTATCTTCTGGCGTGGATGCTTTGCCCCAAAGTTTGGTGTCATCGGCGAACTTGGCCAGTCCACTCCTGACTCCAATGTCCAAATCATTAATGAAGATGTTGAACAGTATGGGTCCAAGGACAGAGCCTTGAGGGACCCCACTGGTCACAGGGCACCATGATGAGTGACTGCCATCAATTACAACCCTCTGGGTCCGACCACGGAGCCAGTTTCCCAGCCAGCGGATCGTGGTGGAGCCAAGGCCACAACTGGGCAGTTTGGCCAAGAGGTGATCATGGGATACCAGATCTAAAGCTCCGTCGAGGGAGGGGCCTTGGTGCGGCGGGCCTTAGGGCCCTTGACCACCTTGGTCCATGCCCCTGATTGGGCAGAGCGGGAGGTCCCAGAGTCCTCCTTAGTTGTGGAGGGAGACAGTGCTCTACCCTGCGGCTCCCAGGGGAGAGGGGCCTGCAGTAGGAGTATATTTCCTGCTCGCAGTCCCTGATGGCACGCAGTCTCTGGACTGTGGCGTGGAGCTCCTCCAGCTGGCGCACCAGAGACCCCAGTAGGGAGGAGACCCCACAAGGGGAGGTGGCCATGCTCCTGGGCCCCAGAGCCTGAAAAAGGGACAGGCAGCCCCCGCAGCCAAGAGCCAGGGGCTCTGTCTGTGTGGAGCCCGGGACCATGGGCTCCGTCTGGGTGGCCGTCTCTGAGATGCCCAGTGGGGTGGCCGCAGAGCCCGAGGGGACCCTCGGGGTGCGGCGCGTGCCCATCCGTGTCATGCCTCTGGTAGGCTGGCTACGGCTGAGGCTGACTACTCTGGGGAGGTCGCAGGCAGGGTCTCGTGCCCTCCCGCGCCCTCCCCTGCGTGAACTGTGCGCTAACTTGAGCGCCTGTTTATGCAGCCTGTTTGCGTGGCTCCCTGGGGGGCTGGGCCAAGTAGGGTCCTGGGCAGGGGCTTGACCCGGCCCAGCACCAGGCAGCGGCCTCCTCCCAGGGAGCGAGGAGTTAACCCTTTCCCACCACGAGCCTGCTTACCTCCAGCTGTGGTGGAGGTCGGCAGGGGGCTCTGTGGCTGCTGAGGGGGTGTCTGGGGGGCTTCGGGGGAGCAGGGGCACAGCGGGCTTCACCCGCACATCTCTCACCGCTCTGGAGCCTAACAGAGCTTTTTTTTTTCCTGTTTGGCGGGCCCTTTTAAACTGCACACATGCCATCGGGGAACGCTGGTTTCCTCTTTGGAGATAGCACCCCCCTTGCACCAGTTGTACACTGCCTTTTTGGCAATCAGGCATTCCCATACACCCTTTGTGAATCCAGGGGGGCTTTCAGGCACTCTTGCCGCCCTTGCTTTTTGTTGGGATGGTCACCCCTTGGGCCCTGAGTATCGTCTCCTTAAGGAACGACCACTCATCTTCGGCACTGAGCTCCCCTGCTCTCAAGAACCCCAGCACCTCTCCCACTAATCTCCTCAACTCATTGAAATTGGCGCTCTTGAAGTCTAGGGCTACCGCCTTGCTGCTGACCCTTGACACCCTGTGCTGGATGGTGAATTCCAGCAAGTGACGATTGCTATCACCCAGGTGGTCAAGGACCTGGAGGCCCCTTACCAGGTCGTTGCCTGTTTTAGTGAAGCCTAAAGCTATCCTGGAGGAGTTTATGACCATAGGTCCTTGATTTTCCTTGGGGCACTCTGGTGAACAGATGTTCTCCCAGATCCTGATGTACACCCCTTAGTAGTTATAAGTAGCCATCAGGTTCCCCCTGAGCCTGTGCTTTTCCAGAGGCTCTCAGCCTGTCTTCATAAGGCCTATTCTCTTGCCCTCTGATCATGCACATGGCTCTACTCTGGACTCTCTGAAGCTTCTCGACGTGCTTCTTCAATTGTGGAACCCAGAATTGGATGCAGTACTCCAGCTGCGACCTCACCATGGCTGAGTACTGTGGGAGGATGACATCTTGAGATTTACTTGAGAAGCATCTATGGATGCAAGCCAGAGTTTTGTTTGCTTTGCTGGCTGCAACATCACATTGGTGGCTCATGTTCATTTTATGGTCAATCATGACCCCCAAGTCTCTTTCAGCCATGGTGCTAGCAGTGTAGCACGCTGAGCTTATAAGCATGCTGCGGGGTTCTCCCCCCACCCCCCGCCCGAGGTGGAGTACCTTACATTTATCAATATTGAATATTATCAGGCTTGTATCCACCCACTTACTAACTTTATCCAAGTCAGCCTGGATCACTAGCCTGTCCTCAGGTGTGAACACTATGCCCCAAGTTTGGTGTCAGAAGCGCATTGGCTAAGTTCGCCACTGACACTAATGTCCACATCATTGATAAAGATATTAAAAAGAACCAGTCCAAGGACAGAGCCTTGGGGGATGCCACTGGATATGGGGCATTATGATGATCTACTACCATTGACCACTACTCTCGGGCAGACTTCAAGGCCATTTTCCCAGCCAATGGACTGTGGTGAAGCCAAGGCCACAGTTGGCCAATTTTTCTGTGAGGAGGTCATGGGACACCAGATCAAAAGCTTTTTTAAAGTCCAGATATGTGACATCAATCTATTCTCCCTTGTCCAGGTGATAGGTCACTTAGTCATAGAAGGAGATGAGATTGCTTAGGCAAGACCTACCTGTAACAAACCCATGCTATCCCTCAGGATGTTGCCCTCAGTCAGCTTATCCAGAAGGGTCTCCTTGATAATTTTCTGCAGAATCTTACCAAGGATGGAAGTCAAGCAGACTGGCCTGTAATTCCCGGGATCTACTTTCCACCCTTTCTTGAAGATGGGTATCATATTGGCCTTCTTCCAATCTTCAGGTATTTCACCCAAGCACCACAAGTTTTCAAATATTTTTGCCAATGGTTGGGCTATGACATCTATCAGCTCAAGTACTCTAGGGTGTAATCTGTCAGGACCACCTGACTTGAAGGTGTCCAGCCTCTCAAGGTGATCCTTTACTAAATCAAAACTGATGCTGGGTATAAATATGCCCTCACCCTGGCCATCCTGTGTCTTGCTAGGTGGGGCGGTCCCTCTGAACTGATGAAAGTCTGATGCAAAGTACACATTAAGCAGATTGGCCTTTTCCTGGGTATCAGTTATCAGCTGTCCCATTTGTTTCAGCAGGGGTCCAATGTTACCCTTTCTTCTTTTCTGACTCCCTACATATCTGAAAAAGGACTTTTTGTTATCCTTGATATGTGAAGCCAGATGGAGCTTGGCTGCAGCCTTGGATTTCCTGATTCACTCCCTGCAGGTATGGACCAGTGCTGAGCACTCCTCCTTGGTGGTACTTCCATCCTTCATAAAAGTCTCTCTTTTGAGGCCTAGAAGGTCCTCAATTTCCTTGCTGAGCCAAGGGGG
The DNA here is from genome assembly GCF_052110815.1 of Crocodylus siamensis. Classification (NCBI taxonomy): domain Eukaryota; kingdom Metazoa; phylum Chordata; order Crocodylia; family Crocodylidae; genus Crocodylus; species Crocodylus siamensis. The sequence continues at coordinate 44,595,423 of NC_143395.1, read as the reverse complement.
TTGCTACACCTTTTTGCTACCCTTCCTCCAAGATGGGATGGCCATCCCTTGTGCTGTCAGATTGCTCCCTTGAGGAGCAACCAGTCCTTTTGGACTCTTCTTCCTGTTGAGTTGTGGTCCCTTAGGGCCTCATCAATGAGCCTCCTGAGCTTGTCAAAGTCAGCTTTCCTAAAGTTGAGGACTTATTGCTGACTGACATGCCAGCTTTGCCAAGGATAATAAAAGTGATCAGCTCATGGTCACCAACACCCAGCTTTCCATTGACTCTTAGGTCACTGACTAGGTCATCCCCTTTGGCCTGTACCAGGTCCAGCAATGCTTTACCTCTTGTTGGCCCATAGACTTCTTGGGTCAGGTAGAGTTCATCCACACACGTGAGGAAGATTTGCAACTGCTCGGATTTGGCCGACTGTTCTTCCCACAAGATATCTGCATAGTTAAAGTTTCCCATGAAGACCATGTACCAAAAGCGTGCAGCCTCAGCCAGTTCCCTGGTGAATTCTTGGTCCAGCTCTTGTTTCTGGTTAGGAGGTCAGTAGTAGATTCCTACCATGATGTCCCCTGTGCCACATTCCCTATGTATTTTAACCCAGGGAGACCCGTCATCCTTCCTGGGTGCCAATGTCAATTAGCATAGATGTGTAGCTGTCCTTGACATAGAGAGCTACCCCCCCCCACTTCTATCTGCATGATCATGCCTGTACAAGGTATAGCCACCTATAACTGTGGCTCAGTCATAGGTGGAGTCCCACCAGGTCTATGATGTTGTAGTCATTCTTGTTTAGCAGGAGGGCCAGTTTTTCCTGTTTATTCCCCAAGGTCCTGAAATTGGTATACAGGCAGGCGATTGTCCCATTAAGGGCCCTTGCTTTCCCCACAGATTGTTCCAGGGCTAGGGTAGGGGTGGGTTCCCTTGATTGCCTTAGCCTTCTGGATATACAAGGGTTATATCCAGTGGGCTTGCATTGGCAGTAATCCTCCCAATCCCTGGAAGGCTTAGTTTAAAACTCAGTTGAGCAGGTAAGCCAGTCTGGCTCCTCCCTAGTGGAGTGACCAAACAAGGCAGGGGTTTGGCTGAGTAAGTACCACAGATAATAGTCATCTACCACAATAAAGCAGCAGAGTTTATTTCCACTGTCCCTGATGGGCCTTCGTAGCTCTCAAGTAGTCTGGCTCTGTCCCGGTGACCGCCTTCTTCATTAAACGTTGGTGTTACTAAGTTTGGTTGTATACCCACTTCGACAACCCCGCTTCTCGCCTGCCACGATTTTGCTGTTATCCCAGTGGGGCGGGGCTAGTCCACGGGTCCCTCAGTGTCCCGGGTTGGCCTCGTCGGTTACCTATGGGGCTCCTGCCACCCCTACACCCCGGCCTCATGCTGCCTGTGGTCTCCACTTCCCTGCACCTGCTCCGTGATGTGCCAGCAAACTCCTTCCCCGCCGATATAGATGGCCCAGCCCTATTACAAAGGATAATTGCCACCACCAATCTGTCACCCTACACCATCAGCTGCGTACTTCCTCAAAGCAATCCTTCTATAAAGTCTACCTCCCTGACCTGCCTCCAACGCCCCTAAGATCTTGCCCGGGAATGACGTCTCCTGGCTGGATATATAGCATTGTCCCTGTTTTCTTCAATTGACGCCTTCTATTCCAGGCGGCGATCCGGCCCCAATCTTTCTCTCCTGCCAAGTGAGCCTTCAGCCTCACGCCCCTCTTCGGCACTTCCTGCACCAACTGCCACGGCACTTACTACAAGCATCTCAGGATCTTCCTGAGTGGTCTGGATCCTTCGTTGCTCACCCGATCTGCCACCGCAAGCTTCATCTGCTGGTGATCCAGCCATTCCGCCTCTTCTCCAGGCTCCTGGGCTCTCCAGCACTTTGACTCTGCAGCTCCCATCCCTCTGGGCTAACGGCAGGGGCAGCTTTGCCAGCCGTTTGTTCCCCTCTTCATCCGTCACCTCTGGAGCAGTGGCCACCATTTTTAAATCTCCCGGCCAGTGGCTGATGTCACCTGTCAGCTGCCGGCTGCAGCTGTACATAGACACGGCTAACGAGCCACGTGGGCTCTCTCTCCGTAGCGGCATCCTGCTCTCCCGGTAAGTCTTCCCGGCTTCCTCGGGTCCCGGGACATCCACCTTTTGTTGTGCCACTGATTTTCCTTTCATGTGGCATAATGAAAAGTATTGTTGTCTATTTGCTCAGCACTTGTGTTGCCATAAAAAAATTATGGTGGCACAAATGAAATGTCAGGTGATGTTTGTTTCCACCTTCACCAGAGTTAGTTTCCGGTTGCATTTTGGTCATCCACAAAGATAATAGAGTTCTGCCCAGTATGTATGAACCCATGGTATCTAGTTTAGTTGTAAAACAACTGTGTCAATACCCAAGTTGTCCAATAAAGCAATCAATAAAGCATTCATTTAATAAAGTTTTGCTCTTCTTGTCATAGTACCTCAGGAGTTGGTCTTCTTTAAGTACTTCAGTTTCCCCAGTTCTTTAAGATTTGTATCACTTATTCATCTTTTCATAATAGTACTGTAGTTGCTGGTTCAGGCAACTAGATTCGCACAAATTCCCCTACTAATTTTACCACTTCAAGAAATCTCTGTATGCTAGGGCAGGTAGGGCCACTGGTAATGCTCTCAAATTTACTGATATCTACCCGTTTACCTTCTGGGATAACTTCACTCCCATGCATTTTATTTCTGGTTTTTGTTTGGTGTAAACCCAGCAGTTCTAACTTTATCCAACTCATCTGTTAGATCAGGGGCAACGTGTGACAGGTGCATATGCACCCCCTGAACATGACAGTGCATCCCCTACAAAAAGGCACAGCTGACAGCGCTGGCGGTGTCTGCAGATGGTCTGTGATCCCTGCAGGAAGCTGCCAACACTGCTGGCGGCATCTGTAGGTGGTCACTGGCCCCTGGTCAGTGCTCGCCAGCCCCCTCCCCAATGAGTGACATCTGCAGGAGCTCTCCTGCTTACCCGCTACCATGCTTCCACCACTGCCGTGCCCCCCCCTCCAGCCACCGGGGGCACACTTAGTTCATGTGCTGGATTCTCTGGTAAAAATACTTTGAAAGCTGAATGCAATCTAATTGCAACCTGAGGAAACAGAGTCAAGCAAATAGGGAGTTGAATGCAAAACAACAACAACCACCAAACAAGCAAAACCAAGTTTAGCTCAATGAATCCTGCTGATGAATTAAACTACAAATATTTGGTATCAACTGTCCCTCCTCAAAAAAGTTTCTTTTCTTGTAGGTAGTTGGAAACATGACTCTTTATACATATTTGAAACCTACACACAGATGCTGTTGGTCCCTCTACTCACTCTTGTTCCCAGTGCAATGAACCTGATTTCTTTTTTACCTTCCCTTGGCCTGAAAGTGAGGGGAACTGTCCTATGAGTATTCATTGTAGGATAGTGAGGCTCTACCCTGAATTGCACTGCAGAAAGTTTCCCTGTCTTGTGGAAGATTCCCTCAGGCCCTTGTTACATGATAATTTTGGGTGGCTTCTGGAACTCTTAACCCTTGGATTAATACGTTAAAGTAATTTTAAGCACTCATTATGCAGCTCAATGTTATGCCACTCCAGGGCAGAATGATGTCTGATTTGTACTACCCAGCTCCTATTTCATTAACGTATGGCAACTCCCACAGATGTGCTGCCTACGGTAAAGTCCTTCAATATCCCAGGATCTCTCACAGCCCTGCCTGTAGAGCAAGGATAGAAGCCTATCCTCTAATGGTAATTCACAGTTACAACCCCTAGTTCTGCCCCCATTCACCAGGCCTCTAGTGGAAAGACACAGCTGTATAGGTGGAGGAAATTCAGGGAAGGTTTCTATGTTAAGGTATGACTCTTCCAACTGCCAAGCTAGCACTAACACAGGTCAACACTTGTACAGCTCAAAAGATAAAGTGTAACAAGGCCCTCAGTCTCTTTCTCAATCTTGACATTCCAATAAGTTCAGACTCTTGATAAGATCAGGACTTTGGCATTTTATCTCAATAGTCCCACTTTTCTCTGGGACAAAATATACTGGAATAACAAAACAGAAAGATACAATTTAACAACATACTCCTCTAATGGAAACAAGGTCATTTTAAGACTACAATTTTACCTGCCTACATGGCCTGTAGCTTCTCCTTAGTGTTAATATCAACAAGGGTACTTGCTTTGGGTACTGTGTAATTTCCTTTGCTTAGCAAATTTTGCTTGCTTTGTCCAGGGTTAATTCTGTGTCTTTTGGGAGAGTTTTTGTCCCAGTTTCCAATCACAACCTGGTCTTTTCTAGTAGGAATTGAGACACAAAAATGCAAAACTGATGCTGCAAACTCTGTTGTATCAGGAACAGATAGTATATGAAATAAAAGGTAACTGAACATACCATTTGTGTACAGTAAAAATAAACAGACACTTATTTCATTCAGATGAATGATAAAACTGTTAAATAGCCAAGGGCAAAGAATCAGCTCCTGTGTTAATCCATAAAAAACACTCACTGCGTGATGATTCCTTATTTATAATCATATTCTGAGACATGTTCTAAAACCAATTTTAATCTGTTTTGGTTGCTTCTTTATCAAAATGCTATGTAGTACCCTAGCAAAATGTCTATAAACAGCTAAGTACATTAAAGTGGCACAATTACCTTTATCAACCTGATTTGTATTTTCTTCAAAAATTGATATTAAGTTAGTTCAACAAAAATTATTTTCTATAAACCTATATTGATTGGTGATAATTATATTACTTTCCTTTATTCCTTTCTCAATCAAGTTCCATGTCAACTGTTTTTTTTTTAACCCAAGATCAATATTAGACTGACAGGCCTATAGTTCCCCAGTCGCCTCATTTACCTTTTAAAAATACTGGCACAATATTAGCTTTTTTCCAAGCCTCTGGAGCTTCCCCAGTATTGCAAGAGCTTTTTAAAAGTTACATTAATAGGCAAGAGAACTCTTGTCCTTGTCACGCTGCCTACTGGTAAAAACTCTTTGGCCACAAGAAGGTGTTATGTCTCTACCAGGGGACTCTACTCCTGGTAAAAGCTATGAGTATACAAACATTCACTCAATTTCTCCTGCAGGAGATATGTCCCTTTTAGAAGAACGATCATCTAGGTACAAACCTAGAAGAGTTCCCTGGTGAGATATACAATCATTTGTTTTTGCAAGATGGTTTATGTCCATCCTAGTCTGGTCTCAGAGAGAAATGAAGCAGCAGGGCAATGCTCTCTGAAGTATCCCAGATTGGGTACTGCCTAACTTTGAAAATGGTTTGGGGGCTTTTCCCACCACTCCCTCTGCTCCACTCTCAGAGACCAGGAACAGAGTGGAGGAGGCTGTTCCATGCCTGGTCTCTACCCTCTGGTCTGGGCCAGGCACAAGGAGTCTTTTCCCACTACTCCACTCATCCTGGGGACTGAGAGGAGTGGAGTGGACATTGCTCTCCATGCCTTACCTAGACAGGATCACTCGGGTCTGAGGATGACTGGAGAGCAGGGGAGAGGAGGTTGCTGCAGGCTGAACACCTGTATGGTTCATCTCCCACAAAGGCTTATACTGTGGACATTTTTCAGAAATTTCCACTGGTAATGAACTTCTGATCATGGACTGTCCATACTGGAATATGCTGTAGTATTTTATACTTTTAAAAAACACAGTTTTAGAATCATAGAATCATGGGGCTGGAAGGGACCCCAAAAGATCATCAGGTCCAGCCCCCTGCATGAGTAGGAAAGACATCCGGGGTGAGGTGACCCAGGCAAGTGACCATCCAGTCTTCTCTTGAAGACCTGTAGGGTAGATGATTACACCACCTCTGGTTCAATCATTATTTCCTCCTCTGGTTTAATCATTATTTCCTTTTACCTATGCAATTAAATTTCTATAAAAAGAAAAATCAAAATTATCAGAAACAGCAGCAGTGGAGATCTAGTAAACACTGTTGCATTTATTTATCCCTTTCTCTTTAGTATGCAAGGCCATAGGGGTAATGTAGGCTTCTCTATTTGCACAGCATATTTGTACAGACAGATCTATGTTCAAAGGTGAAGCATCATCAAGCTTTCCACTTTTGGTTGTGGCCCATTTGTCTAAATTCTGATTAGGGCATGCAGCTGTAGGAACAAAGGAGGAAAATTGTCATAATAATAGCCACTGCCTTGGAAGTTTCTGAACAGTAGGACCCACATGATTACTGTTTGCACATCAAGTTCAAGTGTTATTCAGAAAGAAATTAGGGGCAAATAAAGTTCTGTTTAGAGGAAGTATTTCAATTAGTCCATTACTAATTGCAGAGAGCTCTTTTCAAAGGGACTTAAGCTATGGTGAGTTCAAGTGTCTGCATCATTTCTGCAAATTTCTTGTAACTAATAACCATTTCCTCATAATGAAAAGTAAAACCAGCTGCCTACCTACAGTGTCTATTAATCTATGTTTTAGTGTACACGGTACATAACTGATTCCCTGTTGTTTTATATAGGAATATTACATTTAGTGCTTGTACAACATGTTGGCTGGACACCCCTGAAAATGAAGGGTTTGTGATACTGCAACAGTAGTATGTTTGGGACAACCACAAAAAAGCTGTACACACTGGCTCCTACTTGTCCACTCCAAATCCAGAAATGTAACAAAGCATCTGTTATGGGGTTCGTCTGTGGCTGATTCTCAAGAATATCCAAAACTAAGGGGAATGGTCCTGGTCTGGCTTGTGTGGACAGAAGCAGGTGGGTGGGACATTCTTGTTAGTGTCACTTCCAAGATCTACTTGCCATCATGGTCTAGGCATACAAGAAAGGCATGGGTCTCCGAACCTGTTTTAGAAAGGTGACACATGCTTTCCCATTAAAATTCTGGGGTAAAACCCAACTCATATTGAAGTCAATGTGAATTTTGCCATTGACTTTAGTGGGGCCAGGATTTCATTTTCATACATAAGGAGCACCTTTAAAATCAAGTCTGCAGTTCAACTTTCCATGCTTATCTTATGCATAACCTCAACCTTTATCCTCTTTGAAAGGTGCAGTTGCAGCCATATTAATTATGGAAAGAGACTTGCAATTCCAAAGAGACTGTGCATTTTATATCCATTTTTTTCTTGTTTGCCTATTATTTTTACTGCATGTTGACTAGTTTTTTTCCATTTGTGGGGTTACAAATCTGTAAAGATAGGCCTGCTCCTGCTGCCATTGGGGAAAAACAAAGCAAAACAAAACTCCCAATCATATCGATAGGCTTGGAAGGATTTTATGTTTAATGGTAAACATCAATAAACATTGATTTCACCTCACACTCATGTCGGGGTAACCGAACACGGAGTGAATCAGGCCCCAAGGTCACGGTGGGCCGGGGTGGCAATTGGAATACGAACAGGTGGGATTAGCGGCGGTGGAGTGTGAGCTGTATGGGAAGTTTAAACAAAGATGATTTATTTACTCATGCTTGGGAAGCGGAGGTTCAGATATTTCTTCAGTTACAGTATAGCAAACAACAAAGGGGTCTGTTGGCCCATGGGGTTCACTAGCGAGCCCTTGCTTTCTACCCCCTGAGGAATAGGTGCAGCTGCCTATTAGCTAGTCCCAGGGCTGGTCAACAGCTCATGAACGGGATAACAAACAACAAAAACTGTAACGTAGCGAATCAAGGAACGGGGTCATGACACCAGTCCAAAAGACAGTCCGTAAACCGAGGTCGGAGATGAGAAGCCAGAACGAAGTAAGCCGAAGTCAAAATTGAAGCCAAACAGTCCCGTAACCAAGATCAAAAATACGAGTCGCTCCACCCGCCGTCCACAGCCTCTGCTTGCGCCTCACAGTCCCTGCCGTCCACAGCCTCTGCTCACAGGATCGTTCTCTCCCTGTGAGACAGTCCCTGCAAAGGCAGCCTCTGCTCACAGGATTGAGCACAGTCTGTCCTCCAAAACACACACACACACACACACACACACACACACACACACACACACACACACACACACTACCTCACCACACCCGGGTGGCGGCTCACAAACCTTTTATAAGAAGTTAGTGGCCAATCAGAACGCTCTTCACAGAGAAATTTCTAGTCAAATTACATCATGCAGTCAGTGAACTGAGCATGTGCGTTAGATCAGATTACCTCATGCTCTGTGACAAGCCTCCAGGTCACCCAGAGGGCACATTCTGAGGGCCTGTCTGTAGTTTCAACTCCCTGTGATTGCAGTACCAAACTTAAGATTTTTCCCTGACAACTCACAAACTGACAAAAAATATTTCCATCATTAAAAACCTGAAATTTATAGAAAGGGAATGTAATAAAAATGAAAGCTGATGGAGTACATGGTGACATGGGGAGCAGGCCTACAGAATTTTTCTGACTGTAGTTTGAACTGCAACTCCCAGAAACCCCAGGGGACTGGGAACAAATGAAGAGGAAGTGACAAACCAAATAAGGCAGCATTTAACAGTCTACAGTCATGAATAAGTTGTCTGCCCCCCACACCTCTAATTTCATGCAATCCTGAAAATGTAAACTAATAAAAATGTAAACAAATGCTTAAAAATAAATATTGATATTATCTGTCAAAATTATATTTAAAAATAGATTTCTGCCAAACCTACCTATTGACTATCCAAAACCAATCTTGGACTTTTGAAACATGTGAAGCTTCTTCCAAAAAGCTGCAGAATCAGTTCAATTTCAGAGAGGCTTTAGATTAGTAGATTAGTGAGCTGGGCTACCAGAGAGAGATTTTTTTTCTGATAGGTGCTTTCTATAGGCTAGCACTCCTACTATGTAACAACTTGCATGACAGCAGTTTCTGAGAAAACACTATTTTTACAGAGCAATGACTGTTGTGAAATAGTTCTTTATTGGTCACTATATAGCTCATCATTGGCAAGTTACTACACCCATGCCCATGTTTGAAAAGTACTGATTACAAATTTAGAAAGTAATATCTAATGACTTTTATAAGATGCCTTAATATAACTCCATTCCATTAAGAGTAATATGTCTAAATATAGTTAACTGCCATTTGTGCATCGACAAAATGAGTAATAGACAATTGGTGGATTACTACTTTTAAAAAGAAATTAAATAAAGTTGTATAAGCATATGCCACAAATCCAAATAAAGTTGTTTAATATCAAATGACTGTACCGCTAGTATATGTGAACTCAGTCCAGGGTTCTCCTTCTGGAAAGATGTACCAGAAATGAATTAATGGAACTCTCTGAACAGTTCCAGCTACAAAGTTCCAGAATGTTTGTTTGTACATTTAATTTAATTCTTTCATTCATTCGTTCAATGTATATACCACCCTTCCCAACCAAGGCTAAGGGCAGCTTACTATAAGAGAACAGAATAACTTATAAAATAGAAGCATGAAAAAATAACAACTTAAAAGGGAATTAGAATGTCCGTGTAAAATGGAGACCCCATAAACAATATTTCAACCTAGCTTAAATACGAAGGTCTTACATCACTTCCAAATAATCTTCAGGTTTAAGCTCTGGCAGGCCTTAAGATGGAGGGAATTCCAGAGCTGAAGATCAGCTGCCAAGAAAGACCTCCCATGCATTTTTTTTCAGAGGCTGCATTTGGCTGGGACTGCAATGGGACATAAGGGGGTCTCCTAAGTACATAGGGCTCAGATCATTTAGGGTCTCATAGGTTAAAACCAACACCTCAGAGTGCAGTAAGGTCTGGGGCTGTTCTTCTTCCCTTGAAGAGGTGGCAGCAGCAGCAGCAGCAGAGCATTGGGAAGACAAGAGCCCCACTTCGTGACTACCTGCTCACTCCAAATTAGAGGATGCCCTGGGGCCAGTTGGATATCCATAGATCTAGTGTGAGCGATGGGAGAGGATGGAGTGGCAAAGAGTCACTTGCCAGAGTCATGCCATAGCAAGAATGTGGCAGGCAACACCAGGACCAGGGAGGAGAGGAGCTCTGCAATCTGGGAACTCAGAGGAACATCCAGCTCTCTGGGCCACAGCATAGGCAAAATGGCAGCAACAAAGAATCCAGAGAATGATGCTCATAGCCATGTAGCCTGAGGAAAGTTTGCCAGAGTGCAAGTGTGTGTGTGGGGGGGTGTTGGTTCATTCTTTCTCACTGACAAGGTGGGTGGGAGAAGATTTGTGGGGCCACCAGAAGTATTTTGATGGCTCCATTCAAGAAACTGGCAGAGACATTAATTGGCTTGATTGAATTATTATTCTCAGGAGTCAACAGAATCTTCATTGCCTTAATCTATTGTCTTAAAGAGCCACCAGAGACTGAATGGGCTTATTTGATTTATTTAAAGAACAGCCGGAGAACTGATGGGCTTAACTGGTTCATTTGAAGAATTAAGGAAGAATTAATTGACAGGATTGGATCATATAATTAGACCACCCAGGAAACAAACTGCCAGGGAACTTACCGATATTATGGACTTATTTTGATGGACTGCCATGGAATTAATTGGCATATTTGATTCCTTTTTCACCTGGCTGGAGAATTAACTGACAATTATTATTTGGTAGATTGTCAGCAAGCTCATTGGCTCAGTTGATTTATTCAAGGCATTGCTGGAGAATTTATCAGCATAATCAATTTATTTCGTGAACTGGCAGGAGAATCAATGCCTCTGGGGATTATTTGGATGGATGGATGGACGGATTAATTGATTGATTGATTAGATAGACTGACAGGAAAATTGATCAGACTCATTGAACCTCCCAGAGAAACTAGTCAGCTTATCCAGAATGGAGTGACTTAAACTGATTGAAGCACTCCCAGGGAAGGGCTTATTGTTATAGCTGGTTTTTTTCCCCTCCTTTCTGTTCCATCTATATTAATTTGATTGGGCTGTTCAATAACCTACCAAGTGACCTGCTATTAACTACCTGAAAGATTGGCTCTGGTAAGGGTGGGATTTGAGGGGAAGGAAGAGCCCCATGAAAGAGACTTGGGCTGGGTAGGCATGGATGATTCACTCAGCCTGCAGTCCACCTCCTGACAAATTAAGTTTTCCATCAAGATGCTGCAGGTGAGAAGCAGGCATCCCAGGCTGGGTGACCATAAGGAACTTCTGGCTTCCTCATGGCTCACCTCATGAAGGCTCCAGGTTATCAAGGACCACAGCCATATAGCATCCCCATGTGACATGGAGCGCTGGAGTTTTTTGCTTCCAGTGCCCTCCCCCCGCCCAATCAGAAGGCAGGCCACCACAGTCTGTACCAGCTGCCAGGCAGTTTTCAAGGGCAGCTCTGCATGCATAATGTTACAGTAGCCTAACCTGGAAGTTACAAAAGTATGGATGATAGTGGCCAGAGCTGAATCTGAAAGAAAATTTGAAGCTTCCTCATCAAGTGGAATTGGTGAAAGGTGCTCCTAGTTACTGATGCCATCTGGAAATGAAAGTGCAGCATGTCAAAGATCAAAGTCTTTGATTTCAGATGCTGATGGCAAAAGGTCAGAAGCTAACACAGCAAACTCTGTAATTGTAATTTATCCCTCTGTATTAACAGTGCTGCATATACACACCCCTGTCTGTGCCTCATTTCAAATTACTTGAGAGAGAAACTGGCCTTGACAGTTCAGCACAAGAGATATCGGTACCCACAGTGACCAGATAAAAATGAAACTAATTTAATGAAGTTGTAAAATTAAATATGCTATGCACGCCATCCTGTGACCAAACAGAACCAGTACCACCCAAGTAAAAATAACCCCCCTTTTTTCTGAAACCTGAGCAAACAAAGAAAGCACAAGTGCCAACTCACTTAATTATTTATGGCTAGTGTATAGTAATTGGTCACCTATGGCAAATATAACTTTGAAAGAACTTCTGCCCAAAGCAGAGAACTGTGTATAGACTCAAGAAGAACAGACCATGCACAACGAATGTTATCTATCCGCCTAAGTACCTTTCTGGCGTATCCCCGTTTATCTCCCTATCTCTGTCGTAATCTTTCTTATCAAGAGCTCTTGGTAATCTGCAGACTGCAATGGCTTATGTGAATCGCTCGGAATCTGTAACAAGCAACTCTCTTACCCACCCTGTAAATGCTGGGTAACATGATATCTGCATGCTGTAACTGAATAAATCAACTCCTCTGCCTACGCTGCAGCACATCAGTAGCATAAGTAGAATAAACCTTTTGTATAACCATACACTGTGTTTAAATCCCCCTGACTCCTGCTCACCGTTATCACCCACCTGTCCGGTTATAAATCCCCCTCCTCGCGCCAAGCCGGTCATGCCGACCCAGGCTCGCAGGTCAAGGGTGCACCAGCATTAGGGGCGTGACACAGCAAAGGATCCAGGAGTACCCCAAGGCTGCAAACCTGAGTGACAAAAATAAGCTGAATCCCAAAGATCAGTGTCCCAATCCCCCAAGTCAAGCTGTTTGTGTAACATTTACATGTGTCTTGCCTGTATTCAATTTTCATTTGTTCACCTGAATCCAGTTCCCAACTGTAACCAGGCACTAGGAAAGGACTGCAACTGATAAACTAGAGTCAGAAGGGAAAAAGAGGTAATGCTGAGTGTCATACTGATGGCATCTCAGTCTAGATTTCCACACAATCTTGCCAGTGGCCTCTAATACAAATTGAATAGGAGAGGCTACAAGATGGAGCCCTGGGGAATGTCACAGGAAAGATCTCATGAGGATGATGAGTACTTGCTCATCACTGCCCTCTGAGACCTCTCTAATTAGAAAAGAATACAACCAGTTTTGAATACCATAGATGTTGTGAAACAATAAGTGCCTCACAGTTAGGCTGCTGAAAGATCTAGTAACATCAGCAGTACACAATTTCCCTGGGCAATCTCCAGGCGAAGTTAGCCCTTTTCCATAGGAGTACTTCCCTCATTGAGTGCATACTTTATGTCATTCCTTCTGAATCTTATATAGTGCACAGACAGCATACCACAGGAGCTCGTGTGTTCTAGTCCTTGGGAAGTGCAAAGCAAACAAAGTAGAATTCGTCAATGAGTCTTAAAAAGCTCAATGAGTGTTGCAATGTTTCTGAGTATCATAAAATAAACAAACAAATATAATTTCTAATAATACTGGTAAGTATGTTAGATGGGGAAGAAAACACTGTGGCACTACCAAAAAGTTCTATAATTTACAAACACAACATTTAGTACATTCTATTATCTGTGTAACTTTACAATTCTTTAAATGTAATGTTAACCATTCAGAATAGGAAAATGGCTTAAGTTTGTCAATGCCAGTGTGATTCTGATCCCTTTCCTGTACTTATTATTTACCTTTAATGACATGATTACATATTTCTAAAAACAGTACCATAGAATTTTTCTTTTCTATGTGCTCAGCTGGGATTGCAATGGAACTTTCTTAGGGTAGCTGTAATACACAATAATACAAGATATGTATATCTCTAAAGTCTGTTTTGTGATAAATTCACATAGCAATTCACATAATTTGGCAAGGGCTGAAGCTAAATAGTTGCATAAATAACTTTAAGAAGTCATGTTCTGATTTTAGAATGCTTAATTATATATTCACAATGAATCTGTTTTTAATGGAATCCATGCTACATTAAAATAAATGTGCATTTCCTTTACACAAGAAAATCCTTTGGATCTAAAAATTAAAAGGTATCCTAGAATAACTGTGTCAGGGGGACTACTTTTTGCTGACATAAATATACTAGACTACCAGGCCACTAAAAACCCTAGCAGATTAAAAGTACTGTTTCCTTGTACAGTTTATTTTGGGAATAGCAAATCTTACATTTGTACATAGGGTTGGATTAGATGACCCTTAAGATCCCTTGCAATCCTATTATTTGCATTCTTGAGCTAAAGTAAGTTATATAATTTTATAGTGGCAGAGTTGTATTCACTCTAGGGGTGAGGATTGTTGCTTTAACTATGTTGACATTATTTAACTGGAAGAATCCCCCGCCCCCCAGAAAAAAGACTTAACTTGGACATTAAGGCAGAGAGCATATCCAAGATAATAAAATCAAATGAGCCACTCAACAACCCATCAATTTTCCATTCATTTACATTTTTTTTTTTTTAAACTTTCATTGCCTTCCTTTTACCACCCAACCCCAACATACCTACATAGTCCCACAAGAGAACTACAGATGCACCATTGACACCGGGTTTTTTGCCTATACTTATAAAACTACTTTCTCCTTTCATCATTACTGATCTTATACTATGTGCATACCCCTTCAGCTTTCTGATAAAGTTAAAGCTCCCCTTCAACAGTTGGGGCAGGATGCATCTGCAGAACCAGACCTGTAATGGGCAGGGATAGAAGAGCATGGATAGGTTGTGAATGTTAATGTGAAATTCGCATGGAGGAGAAAAAGTATGGCAGAGCTGGAGCCAATGGGTGAGAGAAAGCCCAATTCTTCTGCACCACAGAATTGGCAGGTAAAGTACAAGACATAAGTGTGCAGCTCTATGGTTACATCATTGCCTCCACAAAGATATCCAGGTCTTCCACAACTGACCTCTCTCTTCAATTCTCCAATTTCTTCATCAAAGATCCCACACTCATCTCTACTCAACAAAACCCCTCTTCCAAAACCCACAGACTTCTGCTGTTCCAAGAACTCTTTTTCATTCTCAAAAATCTTATCAGTACGAGTGACTTCTGTATCCCATCTCTGCCTAAATGTAACAAAGTCAACCTCGGGGTGGCTGTGGCTGTCACTTGGGTACTGGAAGCCATAGCCCAGTTTCTGACCTTCAAGTGTGCAGTCATCCTTGGTCCTGGCTATGCCCTTGTTGGCAATGAACCCCCTGGTTCTGTCTCTGTCCTTCAAGTGTGCAGGCCCCCTTGCCTTGGCTCTGCCCCTCTTGCGTGCTAGCCACCCCCAAGCCTTGTCTGGCTTCTGCCTGTACTAGGCTTCAGTTCCCATCTTAAGCTGCCTCTAGGCTTTAAGCCTGTCCCTCAGGACTGAGCCTACCACATCCTAAACCAAAGCCCCTAGAAGGCTCACAACCCTTAGCACCCTATTGTGGGTTAGCCCACACTGAGCCCTACTGGACTCCAACACTCCTTTTTTAGCTAGGTCCAAACTACAGGTTGAAACTGTAATCGAGGAGTAAGCCTTCTAGCTAACACAAACTGAACCCCCTCTGGGTGCAAACATAAACAGTGCTGCCCTGTCTGCATAACAAGTCTTCCCCTTACCCCAGGTAATATTCCTCTATTGGGCAGGAGCACTTTGCTTGTCTTCCTCAAGATACCTTCAGGGCCAGCTAAGAGCTCTTCCACATTCCCCTTGCTCTAGAGCTCTTCCTCCTGCTGCCATCTGGGCCAGCCTACCCATATAAACTCATGCCATGAGCTTATATACATGCTAAGCCCTGCTCCCTTCTGGTCAGGTGACTCAGCAGCCATCACAGGTGTGTTCATTCTGACCCTGAGGCCCTGCCTGCCTGCCCTTGTGGCTGCTTAGCTTCTGTTTGCAGCTCTTAGCCCATGAGTAGCCTGGCTGGCTGTCCCTGTGTCTGTTACTGCTGGCTTTTGGCTACAACTCAGCTACCAGGTAGCTAGTTCCTTAGCCACTAGCTTTTCTCTGAGTCAACTCACCCTGCTGCAGTTTCTTCTCAAGTAACAGGAGCCTTCTGGCACCCTGTTACACCGTGCTTCTGTTACCTGTTCTCTATTTTATCCAGTGTCCACATAGTGTCAACAAGTCTTAGAACAAGAACTAGAACAGAGGACTCCCTGCCAAATATCTTTCAAAAAATGATGTTCAGTTGCAGGGTCCTGCTCCTTCTAATATTCTCATTGGCCTACTGAATTTTGTATTCTTGATTTCACAAATTAAAACAGGAAGATTAGATTGCAGATTGCCACTGCCACCTTCTTCCTGCACAGAATACTGAATAACCTTCTAGATAGGCCACTTTCCTAAAAAAATAAAGGAGATATGGGCTTGAGCACCCTCAAAGTCTGGAAGGAACAAAACCCCACTTTCCAACTTCCTAGTTGAGTGCTGTAACCATGAAGGTGTAATGTAAAAATACAAGTATCCCCTGATGTAACATTTTGAAAAGAAAAATAATAATAAAGATGATTGAAATAATAGTTTCTCTTAGTATTGCCAAGTAAGGCTCTTGAGTCCAAAGGAAGGGCAAATTTTAAGATTTTCCTCACCATTTGCTGTTGCGTAGCTAAAAACATTGGTCTTTGTAAATCCCATTCTGAAATGTCTAGGGAGTCCAGATGCCTAATGCAGTCCTATGGATCCTACCACAAAGGCCAATCCAAGACTAAGAATCTGGACCTACAAACACTCCTCTTTCATAGTGGTAAAAAGACTGATTGATACATGGTGTGTTTGCAGTGGTGCAGAGTCCTGAGTTCTGAAGTTAGCATAACAGAAGATAGCCTCACAAGCATGGCTCCCATCTACAGAAATTAATTAGTCTCTATTTTTAATTGTCATCTTTCTCCATATGTCCATTTAGTACTAGATAATGGTTATTTTTCATATTAATGATTTTAGGCATCCATTGTGTCAAGATTTTGCAAAATTTAGCCACACCCTGTAACAAGCATAATGCTTCTGACATGCTCACCCCTTAGGCAAAGTCAGTTGTGGTAATTCATTAATCTAACAGCTAATTATTCTATCTGGAAGAAAGTCACTTTCACTTTTCTAGATAGGCTCTAGCATTTAGGTTGAGCAACCAAGTCTTCAGAGGGGGTTTGAACTGAACTTTGTGATTCGTAATTTTTTAATTATACTTCAAAACCAGGCACCAGGAAGGGATAGGGTATGGGATGATTAGAAATGCATCTATCTATTATGGGGAGTTTATACTACTTTTGGAAGCTTCTAGGACAGCTAATATCACTAGCAGACTGATTCAGTTTGGCAGTTTCTATACTGCTCCATATGGGAAACAAAGAACTGGAAATGGATGTGGAAAAGCTTGAGAGAGTTCAGGGGAGAGCCACTCATATGATCCAATGCCTGGAGGACAGGCCATACGAGGAGAGCCTGAGGGAATTGAGACTCTTCAGTCTGGAAAAGAGAAGGCTCAGGGGTGACTTGGTGGTAGCCTAGAATTATATAAGAGGGACTCACCAGGACCAGGGAGAACAGCTGTTCACCAGAGCTCCCCAAGGGATGACAAGGTCTAATGGCCACAAACTCCAAGAAGGCCAATTTATACTAGACATAAGGAAAAAGTTCTTTATGATGTGTTTGTCCAGGGTCTGGAACAGACCAGTCCCAGAGGTGGTGCAAGCACTTACTCTGGACTCTTTCAAAAAATGTCTGGATATTTTTCTTGCTGGGACCACTTGAACCCAGTTGACTTCCTGCCTATTGCATGGGGGCTGAACTTGATGATTTCACAAGGTCTCTTCCTGTCCCTAATGTCTATGAAATCTATGAAATAGGAAGACCTCAGGCTAGAATAATTTTCGTCTAGTACACATTTGACCTGCAGTCAACCTACATCAAACTGCAGGTGCACACACATTACTAAGGTGCTGATACATGGCCTCCCCCGCATCAAGAACAGAAGAAGATGGGGAATGAGAGTTTGAATGTTGTTTCCCTAATGTTGTGTTACTAAAGGAGCAGCCTCGACCCCATACATACTGTATGGATATCTCCCTTAGCTTTAAAGTCTATGTTTCCTTCTCTTTTCCAGAAACATTATTCAGCTATTAAAAGGGGAAAAGAATGTTGACCTCTGTGTTTCCAAAGTTTTGCTTGTTGGCTAACTCACTAGAGCCCTGAGTCCAGTGGTTTTTTGACTAGGCCTTTTTAAAAAGTCTTCTTTGGCTGACTGAGCATAACGCATTAAAATGCACCCACTTGACACATGGCAATTTAGAGGCCTCGAGTCCATTCTTCTGAAATGGACATTCCAGTGTAAGCATGAATCACCTAAGTTTGCTGCTGTGTAGCATAGCCATTACAATGGCTTACCTGCTTTTGTGTATGAATTGAGAGTAGCTTCTACAGGTGGATCACTTGAAGCATTTTTCATGCATATGAGCCCTAATATTCATTTAAGCAAGATGATATATGGAGCTGTATTAACTATGTGAGATGGTTCTTTTTACCAGAAAAAGTTTCACAGGGTGCCTCTACATGAGATGCTTACTATAGAGTTGCCTAATTAGCTCCACAGTAAAACGTCGTTGGCTACATATGTAGTGCTATTACAATGGATTAAACTACTTAACTCTGCCGCAGGATAGTACTATCAGACACAAGAACTATCCTATGATTGAGTTCTTTACTCCATGTCAAGGCACATGTAGATGCTGATGGGACTGGTTGGGGCACAAAGGTGCTTCAGTGCAGGGGCTGCCTACTGGCTAGCCATGCACTGAAGCACCCTTATGCCCCAGCCAGCCCCTCCACAGCACGTTAAGCCAGGTTGGAGCAGCCCCAAGCTGGAAGGCTAGCCCTTGGGACTGCTCTGCTTCACCTCAACATGCTGCAGAGGGGTGGCTGGGGCTGGAGGGTGCTTCAGTGCATGTCTAGCCACCGGGCAGCCCCTGCACTGAAGCACCCTCATGCCCCAGCCCTGGGTCCTTCCAGGTGTGCCAATAAACTCAGACACTAACGATTTGCATGTGTAGATGCACCCACGGTTATATAAAGCAATTTTTGGGGGAGAAAAGCAATGGTTAACAAAATATGAACCATTTCTAGATAATTTCTGTATCTATTTATTAGAGTAAATCCATACTGTTTTATATGTTTTTTTAAAGGAGAACTCTAACAAAGATCCTCAGGGTATGAACAAACAGACCCTTGGAGCAGCTTCAAAACTCCCAAGCAGTGGTCTGTTCTCTCCCCTGCCCTTTCTCTCATCACACACACACTCACAGCTTTGGAGATGCCATAATAACTGTGTATTCATTTATACCCTCAGTCTTCTGAAAGAAAGTAGGTGATTACTAGCTTTTTAAAGTTTGTTTTTTGTGTTTTTGTCCATTATTCCCCCCCAGCATTGTGAAATCAAGTTTTGCTAGAATAGTCATCTAAACCAGCCCACCCCACATTTATGCTCCCATCCAAACCACACAGTGAGTGGAGAAATCAGACCCTACAGGTTTCTTCAGAAGCTTGCACATGCCTTGGTCTGCCTCATGGGTTCATGTCACTATAAGAGACTGAACTATATTTATGGCATTTTCTTTGTTATCAAATACTCCTTATTTAATATACAGCTCAACAGCACTTAATTAAACTGGAATTAAAAGGTATAGTTAGAAGATTCAATTTAAGAGCAACTATTATCAAACATGTCCCTATTAAATATAATTGATGTAAGTAGCAAGTCCCTCTGGGATTTTGTCAAGCCCTTTCTAAGCACTTCAGGTAGGTCTTTCTTTTGCCTTGAATGCAATACTTTTGTCACTCCCAGCATGGTGACTAATGCATAGGTACACAACCAAAGAAAACAGTTTTTATTTTTATAAATTATTTCCAGGTCTTCATTGTTCATGCTCAAGAAGAGCAAGACAGTTTTATATCTTTGCTTCACTTGAGATACCAAAATTGTCAAAAAGGGGACCTCATTCATGTACATAAGAAATAAAATATTGTAGCTTAGGTACATATATATTGGCAGAGTAGTCAAAAAACTGGGTGACATGAGGCATCATTAGATGTGTTTCCTGAAGTTTCAGCCACCACTGAATGAACACTTCAAATGCTAAGAGAGTCCTACTGTTATTAACTAATTAAACACTCTATACCACAGGCCACTTAGCTCCAAATTCCACACTAATAAATATGGCCCCAGCTTATGATATTACCAAAAATAAATTACTTTATTATCAATTCTCATTTTTTTAAAATTTGGAAACCACAAGAAAAAAAAAGTCACAGTTGGGGGGTAAAGTGGGGGAGGAAGGAAGAAGGGGAAGGCTTCATAATTACACATAATTTGAATTGTGTCTGAAGGGACATCCCATGGGGGAAAGCAGGAAGGTAGAAATAACCAGACCATAACTGTACCCTAACTAAAGGAGTAGAAAATGCAAAATCTTTCATCTATAAAATGTCCATGGTTCACTACATATAATGAGCCCTCTATTGTTCCTCTTAGTGACTAACAGAAAACTCTAGCCCTAGAGCATACACGTACTTCTTCATACCTAGGGATGGGCTTTCACTCCAAAAGAGATTGTTTTAGAGCGGTGGGAACTCTGCAATATAAATAAAGTGCATACTCCTTATGCCCTGAAGAGCTTCCTGTCAAGATTAATAAATGAATCATAAAATCATACTGAAGTAGGGCTGGAAGGGACCTCGAGAGGTCATCTAGTTCAGCTCCCTGCCTGAAATAGGATCATTCCCATCCAAACCATTTTATACCAATCTATTGTTTAAACTTTTAGCAAGACTACACAGACAATGCTAATGTTACACAAGATATAACACCCTAATCTGTCACAGGTAAAGCAGGGGACCACAGTGGACAATGTCCTGCTGGTGCAAGGGTTGTTAATATATACTTTATATCAGGAAGGGGGCCTCACCCCCTGCAACAGAGGAAGGTACCCCCCAGCCCAGTTCATACCAATTTAACCATGAGGCAAAATTCCTTCTGACCCCAAATATGGCTATTGCTCTGAACTTTAGCAGAGGGGCAAGACCTTCTAGCCCAAAACTTCTGGGTTTAAGTCCCAGGTGGAGCATTGGCACACCCCAGTCCCAATCTCCCCAGCCTTGGCTGTAGCCAACACCCAATGCCTCTGAGGAAAGTTTTAAAAAAACCTGACATATGTAATAGCAGTGGGCAGGGGGTAGAGAGAAATCACCTCGTGGCCCTATGCATCAATCAGAAAAACCCAGAAGCATGGGGAATATCCATAGGCACATAGGCATAACTGCACCTATATCCTGCCCTGACTCAGAAAAAGAAAAGGCCAAAATCTGAACACTAAGGAGATAAGGACAAAGAGAGAAAGGAGTAAATGACAGTGTTTTAACATGGACATAAAACAGTTTTAATTACTGAAGTCTCAATCTAGAGCAGGGATACTCAACCCCTACCCTTCAGGCCAGATCCGACCTGCTGAGTCACGTCATCCATCCAGTGGGGCTCCACTCAGGTCTGAAAACCTAGCAGCAGAGGAACAATGGCAGCATTAATTAGCATTCTACATACTACCAATGTTTTGGATGCTGTGGACTGGATAATGTTTCAGAGTTGGACCAGTGAAGGGCCCAGCCAACATGGGTCCTGGCCAACCTGTGTACTGAACCTGTGCCACACATCTCGCCTGCAGGTCCAAAAAGTTGAGCACCACTGGCCTAGAGAAATAAGAAATAGTAGATAAAAATCTTAGTAGCTGTCTCTCTCGATGGCAATTCAAGAACATGGTTGTCTCTATTTTTGCCACATTGCCATATAATTGGGGACAGCATGAGGATGATTAAATATTACCAAATGAATCATGGTTCTTACTTACAATTATTAAAGAAAATTAAAAACAAAAACCTAAGAAAAGAACAAACTGGTTATCTTAAATTCAATTTTATATGCTTTTTAAAGAAAAATATTACCAAAGATTATCCCTTAGTGAAGAAGTCCATTTTTTGAGGAGACTAAAGAATTTTATTTCCCCAGTTGGTAGCAGCCCCAATATTCAATTTAACTAAAATCATGTATAAATGGGTAAAGTATTTTGTGTAAGAGTCAATGAGTCCTATTTAGTATAACATGGATAAACTAAACAGTTTATAAATGAGCAAAGTGACTATTCTGTCTGGAAACCCTATGAAACCAAAGGAAAATTCTTAGTTACTTAAAATAATCCATTCACAGCATTATTCAGAGAGAAGCAAATCAATGGGAATTAGAACTTAATATTGAATTTAATTCCCCTGTTTCTTTCTGCTCACCAAAGTTGAGCTTATTTCTCTACTTTAGAAATGCATAGTTTAAAAACATTAAGTTTGTCAGAAGTTCTTAGTGTCTTAAGTTTCCATTGTAACTTAACATACTATTAAACCATTATAAGAAAAAATGATAGTCAACGTCCTGGAATTTCTTTATGACTTGCTTTCACCATCATATGTTGAAGTCTGGCAGTTTAACAGGTAGGTTTCTTTCTTTTTTGTCTTTTTTTTTGACATTTTGCAAGTGTGTTATTTTTCTTTAAGTCCTTGCTTGCAGAAGTGAACAAGATGAACCGCTGAGCTGTGATAAGTACTTATATTTGAGAATGGAAGCAGAGCAAGAAGGTAGTTGTTAAATTCTAACAAGTTTACAATCTCCTTTCATAACTTCCAAAAAAAAAAAAAAAAAGAAAGAAAAAGAGCTATCATCATCCTGTCATTAGCTCAACACTTTAAAGGATCCTAGTAACTTGCTGAGCTTATGAATTCATACGGTTTAACGTATGTGTGTGGTATAGACCTAACTTCCTTTATTTTTGTGGGGCAGGAGACTTTTAGAGCATTTTAAAAAGCTAGAGTATTGTATTAATTTAGTTTGGTTTGAAGTATTTCATTAACTTTTTTGGGCGCGTCCAGACGAGCCCGCATGTGCGCCTCTTTCAGCATCTCAAACCCTTTTGAGATGCTGCAATAGGCATGTGCAGGAACAGGAAAAGGTTCCCCTGGCTGCAAGTTTGGAGTGGGGAGGGGGGAAAAATTAGACCCCTGGATACCCACGGGTCAAAAAACGCCCCCAGAGCTAAAAAAAGAAGGGCAGGGTCCTGAGGCAACTGGAGGCTGGGTCCTCTACAGAGATGCTCTGGCTGCCAGAGTGTTGCTGTGGTTGGCCCTTCCCCTGTTGCTTAAGCATGCAGCAGAGCTCCAGCCCCTAACTTAAGGGGTTGGGAGGGCTGTAGGAAGGGGGAGGGGACCATGGGGGGGAAACCTTGCTGGCTTTGCCACTCCCCTTCCAATCCCTGCCCTGCCCAGCCCCACCCCCTCCCTTCCCCCTAAGCCCCTCTGATCCCTTCCCTGCCTGGCCCCATCCCCCTCCTGCCCCCCCAATTACTTCCCTGCCTGGCCCTATCCCCCACCTGTCCCACAAGTCCTCCTGATCCCTGCCCTGCCCAGCCCCATCCCCTTACCCCCTTGCAGCCCCTGATCCCTGCCCCACCATCCCAGTATCCCCACAATAAAAAAACAAACAAACCCTAGCACTTACTGGCAGTTCCAGCTGCCATCTGGGTCACTAGGGCCTGACCTGCACAGTGTGGGGCAGGGTGACATCCCCAGTGACCCAAGACCCAAGCTAGGGCCCTGTTGTCCCCCACTGCCCTGTGCTGCTGGGGGGGGGGTCTTCTAGGAGGCCCTGGAGCCCCCCCCCCCAGCCTCTGCTTAAAGAATAGAGGCTTCCATCCCCCTTTTTCTTTTTTTTTAGTGCCAGTGCCTGCGGTTGGGGGGGCAGCCATAACGGCCTAGGTGTGCAAGTGGGGGATGGGGACAGGTGAAGCAGTCACTGGGGAGTCTGGGGAAGTGGGGGAGTTGGGGCTGAGTGGGACAGCTATCAGGGGGCTGTTACCCCTGGTGGGAGGCTGTTACCCCGGTGGGGGGCAGCAAAGACATATAGATATTCAGAATACATTTTATTATGATGATAGAGACACTGCTGGGTGTCCATGTTGCTTTAACACTGCAGATATATCAATAAAACATGCTCAGCTGATCACTGTCTCTCTGTATGTCACTCTTTCTAAAAATAGTGGGTTTTTGTTTTAATCATGGAGGAACATGGATTTTACAGAGTGACTTTGGGATATTTTTATCAGGAATTTCTCAGTTTTCCAATAGGGAACACCAGAATTCCTTCTAGGGAGGCCAGTGGTAGGACCCTGCCTGCTCAGACCTAGCATCTTGGACCCAGCTGAAGGCGGTGGACCTCCTGGACAACTGGGGCCAGGAGGATATGCTTTGACAGTTCAAAGCAGGCCAGCACACTGGGAACATCTTCTGGGCAATAGCTGCCCAGGTGGCCAGTCAGGGGCACACATGGCAGTAGTGCCACACAAAGGCCAACTCTGAAACCATAGGCCACTGGCAGCTGGCCCAGAGGGGCAGATTTCTCTACTGGCTGTTCAGTACCCATCCAGGTCTGGCAGGTATGCAGCAGGTCACAGCCAAGAAGCAGCCCCAACTGCCAGATTGCTGCAGCGGGTTAACGTGTTCAGGGAACTCTCAGGTCTGTTTCATCAGTCCAGCTGGCACAAGGGGTAGTGTCCCCAGGTACCAGTTGCCTGGGGCCTGGAAGCTCCTGAGACCAAGTAGGCCTGAGCTACTTGCCAGGGCAGCTTTTTGCACTGATGAGGCCAGGACAGGGCAGCTTCTTATACTGCTGGGGACAGCACAGGTGCTGGCCCAGGGCTCTAGCTCCCCCTGGCTGCAGATCCAGGAGGAGCCAGGCAGGGTTATTTTGCCCTAGTGGCACAATTTGCTCCCCAACAAAGTGCATGTCTAAGCACATGCACTGAGGCAAAAAGCCCCAGCTCAAATTTGCACCACTTCTATTTGAGCTGCTGCAAGTGCACAAGCTTGCATGTGTGGACGTGCCCTTAGGATTTAACAGAAATCAAATTTCATTTTAAGTTTAAAGTTTAATCATCACATATATTTATATATATCTTAAAAATAGTTTATTTAAATGTAATTCATTACTTCTTAAACTTCATTAATGAAGTCATTGCCCTTTGACTTCAGCACTCTTTGGAGTTATCTGTTCTTTCTGAGTTTGGTAAGAAGTTGTTTAAAAAATGTTATAAAATTAATTTTTCAATTTAATATGAACACTTCATACTTGGAAGTCTTCTTATATTGCTATAGAATTATTATGTACTGTATTATACATAAATCATTTTATTATATACATAAACAAGAAAAGCTTTATGGTAAGATTTCCTTTTCTACAAAAATACATAACATTTGCAACTATAAAGCACAAAAGAGGCTTGTCATTTTAAGTTAAGAATAACAAAGGTGTTCTACCAATAAGTGAGGTAGAAGTAAAAACTAGCTCCCATGGAGCATTTTTTCAGCCATCAACATGTTCTTAAAGTTTGAAGGCCTTGAAATTCTTATTGAAGAAAAACATTTCAGTAAGAAAAGAAATAGTAGTTTTTAAGTAGGCTTACCCCAGAGTAGGCTGCTCAACCTCTGGACTGCAGTACCATGTTATGTGACCCACAGGGCTCCCCACAGGTACAGAAATTTGACAGCAGTGGTTGCCAAATCTTTGGACCCATTGGGAGCCCTGTGTGCTGGATCTGGCAGCAAATCCCAAGGCACAGGGCTGGGCATGGGTGGGGGAAGGGATGGTGGCCAGTGCACAGGACCCAATCCTAGTATGTAGGGAGTTGTGGGGGGCAGTGGGAGCATGGAGCAAACCCTCAGGGCCCAATCCCCACACACAGGAAGTTGAAGGGGGCAATGCCAAGACCCAGGGCCTGATATGGCCCACAGTCTGGCTCCATGCTACTCATCTGGCCTATGAAATCAAAAGGTTATGTACCACTGCCCTAGAGATTTTAAATTTGGAGTAAGGGTTGAAGAAGAACTCTTTTATGATATAGTTTGGGCTCTGATAAAACATCTCTTTAGTCTTCCTTGCTCCTAAATGGAGTATCTTTTCATTTTCTAAAAAGTAGGTCTATTTTGTTAAACTATGTGCTAAGATTTGTTTTCTTGAGAGAAAGATCATGTCTGTAACAAATAGTTACCTTGTAAAAATAAGTCATCTTCTTAGAGGGAACATGTTCATGGTTGACTAAATCAATGACAACAACATTGATTCAGGAAACAATGTTTGCTGAACTACCGTCATCTCTTTCCTTAGGATTCCTTATTTCCAGCCAAGTAAGTAGAGGAAAGGAAAGGGAAAGGATGACTGAACTATTTCTATAGTCACAGATATTAGAAGTGGAAGCAAATCAAGGCTCTCTAATTCCTCAGAAAGAGAGACAGGCAAAATAAATGCATAGAGCTGAATTATACAATTGTTGTGCTGATAAGCATCTGCCCAAATAAGGAGGCCCATTCATTTCAATACAATTTCTCAATGAGCAAGTCACCAATATAAGTTATGCTTGCACAATCTTATTCATAATGCATAACTTTAAAATGGTGGTGTTTCTATTTTAAATATATTTTGTTCAAATTTAATTTTAAAATATAGTTGATATATCCAGGATTCCTATTTTTTCCTCATAGTACTTAAAAAAAAACCCCTAAATTTATTATCACATTTCATCTATTGGGAAAATAAAAACATTCAAATATAAGAGAAAGAGAGTTTTGGCAAAACAGCCAAAGACTCATACATTACAAGAGAAGCAGGTGTTAGGATTATGGCCCTGATGAAAATGATGAGCAGTCAAGATCTAACAATACACAATAACAGTTTAATTTATGCAGTGTTTCCCTACCAACAGTTTTAGATTCAGATCAAAGTGTCCTAGGTTTTTTTTTTTAACATAATGGTCTTTCAATACTTCATGTTAATATGTGGCCTGCCTAAGTATGGGAGACAAAAAAAGGAAGCAAAAATAAGGTTTACAATTCATGAAGTGTATGACATTGCAGTGGCATCAGGAACCAATTGACATTCTCAAGTACACTCCACCACTTACTTCCACTTCTGCACACCAGACCTGGAAATTTGGCTGCTCTAGGGCTGTCCCTGGAGGTGACTCTTGAGGCTTCAGTCTTCATTGTTTGAGAACAGGTGCTGAGGACAACCTGGAGCATCTTCACTCATGTATTTCTACATTTAGCACATGCACACAAAATGGTTGTGCAGGGCATACTTCATAACATTTCTTGTGGCATGTGTTTCCATAGTAGTGTCAAGATACCCAAAATAAGTAAAAAAATATTCTGATACTGTTAAGAATTTAATCAGAGCCAACTATTTCTTCCTGTCCATCCATAACTAGTGTCATAGAAGGCCAAAGTCTATGCTTAGGTGTTTAATAAAGCCCCCAACTGGATAGGAAAGAAATCAGACTGCTACAAGGAACGTAAAGTCTAAACTTTTTAGGTTAGTAGTCCCATTAACATAAATAAACCAACATATATGGACTGGACTGGTTAACTATAAAAATATATTTACAGTAATGGAAGACACTACGCAAAGCATGTAAGCATTGATCTTCATGTGGTCACTTCAATTCACATGATACCACAGGATTTAACTGTGGCGTAAATTAATTAGCTCCACAGTAAAGCATCACCATCCATACATGTAGCAGTATTAGGGTGCAGTAAATTAATTAACTCCACAGTACTATCTTACAGCAGAATAGTTTACTGCACTGAAATGCCTGTGTAGACAGTGACTGGGGGCATAAATTGTGCCAAGTCAGTCCAGCCAACCAGGTGCCTGCTCCACCTCAGCTCAAACTGCTGCTGTGCTGGGCGCACATGTAGATGCTATGCCCAGAAGCAGTTCACTCTGGCTCAAGCTTCCCTGGATTTCTTGCTTTACATTAATTGCATATGTAGATGCACCCATAGAATGCATCCAGACAAGTGTTCATGGTGCACCTTTCATATGCAACAAAAACCAGCAGCACATATTTGTGCCACAGTTTTTTGTTCCAGGGCATGCCCCCTGCATGTGTACTCTAATTTGCAGCAGATTGACCTGAGTCGTCAAAATGTACAGGCTCCATTTCTGGTGGTGTGTACTACTGCTGCATATACTGCGCCACTTTTTTTTTCAGAGGGATCTCCCAGTGTCAAAAAACCCCCACTGCACTGCAGATTTTTAGCAGCGTGGCAAATGGATGCACATGCACCATTTGCAGTTTGCATCACTTCAAACAGCTTTGAGGTACCACAAACTACATGTGTGCACCCATCTGGATGCACCCATACAGTCAAACTTTGTACCCTTCTTGGAACCTCAGAGGAGCTTGAACTAGCAGACATGGTGTAGTTTCACTATAGAAGGGTAGGGCTAATCCCCTATATATATGGTATTAATTTGTGGCCTGAAGCATACAACAGATGTGTTTATATGATATGCTAATGGTGCAGTAGATGAATAATACTCTTAGTAGTGTGTCACAGCACCAACAGTACTAATACGTTACAGTACAGTATTGTTAGGCTACTGTACAGTAGCATCACTAAAAAGGCACTTGCCATCACTACTGTGCAGTAACTCCAGTTACTGCATATTTTGTTGGTGGTCCCTCGAAGCCGAGGATGACATCTGTCAGGCTTGATGGGTTCTCAGATGACCCATTCTGGATGGGTCATCTGAGGATGGGTCCTCAGAAGCCCAATTCTGGATGCACACGTTCTTCAGCAATGGGGGCATGTTGTCATGCAGGGGAGTGGGATTCGCAGTCCCAGGTTGGTCTCCTTCTCCTTCCTCTGCCGCTGCCATTCAACCTCAGTATCGAGTCGTCAGACCTTGAAGTGGTGCACACCTTGGTGGACCAGGTGACACCATGCCGAACAGTCAGCTGCTTGTTCCTCCCAACCATTGGTGTCAATGCCTCTGTGTTTGTGGGGGACCTTGAGCATGTCTTTTATCATTTCCTTTGGCTGCCCTTTGAGCATTGGCCAACGGAGAGCTAGGAGAAGAGAAACTAGTGGCAGTTCTCGGACATCTGGACACAGTGGCCCATCCATCAGAGTTGACTTCTCAAGAGCAAGGCTTCGATGTTGGTGGATACAGCTTCATGGAGGACGATTGCACTGGTCCAGTGGTCCTCCCATTAGATCCCCAGGATTCGACACAAGCTCTGCTGGTAGAAGTTCTCAGGTCTTAATGTGGTGTTGGTAGATGGTCCAGGTTTCCCTGCAATACAGAAGGGTGGTCAGCACAACAGCCTTATAATCAGGACCTTCGTTGACTTACGAAGTTCTCTATTTTTGAAGACACATTGTTGCAGCTTGAAGAAGGAGGCACAGGTGCAGTTGACCTGGTGCTGGACTTCTTCATCAATGGTAACCCATTGAGAGATGTGGCTGCCAAGATACAGAAAGTGCTCCATGTACTCCAGAGCCTCCTCATCTACATAGATAGTGCAAGGGAAGTTCAGCTGGCTTGGGGAGGGTTGCTGTAAAACCTTCATCTTAGCGACGTTCAAGGACAGGCCAAGTTTCTTACATGAAGCATTGAAAAGATCTAGAGTCATTTGCATATCTTGTGCAGAGCGAGCCATCACGCAGCAATAAATAATTTCATATTTATTTAGTACTTGATTATACAAGTACTAAATAAATGCACAGTAACCCCTGCAGTAGTGTCTCCTTTAGATGTGTCCAAGGAGAACAAGAGCATTTAGTGGTGTTAGCAGAGAGAAAGGAAAATATTCAAACCTAACAGTTATTTTCCATCGCATAGCAACATACTAGCTTCATAGGCAAACATGGTACTGATTATGCTATTTCTTTGACACCTAGGAAATGGCAAAGATTCTTTCCTCATTCAGACAACACAGATCTCTTATGTGCAGTCTAGGCATGAAAGCTAATTCTTTGTCTTTGTTATTTATTAAGACCCATATTCAGAGTACATTAGTCATTTTGTAATCTGTTGCTCAATAATGTAGTTGAACTGAACTGTCCCTCCCTCAAAAAAATTACAATGGAATTCAAACAATTAAACAATGTGATCTATTAGGTGTTTGTCTCAATACAAAATGTTGGAAAAGTCTAGTAGTAAGAGGAAAGGAAAGACTTTTAAAAGAGACATTTGAAAAAAGAAGAGAAAAAGAGGCTAACATACAAAAGAGACCAAAAGTGAGTGGGAAGGATGAAGCTATTAAATGGATGATAATTTTAGTCTTTCAGGCTCAAATAACTGCTATCATGTGTTCTGTTTGTAGTTAAAAGTATTATTATTATAATTAAATATTATCTTGGTTAATCGAAAAATAAAGTAAGTTATTTTCCCCTTAGATTTTTTTGAATAAGGGAAAGTATTTAAACTAAAATTTTAATGTTGAATTTGCTTTGGATATTTCCCTTGAACCTCTGAACACAAATTAGCTCTGAATCTGATCTATAAAACAAAAGATCACAAAAAGTAATTAAAGTTGTTAGTTATCATGCACTTTATCTTGTCACTAATTTATTTTGGAATTGCTAGCAATGATACAGTTCAATGACTTATCAGCACTATCACTTTTTAAAGACATTGGATGTCTCATGAAAAGGAACTTCCAGGTTAATACAAAATTTTAAAAGGGACCTTAATCCACTTTCTGTACCATTTCTGTTTTTCCCTGTTGTTTTCTACTGCTGTTTTCAGTACACTGTAACTTGCATAGAAAAAGGGGATTTTGAAAGGCACAAATAGAAGTAAAATGCCTGATTCTGATTGACTTTTCCTAACTGTTAAATGTTCAACTGCAGTTTACACCTTTGAAAACTGCATACAGTGAAAACATTCAAACCTTATCTTCAGCCTATACATACTAAATCTGTGCCTGTAAATTATATTCTATTTTGATATATTGATCTACCTCTCATAGTTTCATAGTTTCATAGTAGCTAGAGTCGGAAGGGACCTAGGTAGATCATCTAGTCCGACTCCCTGCCTTGGCAGGAAAGAGCACCGGGGTCAGATGACCCCGGCAAGGTGCTCATCTAACTTCCTTTTAAAAATCCCCAGGCTAGGAGCCTGCACCACTTCCCCTGGAAGCTGGTTCCAGGCCCTAGCCGCCCTGACTGTGAAGTAGCGCCTCCTAATATCTAATCTCTCCCTCAACCTCTGAATATTTAAAAAACACCCTTGCAATATAAGTACTTAAAATAAAATAAAAAAATCTTTATTCCTTTCTTGTATGGCAGCGGGAGAAATAAGCAACTGACTGAATTTAGGATTTGGGATGGCATGGGGAAATATATGACTAGAAAGTTTTACTGAAGAATGTATTACACCTCTTGGAAGATTTATGGTTTTGCTTTTTTATTCAGGCAGAGAAATTAAGTAGCATTTATCCAGAACCTGTGAAAAATCTTGCTCCCCTGGGATGTTTCACAAGACTTCATTATTGATGAACAATTTAATTTTTCTATGGACCATAGTTGTCTGTTGGATCATGGGCATAGGCAGATCTAGAATTTTGAAAAGTGGGGTGCAGATGGTGAGGTGCAGCATCACATACAAAACACATATTTTCCCCTGTTAAAAATAAACTAGAAGCTTTACTAATATGCAAGGGCATGGGGGTGTATTATTTAGTTTAAATCTGAAGCCAAAACAAATATAACTTTGTTCAAATGAGTTTTAAAAAATGCAGAGCTGTGAAGTAGGAGCTTCATTACCAGTAACAGCTAACACAGCAGACTTGCAGAGCAAGATATAGTTTAATTGGTGGAAAATCCAGAGGATTAAAAAGAGAGGGTCATTAACTCCTGTGGAATAAAGAGTTTAGAAGAGATCAGGTAGATTGTAATGAGCCATGAAGTCAATTGAATTCCTCAGAACTGCCTGACTATAAATGCTGCTGCCACTGCCAGGCAGTGGGTTTTAAATTTTGAGTGGAGTGAGAATCAAAGGGGGTGCAATCCCTAAATCCTCCCCTGATTATGGGAAATCATGGTCCTGGTTTCTGAGCTGTTTTCTTAAGCAGGTAGGGACATTTCCATGGAAAGTTTTAAATGCATCAGGACAGAAACCTTGAACTGTACTATATTCAGTTCAGGAGTTAGTGGTGATAATGGAATAGCAGGGTAAATGCTAAGTGGATAAGGTGCTGTACTTCTGCAACATTTCAAGTATTACACTCTGAAAACCTCCATTCCTAGATGTTAAGAATTGTGATAATCAAGCATTCAGTTCACAAGTGTTTGTTACTATATTCCAGTGAAGCCTTTCTAATTTTTTTCTTTCTCTTTTTCTTTTCCTTTGCTTTATTTTGAATGCATGGATATACATCTCTCCTGGGGGGCAGGTGCAGGAATGCAAGCAAACCAATTCTGGAGAAAGAAGCCTTTGGTTAAGAATGGTCACCACTCTAAATTTCTTCTTACTGGTATCACGTTAAATCTTGCTATATTAAGACTTAGCTGTCTACTCTTTAATCAGAGGTTATGTTAGTTAAATATTGAGGAAGCTGGATGATTAGGAGTCTATATGTATATGACATAAATGTATAAGAGATGATGTATCAATAGGCTGGTGCCATTCAGTGATTTAATGAGCAATTCTGGGCCCTGGCTATCATTCTTGTGCCCCTTCTAAAATCAGCTCCCAAGACTGGTCACTGGTGGCCTGATATGAAGTCATTCCACCCATCCCTAGTTACACTACTGGAATCATAAAACTTTATCAATACCTTAGTGATTGCACTCAAATTATCTGGGTCAGGGATAAAATACTTCAAAATCTCTGCAAGGGGAAAGTAGGAGCTTAAATAACTGATACCTTAGGCAAAAACTCAGAGTTTACAGGGGAGATTATTAGAGGTTATGCGAGGAAAGACTTAATAGAATTGCCATTTGTATTTGTTGTTTGTTGGAAGCAGGAACTCTCTTCTCCTATTTAAGTAACAGTTTTATCATTTGCTACAGAAATGACCAGCCTGAACAGAATAGCACATGTAGCTCTGTCCACGGACAAGAAAATGGTAGTTGTCATATACATTCCATACTATAGCCAGATAAGTGGTTCTGGATGCTAGGAGCTAAAAAAGAGATGAAATGCTTTTTTGCTCTTTTCTCTATATTAAGGATTCTGTTAGTCAGTTCAGTCTGAAGGTCAAGATTCCTGATGATCGTAGAACCCAAGAAGGAAAAATTGTCAGCTGCACCAATCCAATTATTTCCCACAGTGATATCAGATATTTGTTCTTCCACCACTTGGTACATGATCACAGTCTTCTTGGATTAATTGCCCTCCTGAAACTCTTGCATGACTCAGAAAGTATGCTCAAGAGATTTTGCAGGGCAGATTCACTGTGTGCAACCAAGGCTGCATCATCAGAAAACAGGAAATCTCTCAGAACCAATTCCTTCACCTTGACTTTTGGCTTTTTCTTTTGCTCTAAACCTTGTGATGTTAAATAAGCGTCCATCTAGTCTGGTTCAAAAATAAATGCTATCATCGCTGACCTTGAATGCATGTAGAAGCAGGAATGACAAGTAGATGCTGAAAGGCAAAGAGGCTAAGACACACCTATTTCACCTCATTGTTGATGTTAAAGGGATTTGGTTTTGCTTTCATACACTACAGTTGTCTTCATACCTTGATGTAATAAGTGAATGATGTTCGATATTTTGGAGAGGGGAGGGGAAGAATTTGGGGCTATTACGGAAATGTGGATGAAATAACAACTAAGTATTACCTGAGGTGAAGATAGCCCCTGCTGAGGCAACGAAGCCTGCCAAGTTTCAAGGAGAGAAAGGGGGTTCAGGGAAAATGCATGTCAAGCTGCGGACAAGCAAAACTCATAACATGGGTAACACTGTTTGTGTTAAGGCACAGCAGGGTGAAAACTGCAGGCCTGCTAGGCCCTGCTGCAGCTACAGAGCCTGCCAGCTCTCCAGGAGATAGCTGCTGGGTTCTGGGGCCCTGCACCTCTGGCCGCAGGCAGGCAAAACTCGTGACATGGGTGCTTGTGCAACTGTGTCTGTCTTGGGGCAGAGCGGGTAAAAACCACTGCAGGCCTGGCTTCTAGGCCCTGCTGTGGCCACAAAGCCTGCCCGCTCTCAAGGAGATAGGTGCAGGGGACTCTGGATTCTGGGGCCCAGCAACCCTGGCTGTTGACAGGCAAAACTTGTGTTATAGGTGCCTGTGCAACTGTGCCTGTCTTGGGGCAGGGGCAGCAGGGAAACCACTGCAGGCCTGGCTGCTAGGCCCTACTGCAGCCACAAAGCCTGCCAGCTCTCAAGGAGATAATTCCAGGCAGACAGTGGGTGCTGGGGCTCTGCACCTCTGGCCGCAGGCAGGAAAAACTCATGACATGGGTGGGTGACACTGTGCGTGTATTCAGGTACACACTTCCTAGAATTGGGGCCTCTGCACAACATGGCAGTGTGCCCCAGTGAAGTCTTTTCCTCCCCTACAGCCTCATTCCAGTCCACCACTGTATACAACAGCAGGTGAAAATAACATAAGTAATAACACCAATAGCCCCAGCAGCATCTAAGGCAGCCAAATGGAATTGTCACAGAGCTTTTCTTGTTATAAAATGAATTGACAGCAAGAAGTAAAGCTGTTGTGTTGGATATATGTTACTCATGGTGTGTGATGGCTTGTGCTTTTATGTTTATATGTTTATTATGAAAAAAATGGAATAGTTAGAGGGGTGAGGGAGAGGCTGGGGGGGGGAAGTGGCGGGGGGGAAGCGGGATATAACTGCGCAGGTAAAAGTGCAGAGGTACCTGGGGAGTCAGATATCCGGCAGGTCGCAGCGTGCCAGAATTCTACTGTGTATATTGAGTCCATGAGTTTCTGTACCTACTACCTAGGAGGCTGATGATGTGTAGTTCATAGGCCCAGCTCTGAAAAGTGGTTTGTACATTCAAACAAGCACCTAACCTCATCACCAGAACTAAAGCCAACTTTCTACAGCTCAAAACACAAAACCTGACAACTATCTCAAGTACCCCCACAAACTGCACACCAGAATCTATCAAAGACAACAATACCCAACTACCTGTTGGGGCACATTACTCACCAAAAAAACACTCTACCTCCAGTCTCTCAGGCCTGATCCTGAGAGGGAATAAATTACAGACCACTTGACAGCAAGGTCTGTAATTGAACAGATGCATGGACTCAATATAGATTAGACAGTGGGATTCTGACACACTGCAACCTGCCAGACATCTGACTCCCCAGGGACTTTTACCTGTGCTGCTACATCCTGCTTTCCCACCCACCCCGCACCCCATGCTGTCCCTCACCCCCTGAGGACTCCATTTCCATTTTCACAGACTGGCTTTATTGTCTGCATTGCATGCCAGGCTGGCCTCTGGCTTCTTTACTATTCCTTCCATCCAGGACCAGGAGACGTACCAACTGCAGGTATTTCCTCAGCTTGACAAAGGGTTTTTCATCCCGAAAGCTGGCATACTGGGCAGCTAAGCTGAGCACCAGGAGCCTCACAACTGCACTGTAACCAGCAAGCTGGGCTTTCCCCAGCCAGGACTATGTGCATGCATGCATTAGCTGGAGGTTATGGTGCCTCCTACCACCTTTCACCAAGGGATCATTGGTCCTAGCATTTACCTAACTCCTTACCTTGCCAGGATGCAGCTTTAATGGACCTCCTTCTTCCTCATAGCCCCATCCCATATCTTCCATACCTCCTTACCTTCATACTTCCAAGTTCATCCTGGCTGGGGAACGAGCTCAGCAGGGACATGTTCCTCTCCTGCTGGCTGGTGATGCAGTTAGTGCCTCCTCTAGCTGAGAGTGGGGCATTACCTGTTTGTTTTTTAATGGAAAAAGGAAGTACATGTGGATGGAGTGGCATTCGGTCTGTCTCCACCTGGATCTTGCAGAACCACAGCAGCAGGAGGTTCACCTTCAGGAATACCAGCTGCTCCACCAAACCAGCATCCAAGCAGGTATGGTGGGGTGTCATTATATTCCCAGAGATGCTGAACCCCCTCTCACTTGGCACGCTGGTCAGTGGACAGAACAGGTGTTCCTGGACAACTGTGGCCAGATCCGGCCACTCCTGGCTACAGCTTGCCTAGTAGGACAAGGGGTTGCACAGCAACAGCTTCACCTCCTCAGCAAGTCAGGCAGCCACCAAGGTGTGAGTGCTGCGTGCCTCATGCTGGGATCTGGTGGCTCTGGACCCCACCATAGAAGCCATGCCCTTAGCCCATATTGGCAGTGCCTGTGGTGGAGGACAAGACTGGCTTGTGGATGGCATGCTAGCGTGACACAGTGGATCTGCCTGTTCCACATGCCTCCACCATTCTGCCTCCCTGACTTGCTTTACCAGCACCTCCATCCAATGAGTCAATGTTTGGCTGCCACATATGGTGCCCTTCACATTTGGGTCACACATGGCGGCCAGCACACGGACTGTACTGGACCACAAGGGATCAAGCCATTTCCTGATGCCCTCTGTCAGCCGCCTCACCAGTGCCTGCACATCTGGTGATAATGGCTTGCCCCAGCCAGGAACACTGATCCCCTGGAAGCTCTCCATTTGGCTCTGAAGTTCCCTCAATACAGGGATCACCTGGCTATGGAGGGCATCAGCATTGCTTAGGCTCTCAGTGGCCTCAAAGAAGGGCTTGAGGACCACCAAGATCTGGGAGATGGTATCCCACTCAGGTCTGTTCAGGGGGCCACTGATCCCAATCTCCCAGAGCAAGGCCATCTCATGGATGGCCTTCGGTTGCTCCACCAGCCTCTCAAGCATCAGGTATGTGGAGTTCCACTGAGTCTTCATATTCTGCATGATTTTGTGCTGCAGGATGCTCAGCTCTTTTGTTTATCCCTCAGCCTCTTGCACTCTTTGATGCTCCAGTGGAAGTAGCCTGCCACCTTCCTGCATTTTGAAATTAGCTTGCTGGTTGTGGCAGCACCATCACCAACAGCCCCGTCCCCCTCCAAGTTGTCCCTGACAGCAAGGTGCAACTTGTGTGCCATGCAGTGGATGCCAACAAAGCTGGCATCACGGACTGCCTTGACCATATTGGCCCCATTGTCAGTGATCATGAACCTATGGGTGAGCTTGCCCTGCCCAGTGAGCCGCCCCTGCACCAAGTGGTTCATGGCCCCCATGATCTCTGTTGCTGTGTGGGGCTCACCCATCACCTCAGCTTGAAGGAGAGCCCACTGATGGCCTGACTGGTCACACTAGTGCCTTGTGAGGGAGAGGTAGGCATGATCTCCACCCCAGCTGCTCCAGATGTCTGAGGTGAAGTGTAAGGCTACATGCAGACCTGCCTTGTGCAGCTCCTCCCTCAAGTACTCCATGCATGCTTCATACAGGGATGGCACCACCGTCCTACTAAAGGTGGTGCATGTGGGCACTTGGTATGATAGGACCGTGAACACCATGAGCTGCCTGAACCCTGGCCACTCAACTAGGGAGAATGGCTGGCCATTGACAGCAAGCATCTCCCCAGTGCTCTGGGTGATCTCCCTCGTCCTTGGAATGCACACCCCTTTCTGTCCACCTTTCCCTTACTGTTCCAGCATGTCCTGCCTCTGCTTTGGGGGGATGGGGGCTTTGGAGTGAGTAGAGGACTTCCCTTTGGTCACACTCCTGCTGGTGCCAGGCTGAGGAGGAGCAAGGGCAAGAGTATGGTGCCTGCGGAGATGCATCAGCATCCCCGTGGTGCTCATATGTTTTGCTCCCTTGCCCCATCTGGTTTTGGCTCAGCAGTGCAGGCAGATAGAGTACGTGGAATCATCTGCCAGCTCAAAATTATCCCAGACCACACTACCTGCTCGCTTTTGGGGTGCGGGTGCATCTATGAATGCTGCTGTACTTTCCCCCTCCGCAACAGGCAGAGGCGCAGCAAGAGGAGGAGTGGACTCAAGTGAGCCCCTTGCCTCCACAACCTCTACATCAACCTGCTCCAACATGCCTTCTGGGGAAGGAGACCTGATCTGAAGGGAAACTTGAGGGGTATCAAGCCAAACTTAGCTGATTCCCCCGTCTTCCCCAGAATTTCCTTTGCTAGGGCACTGAGATCCAGATCCAGTGCCAGCTCTTCTTCTGGCATTGGAAGGCTCAGCATGGGAAGTAACATGGGGTGGAGTAGGCTGCTGTGCTGGTGCTGCTGGTTGCAGCTGTCATCATGGTGGGACTGGGGGGGCTATAGCTGCTGCACGTGGAGGGGTTTGCAGTCTCGGGCACAGGCAGTGGCAGTAGCACTGCTCCTCTCTCCTTGCTTCTTGTACTAGCCTCATCCTCTGGAGGAAAGAGGCTGTGTCTCAGTTTGATGTAGGGGGGGAATTTACAGCTCTCCCTCTACTCCCTCTTCTACCCCTCTCTGAAGACTGGCTAGTGTGGCCACCTGCCTTTCCACTATGCTTCATGGTATGTTTCATGTCTTCCTTTTCAAGAAATATATAAATGTATTTGCATTCCTATATATATTCAAAAATGTAGGTGTAGTGCAGTCAAGACATTTATGGATGTGATAGATATATATCTGTCTCTCTATATAAATTCAGAAATCTAGGCATAGGTGTGGTGCAGTCAAGAAATTTATGAAAGTAATAGACATATATCTGTCTCTATATATAAATTCAATAGAGTAGGTGCAGTGCAAAGAATGAACATATAAAAACAAATATACATAGTAAATTCCTGTATAAAGTAAATTCTATAGTAATCCTATCCAATATAAGTATAAAATGCAAAAGAATAAATCAATGAATATAATAATAAAATAAAAGCATCTACAAGAAAAAGGTATTCTGAAATCCCTCTTGTGAGCGTAGCAAGCAGGGAATCCTTTAGAAAATCAGTGCTGCTAGCTGTAGTGGTCTGACAGTGAGCTGCTAGAACAGACAGCTCAGTACATCACCCAAGGTAGAAAGCAGGGGAACTTCAAAAAATGCTGGCTTTTATGCAGTTTTTCTGTTCCTCCCCCAGAGCAGTGGGGTTGGAAGGGACCTCAGGGAAGGGTGACAGTCACTAGCCAGCTAGACAGTCAATAATAAGAGCACTCTTTCTCCTGGCACCTTCCGCCCTCCTCCTCCTCCCTCCCCTTACTTTACTTCCTTTTTCCCTGCAGGGAAGCTATTAAAGGTAAGCCCAGCTTCATAGTCAAAAATTGAAATGTTTCAAATTTTTCAGAATGCTTCAACCTGCCCTGTTTTGTTTCAACTTCACTGTTTCAAGGTCGAAATGACTTGAAACAGCAGTGAAACAAAATGGGCGGCAAAATTTTGCACAGCCCTACTAAGCAGGGGTTGCCTGTACTACAATACAAGTCATTCAACATCAGCATAGAGAGCTGGGAGGAGCTTGCAGAATCCCAACCAATCTGGCAGGAACATCTGGCACTGGGTGTAGCTCAATATGAAGAGGCTTTTATCCAGAGCCCAGAAGCAAAGCGAGAAAGAAGAAAACAACATGCTCTAAACTTGGACTCCATCTCAGACAACATATGGATCTGTGAAACTTGCAACCTGCCATGTCAATCTCAAATTGATATTATCAGCCAAAAACAGATTTATCAGACATTTTACTAGACCTCTTCCATGTAATCCATGATCCAGAGGATTGATGATTCCCTACTATGTTAAAGAACAGAGCCTTAGGCCAGATCAAAAAGGACCTAGGTGCAGAAATGCTCCATAACATATGCCTGGAAGTTAGGTGTACAGTTCTGAAATCATAAAACCAAGTTATGCTCCTAACCATCTGATACTTTGAAGTCAGTGCACCGATGCTGAGGTTTTATCTGAATTCCCCCCTCTCTCTTCCATTTAAGATTGAGAAATGGTTAGATTGAGATTCATGTGTGCAGACTGAAGCACCTGTTTTTTTTCTTTCAGGTACAGAAGACTGATTTATTTTTTTCTTTTAAGGCACAGTGGTAGCAGTCTTACTATATAGTACCCTAGGGCATTTGTAGATGACACAGTGATTTAAATTGAAGTGGTGGTTATTTAAAAACACCGCTTCAATTTAGGGTGAAATAAACCCCTGTGTTGTGTATACCCGTGTCCTTATCTGCCTCTCCGGTGGTGGGGAGGGGAGAGCGAGCTGCTGGTGGGCCAAGCAGTCACTGAGCTGCGGGGGGGGCTGGTGCTTCCCTCTGTGGCAGCAGCGCCCCCCAGCAGCACCCACCTGCAGGCACCTGGCTCCGGCAGTCCCGAGGGGCACTGCAGCTGCAGAGAGAAGCACAGGGCCTCCTTGCATCTCAGGCAGGCAGGCAGGCTCCAGGGAAAAAAAAAAGATCTGGCTTGCAGCTTTTTCTTTTTCACCCTTCAGTGCAGCCTGCCTTCCTGGGCTGCTTCTGGGCTGCTTGCTGGGGCTGTGTGCACAGCTCCTAAGCTGCATGGAGCCCAGTGATTCCCTCCATGGCTGTAAGGTAGCAAACTAAAACTCCTCCAAGGTGTTTTAGTTTGCTGCACCCCAAAGTTGCTGCACCACTGAATTTGTCACAGCTGCTGGAATTAATGCCACAGAATTTACAAACTCATGCAAAAAGCAACACCATTAAGGCAGTGCAAAAGGGCATTTAACCTGCTTTAATGTATTGTCTACAAATGCCCTTAGTATTTACAGTACTTGCCAAGAAAATGGAAAGCTCTGGTTCACTTTTCTCCTCAGCCTAAGTGGGTTCACACCCACAAGTCCCACCTCCCATGAGAGTCCTTTCATCACCAGGCCAGAAGTGAGGTTGGAGTAAGAGCATTTTTCCCCGTCTGCTGTAACCAAGTCGCTGTTCAACAACAACAACAAAAAGCAAGAATCTCCAAGCCAGAGAGCACAAGCAAGAAGCAAATCTCAGTATCCAAGTGAGGATAGTATCCCCTTTGGGTAACAAAAACAAAGGTCACATAGAGACATTCAGTTTCTTCTGGGAGAGTAGCTCTTCTGCCACTAAAAGCCACAAATGTACAGGTGTTCAGTTTTTTCTCCTAGAGCAAAAATGGCTGCTGGAAGAGAAAATACAACCTGGGAAAAATCAGAGTAAAAAGACTCCTGAGAGAGTGAATGTCTGTAAAAGTTCTCTTCGGAGAGAAGACACATCAGAGTTGCCCACTATTCCAGGTCGCTTTTCTCCCACCTCACTCACTGCACTTCAGCCAAGCAGATAGCAGAACATGTCCCTTTCACAATATCCACAATATGCTTCAGGGGGACACAGGCTGACCCTGATTAGTTTGAGTCATCCAGTCAGGGCTGTCCTGTGTATTGCTGCATCTGTCTCAAGGCACTCAGAGAGGCACTGAAATGTGCATGTGGGGGCCTCATGGCTGCACAGCATGAGCACTGGAAGCACTTTGCTCTTCAGTGCCTTGGTATTTGAATGTCTGTTCAGGTGTCTCCAGGTAAGTTTTTCTTCCAGGAAAACAAACCCAAGAGAATTTCTAAGATCATTGGAATGTGTATATGTAGCCAAAGTCTGGGATTCTGTTCCCATATTCCATGGACAGTTGTGCATGATTATAGTAGCAAAAGTTCCTCCACCAAATAACTTTATATATAGATAAATGCAGAAACATTCCTGATGTATCCTCATATGCAGAAAGAATAGGATATTTTGAGACTGGCTGGTGCTTTTTTCACAATAGAAAGCCTCCATTGCTTCCAAAGGAAATTTGCAGACCCTAGACACATCCAAAATGCACAAGCAGGAGAGACACATGAAGGATTTAACTACAGGATTATTTTTCTTCATGATGATAAGTAAAAGTTATTAGAAGTTTAAGCCACTTCTAACAGCAGGTGAGATACTGTATTTTTCAATAGCCATTGTTACCTAGTAAGAATTTTATACAGGTTTGCCTTGCTTTATGCATGTTCTGTATATGTAAATTTATTCTATATAATTACCATTTTTACACCCAAAATTCAATATATGCAAAGTAAATTTGTTATATGTGAGGTAAGTCTGTAGGGGGTGAGGGTAGGGGTGGAGGAGTGTGGTGCAGCCCAGTGGCTGCAGGCAGGTGGCGTCAGCCACTCCACTTTGCTCCCTTCTGCAGGCCTGGGAGTGGCCAATGCCACCTGCCTACAGCTGCAGGGCTGTGCTGCGCCCCTCCTCCCACCCCTTCCCCAGCCCCAGCCCCAGCCCCAGCCCCAGCCTCCCTCCCAGCTGTGGGAATGTATACCTATGTGTTGCCTTATAAAATGGGTTCCCTTTATGTGAATTCGAGTTATGCCCAGTTTTCTGGGAACCAGTGTACTGCATAAAGTGAGGGAAACCTATAATGGCCTCATGCTAGGCTCTCCTAAAGAGGACAACACTAATGGTTCTTCTTTCTTTAATAAGCAGCAACACAAACATTAGTGATTATTACTTTTCTAGGGTATATAATAGATCCTTTATTTCTTTTGCTAGTGTCTTCCAAATTTCACCTATTAACAAGTTATTTAGAGTGTGGTTGTTTCTTATTTTATATTGTTCACTTGTGAAAAAATACTGCTTTCCTATTTAATCTTTTATACTAATGAACACAAGCAGCTCATCATGTCCATCATTTATCATGGTAATCAAAGGCCATTGTTGCTCTCTTGCTATAATTACATAAGTAACATCATTTGGGGAAAAATAAGAGCACAGAAACCAGCAGAATCAGCATAAAAACAGCAGTAAACAAGAACAGTTGTTTGGAAAATTCTTCCCTGCCCCTGTAAAAGTTGGGGTATGGAGAAGACAGTGCCAACAACAGAATCAGTAGTGGAGAAGACCCAAAGAATTGTTGGATGCGACAACAAAAACAACTGGCTCTAGAAACCATATTATTCCTCAGTAGACAAAAGCTTTTTATTCATGAAGCCTCACCTGATACAGCTCTTGGCAGAGAACAGCAAAGGATTAGGGTCACATCCATAAACAGACTGTGAATTCAGATGTGGATAAAGGAAACTCATTACCATGAGGACAAGGCAGAAGAAGAAGTAGCATTGAGGAATTTGTCTGCTGCACTGAAGAATTAAAAAAAAAAAGAATACAAAAGCTGAACCAGATTTCAAGGAAGAAGCAAAACAGCAGCTAGTCCCAAAAGAAGACAATGGAAATAGTCAAGGACTGGAGTCCAGAGAAACTGGGGCAATACATGGAAACTTTTGAGAGAACAGAAGAATTAATTATCTGAAACAGCCAAAAATACTTTTAGACCAGGAACCTGGGCAACAAAAATGAGAAACTTGAATTACCAGGTGCTGGATGTGGAATCATGTATTATAGAAAAATGGTGGAATACTAGTTCGTACTGACACAGGTATTAAAGAATAAACACTCTTGGTAGGAAAGCAAAGAAGATAAACAAAGGTAGAGAACATTGACCTTAATGATGTGGTAGACTGTGAGGAAATATGACCGGATAGCCTAAATGAAAAAAAAAATCTGTGTAGAAAAAGCAAATCATTTGTAAACGTAGGTTAAAAGAAGTTCTACTGAAGTATAAGTATGAATCTGCAGCATCCCCAAGTTAGATTTAAAATCACAGTACCATAGAAAAATAGGGCTGGAAGTGACCTCAAGAGGTCTTCAAGCCCAAACACCTGCTCTAAGAAAGTTCATCCATGTCTTAACCCATATCAGACAAGTGCCCAACCTGCTCTTTTGATAGAATTCTAAGGGTAGAGTTTCCACCGCCTCTCAGCAACCTTGTCAAGTATTTAACTGTATAATAGTTAATAGTGAGAAGTTCTTCTTCATATCCCACCTACATTTCTCTGGCAGCAATTGAGACCACCATTCAGTAGTCCAGCTCTACTCTGGCTGGAAGCTTGTTTGTGGTCAGATGTAGCATCACAGCAAGGAATATTGAGAAGATGGAGTACTGTTGGAGCAATGACGCAGCCCTGCTTAACTCCCATTTTGACCTCAAAGGTATCCATTAGTGAGAACCACCACTCACATACCATCATGCAGCAGGTGAACAATGGTGACAAATTATGGTGGGCATCCATACTTCAGAAGGATCTTCCACAACACTTGTCACCTGACAGAGTCAAAAGCTTTCATTTGGTCAAAGAAGGCCATGTAGAGAGGCTTATGTTATTCCAAGCATTCTCTTGCAGCTGGCAAGCTGTGAAGATCATGTCAGTTGTGCTTCTTCATGCCCCAAACCCACGCTGAGATTCTGAAAGAAGCTCTTCAGCAAGTGGAAGGAGTTAGTTCAGGAGGGTTCTTGCAATTATCTTTCCTGTGGTGGACAGCAAGGTGATCCCTCTGTAGTTCCCAGTTGGACTTGTCTCCTTTTTGGAAGACTGTCACAATCATGGTCTCTCTGAGGTCATCTGGGATTTACTTATCATTTAAGATCCTTAAGATGAGAGCATGAAGCTGCGATGTGAATTCCTCTCTTCCCTGTTTGAAGATTTCCGTGGGGATTCCATCTTCTCCAGATGCTTTCTTGTTTTCATCTTTTTGATGATGCCTCACCTTGTCAAGAGTTGGAAAGATTGTGAGAATATCTCTGACTTGCTCTTGTAAGATGGAGTTGAGAACACTCTCATTGGCAACAGAGTCTCAACTGACAAGTTCTACCAAATGGTCCTTCCAATGGGAATTGATGGCTCCCTTTCTGTGATCAGGTCTCCTACATCCTTAGGTCTCAAGGGGATTGGTCCCAGACTGCTCGGACCATAGATGGATTTGGTCGCAGAAGAAACCATGCATATCATGAATGTCTGCAAGATGTTGAAATTCCTTTGCCTTGTCTTTCCACCATTTGTTCTTGGATGCTTATCTTGCTGGGATCCTATGACCCCAGCTGACTTCCTGCCCTTTGGGCAGGGGGCTGGAGTCGATGATCTCCCGAGGTCCCTTCCAGCCCTGATGTCTATGAAATCTATGAAATCTATGAAATATCAAAGGCCCTTGTTTGGACTTCTGCCTTGGCTACCGGAGATTCAATTTCTTTTTGCTTTGAGTTGTCATTTTGCCATGCACAAAAGGCCTTACATTTGTGATCAAACATCTTGGATCTCACATTCATTTTCATTTAGCCAGTCTTATTGTTACTTGATAGAGAATCCAAGTGTCTCTTCACAGGCACTGATGACAGTGGCCTTGAGGGCACCCCACATGCTGCTGACATTCTCCCATTGTTGCTGA
Source organism: Crocodylus siamensis (assembly GCF_052110815.1). NCBI lineage: Eukaryota > Metazoa > Chordata > Crocodylia > Crocodylidae > Crocodylus > Crocodylus siamensis. Next base: position 44,550,756 of record NC_143395.1, on the reverse strand, counting down.
TTGGAACTCACCAAGTTTTCATTGAGGCACTGGTGGAAGAGGTCATGTTTGCTTGGGTCCTTGAGTCCTTCAACGTTGATCTTTCATCTGCATTGCTTCTGCTGCAGCCATCATTTGGAAGACAGTTTGAGTGACATAATTGAAAGTGTGAGTCAGTGATCAGTACAGCAATCTCAACCTTCTAGTGTGGCTCAGGTGATGCAGACATCTTTGTGATCCTGGGCATGGATGAAGACATAGTCAATCAAGTGCCAATGCTTAGATTGTGGGTGTTGCCATGATATATTGTGCCTGTTTTTGTGCTGGAACAAAGTGTTAGTGATGGTGAGTCTGTGTTCCGCACATTTGGTCAGCATTAGAGGTGACCTTTCCTATTCCTTACTTGCCAATGATTCCATTCCAGAGGTTAGATTCCCTTCCAACTCTGGCATTGAAGTCACCAAGACTGTTTCCCTCCAAAACATCAGAAGGGTCGAGGCTGGCATAGAATTCCTCCTTGGTTTTATCAGCAGCATCAAGTATCTGCTGATATGATGCTGAGGACAGTGACATTTTGGCTCCCCACCACTTTAAGTTGGAGAGTCATGAGGCATTTGTTAATTCCAATAGGGAACTCCTTGAGGTGGTTTACGAGTTCATTCTTAACAACAAAACCAATTCCATGAAGTTCGAATCATAGAATAGAAGGAACCTGTAAGGTCTTCAAGTCCAGTCCCCTGCCATGGGCAAGAGGTAAATGGGCTCAAATGAGCTCAACAAGGTGCTTGTCCAGCCTGCTCCTGAACACCTCCAGGGATGGCAACAGTACCACCACTGCTGGGAGTGTGTTCCAGATTCTAGATACCCTTATGTAAAAGAAGTTTTTCTTTATGTCTAGCCTAAATTTTAACTCAACTAGCTTGTGGTCATTGATCCTTGTCCTCCCAAGGTGTGTCTTTCTGAAGAATTGCTCTCCTAGATCTTGGTGTTCATGCCTGACATACTTGTCAGCCGCTATTGAGACAAATCTCACTCTTCTTTTACTCAGGCTGAACAAAGCCAGTTCCTGGAGTCTCTCCCCATAGGGTCTATCCTCCAGGCCCCTAATCATATGCGTGGTCTTTCTCTGTACCCTTTCGAGCTTATCCACATCCTTCTTGAAGTGCGCTGCTCAGAACTGGGCACAGTACTCTAGCTGTGGCCTACCAACACTGAATAGAGTTGGGGGAGCACCTCTCTGGATCTTTTGGTGATACATCTGCTGATCTAGAGTCTATTTGCCCTGCTGGTGACTTCATTGCACTATTGGCTCATATTCATCCTCTGGTCAATTGTGACCTCCAGGTCCATTTCATATGCAGTATTAAACAATGGACCACCACCCATTGAATATTTATGATGAAGGTTCTTCCTACCCAGATGAAGGACTTGGCACTTGTCCCTGTTGAACCTCACCTGATTGTGTTCAGCCCATAGGACCAGTCTGTCAAGGTCATCCTGGATCATTAGCCTGTCCTCAGATGTGCCCACATTTCTCCACAGGTTGGTGTCATCCACAAATTTAATTATTGTGCTTTCCATTTCCTCATTCAAGTCATTGATAAAGATGTTAAAGAGCACGGGCCCAAGTACTGATCTCTAGGGGACACCACTAGAGACAGCCCTTCAGGATGAGGCCATCTCATTTGAGTACAACTCTCTGGGATTGACTTCTGAGCCAGTTGCCAACCCACCTCACTGTAGACTGGTCTAGGCCAGTACCTTCCAACTTAATTGAGAGAATCTGATGGGAAACAGTATCAAAGGCCTTATGGAAGTCTAGGTAGGTGATGTCAACCTCATGTCCCATGTCCAGCTGATTAGTTACCTGGTCATAAAAGGACACCAGGTTTCTTAGGCATGACCTCCCCTTGATAAAGCCATGTTGGCTGCTTCTTAATACCCCACCAGTTACGAGCTTCTGGTTGATGGTCTCTGTGACAATTTCTTCAAAGATTTTTCCCAGGACTGAAGTCAAACTGACCAGTCTATTGTTTGCAGGGTCATCCCTCTTCCCTTCCTTAAAGATGGGTACCATGTTAGCCTTCTTCCAGTCATTTGGGACCACTCCTGAGTTCCACAACTCTTTGAACAACCTTGCCAGAGGCACCACTGTGAGCTCAGCCAGTTCTTTCAGGACTCTTGGATTCAGGTCATCTGGACCAGCAGACTTGAGAAAGTCCAAATATTTTAAGAGTACCCTCACCTGTTCAGGACTGATTTCATATGGCCTGCTGTCTTCCCCTTATTCTCTGGGCCTCTGGACATGTGACAAGTTCCCATGTGATTTCAAGAATACTAATGTGAAATAAGTATTTAGGAGCTCTGCCTTTTCAAAGGAATCAACTGTGGGCTGCACCCATATTCAGTAGGGGTCCCATGGTTGACCTTGATTTTTTCTTGCTTCCTATTTATCTATAGAAGGCCTTTTTGTTGTCTTTTATTTTGATTGCCAGCTTGATTCCCATGCATGGCTTGGCTTTCCTTGTCTCATACCTGTAGACCCTGGCCATATGAGTGTAGTCCTCTCTGGATGCTGAATCATTTTTCCATTGCATGTACTCCATTTTTCTTTTTTAGAAGTTCCCTAATGTCCCTGTTGAGCCAAGAAGGTCTCTTGGTCCCTTTCCCTCTTTTTGACCATGTGGGGATGACTTCTTTTTGAGCCATGAGAATTGCCTCCTTAAGGAAGCACCATTGTTCCTCAACTCCCAAACTGCCCAGTCACTGGTTGCGAAGAGCCTTTCTAACTAGACTCCTGAGTTAGTCTGTCCTTCTGAAGTCTGCCCTTCTGAAGTCTAGGACTTGTAGAATAGTAAGCATTGATGTCCTCCTCATGTTCCCTGATAGTACACAGGTTGCTCACCTCCTCCTGGAGCTCCTTCACCTGGCCCTCCAAAGTCTCCACCATTGAGCACATCCCACAAGTGGGAGTGCCTGTACCCCAGATCCCAGCCTCCAGAAGACGTGTCAGACAGACTCCACAGCCTGGAGTCAAGGGCTTTGTCTGAATGGAGGCCAGGATCATGGGCTTCATCTGGGTAAAGGCCTCTGAGGCATCAGGTGGTGGTGGTCCTTCCAGATCAGGAAGCTTAAGTGTGCGGTATATGGCCATCACCATATTGCATGGTGGGTCCTGTTCACATGGCTCCTTAAGTGCTTGTTTGAGTAAGAGACCAGGTGGGTGTGATTACCCCCACATGGCCCTCTCCAGCAGCTGTTGGTGTTGCTGCAGCCTGGCAGACAGTCTCAAGTAGCTGCCTGTGAAGGGATCCCCTGACTTTCTGACTTTGCAAGCAGCTGGGGAGTCCGTGGATTCCTGGGTCCCTCCCTGGAAGGGCAGTAGGGCTGATCCCATATCCCCCTTGCCCAAGATCCAGCATCAGAGGTCTATCCCACAGCATGGGGAGCTTCAGCTGCCTGGGGGCACAACAGGCACAGGATGTGCTGTGCGTCTTTGCTAGTGGGCAACACAGGGCTGAGAGCCACTGGAGCCCCCCCCCCCCCCATTTCCTTCCTCCCCATGCACCCTCCTGTGCAAAGTCCTACACTAACTCATGCACTGGGCCCAGAGCATGCCTGTTTGCATGCTCTGTTTGCATGCCTCTAGTCACGCGTATTAGGGTTGTGCATGAGGGTCCTGATGTTCTAGGTACCAAAAATAATGGTGTTTTCACTGGTATTTTCAACCTCAGTAAAGGTGATCCCACTGCATATGGTTATCCAGTCAGGGAGAAATTCAGAATACTGTATTAGACAGGCTTTATTTAGGGCACCCTTTCTAGCCCCCTTTCCATGTGGGGTGAGCACAGTGGATTATGAAGAGGGCTGCTCAGTCACAGTTACAGCTACCAAATCACAGTTCTGTATCATCCAAGTGCTATATGACCTTCTTTTAACTGCCAACTTCATGTCAGTTTATGCCAGTAGAAGCTTTCAGATCTCACAATCCTGCTCCCATCACCATTTGGTTACCAAAGGGCTTGAGAAATGTGCTGGAAAAGCTGTTTTCATCTGCACACACTTCTGTATGACTTCTTTTATCATGGAGAAACTGCTGCACATCAGCTTCCACATGGCTCTTGACAGAACAAGACCTTGATCCACTAGCAGGGAGACCAACACAACTAGGAATCTGATTCTGCTGCTACCTTCATCCACCTTTGCAACCACTGAGATTTTCACATCTTCTTCTACCTGCTCTGCTGTTAAGGACTTGTAGTCCCATGGCTGGGGGCTGGGCAGGCTTTTTATAGTGGTGACCAATACTCACCATGTTACAGCCCCTTCAAAAGATAAATATGACTTTTCAGGAGGCAGATCATTGCCATCTGCTGTCCTCACCATATCCTGGTGGTGCTTCCCCTGCTTGATTGCTTATTCATCAGAGTTACCTCTGTTTCTTTCACAAGTATCCTTCCTGGAAAGTCATTCCACTATCCACCACCTATGCACCTGCTGGGTAGCAGTACAGCTCTGCCCCACAGACCAAGTCCACCCCCTATATCATCTCAGCCAAGGCTTTGTCTATCTGGGTCATAAAAAATCTCCTGGGGTGGAGATTCCACAGCCTCTCTGGGTAACCTGTTCCAGTGCTTTACTACACTCCTAGTCAAAAAGCATTTCATAGATTTCATAGACATTAGGGCTGGAAGGGACCTCGGGAGATCATCGAGTCCAGCCCCCTGCCCAAAGGGCAGGAAGTCAGCTGGGGTCATAGGATCCCAGCAAGATAAGCATCCAATTTACTCTTGAAGGTGTTCAATGTAGGCGCTTGAACCACCTCCGCTGGCAGACTGTTCCAGACCTTGGGGGCTCGGACAGTAAAGAAATTCTTCCTTATGTCCAGCCTGAAACGGTCTTGCAGGAGTTTGTGACCGTTCAACCTCGTCATCCCTTGGGGTGCTCTGGTGAACAGACGTTCCCCCAGATCCTGGTGTTCACCCCAATAAACTTACAGGTGGCCATCAGATCACCCCTGAGCCTGCACTTTTCCAGGCTAAAGAGTCCCGTGGCTCTCAGCCTGTCATCGTAAGATCTGTTTTCCTGACCTCTGATCATGTGCGTGGCTCTCCTCTGGACTCTCTCAAGCTTCTCCACATCCTTTTTGAATTGTGGAGCCCAAAACTGGATGCAGTACTCCAGCTGCGGCCTCACCAAGGCCGAGTACAAGGGGAGAATGACGTCCCGGGATTTGCTCGAGAAGCATCTATGGATGCACGCCAGCATTTTGGTCGCTTTACTAGCCGCAGCATCGCATTGGAGGCTCATGTTCATCTTGTGGTCAATGATGACCCCCAAGTCTCTTTCTTCTGTAGTGCTAACCAACGTAGCACTGCCGAGCCTATAAGGATGCTGCAGGTTTTTCCTCCCAAGGTGGAGAACCTTGCATTTATCGGTGTTAAACACCATGAGGTTCTCGTCTGCCCATTTGCTGAGCTTGTCCAGGTCAGCCTGGATCACCCGCCTATCTTCTGGCGTGGATGCTTTGCCCCAAAGTTTGGTGTCATCGGCGAACTTGGCCATTCAACTCCTGACTCCAATGTCCACATCATTAATGAAGATGTTGAACAGTATGGGTCCCAGGACAGAGCCTTGAGGGACCCCACTGGTCACAGGGCAGCATGATGAGTGACTGCCATCAATCACAACCCTCTGGGTCCGACCACAAAGCCAATTTCCCAGCCAGCAGATCGTGGTGGAGCCAAGGCCACAACTGGGCAGTTTGGCCAAGAGGTGATCATGGGATACCAGATCAAAAGCTTTTTTGAAGTCAAGATATATGACATCAATCTCTTCTCCCTTGTCCAGGTGATAGGTCACCTGGTCATAGAAGGAAATGAGATTGGTCAAACAAGACCTACCCGCAACAAACCCGTGCTGGCTGTCCCTTAGAATGTTAGCCTGGGCCAGTCCCTCAAGGATGGCCTCCTTAATAAACTTTTCTAGGATCTTCCCCAGGATAGAAGTCAGGCTAATGGGCCTGTAGTTAGCCGGATCCACTCTCCTCCCTTTCTTGAAGATCGGCACCACATTGGCCTTCTTCCAGTCTTCGGGCACTACACCAGAGCGCCAAGAGTTTTCAAAGATCCAGCGCCAGGAGTTTTCAAAGATCCATTTATCCTATGATCTAACCTAAACTTCCTCTACTGCAACTTGAAACCATTACTCTCTGTTCTGTTAGCTGGTGCCACCGAGAACAGTGTAGCTCCATCCTCTTTGGCAGGGTTTTAATTACACTTAGACTCTTGCGGGGGGGACGATCTGTTGTGGTCAATGCTGGAAGGAGCTGCCGCTACCACCACTGCCACCGCCACCTGCGCTTCTTAGAACAGTGCAGCAAAGGGGGGGCTGTCATCTCTTATGGGGGTGCTCAGTGTCCCCTGAGCTCCCCCATAATTTGAACCTTTCTCTTTGGAACCACCGTTCAGGTAGTTGAAGGCTGCTATTAATTCCCCTTTCAGTCTTCTCTTCTCCAGACTAAATAAGCCCAGTTCTCTCAGTCTCTTCTTATCAGTCATGTGCCCCAGTCTTCTAAACATTTTTGTTGCCCTCTGCTGGACTCTCTGGAACTTGTCCACATCCTTTCTGTAGTAGGGGACCCAAAACTGAACACAGTGTTCCAGATGTGATCTCACCAGTGCCAAACAGAGGGAAAGAATGATTTTTCTTGACTTGCTGGCAACACTCCTACTAATGCAGCCCAGTATGCTGTTAGCTTTCTTTGCAACAAGGACACACAAATGCTGTTAGCCTTCTTTCCAACAAAGACACACAACAAGATAAATCAATAGGCTTATCTTCAGTTTATTGTGCACTGTAACTTCCAGGTTCTTTTCTGCAGAGCTGCTACTTAGCCAGTCAGTCCCCAGCTTGTACTGGTGCATAGGATTGTTCTTCCCTAAGCACAGACATTTTCATTTGCCCTTATTGAATTTCATAAGATTTCTTTTGGTCTAATCCTCCAATTTCTTGAGGCATCTCTAAATCCTAGCCTTACCTTCTAGCGTAGGTGTTTACTGCACTCCCCAGCTTGGTGTCATCTGCAAACTTGCTGAGTATGCACTCCACTAAACATCGATCCATTGATTACTACCCTCTGAGTCTGATTATCCAGCCAGTTTTCTTACAGTCCATTCATCCAACCCAGACATTTTTAGCTTGCTTAAGGGCGTGTTGTGGGAGACCATATCAAAGGCCTTGCTAAAGTCATAGCTTATCATGTCCACTGTTGTTCTCACATCAAAAGAGCCAGTCATCTCATTATAGAAGGCAATCATGTTGGGCAGGCATGACTTGCCCTTGGTGAATCCATGCTGACTGTTCCTAATCACCTTCTCCTTCAAGTGTTTACAAATTAATCCCTTAAGGACCTGCTTTATCAAAAGCTCATTGATTTTCTATTACTGTCTGTGAATCACTGAAGGTTTTAAATATGTGATAATGCTGCACAGTAAAGGGTATTGGTAAATCTTTACTCTGAAAAATCTCTCCCTTGAATTAAATTCTACTTAACGTAAATTTTGCTTAAAATATCTGAGATAATTTTGCCAGTGGAAACAAAGCACCAGCATTTTCTTGTTGAAACCCAAGCAATATTTAAGGAAATATGACATAATACACACACAGGTGACACCCCTCCAAGGTCCAATAATTAAAAAGTACTTATTACCTATTAATGTTAATGGAATTCATCTCTCACTCAAAAGAAATCAGTGTCTCCGTCATAGTTCTTTTCAGATTCAGAACAGCAACTCCTGGATAAAGGAAAGGGTCCACATGCCATATGCAAGCTTACTTAATCAAAGCAGCTTTATTTAATAGACTGATAGGACAATAGATTAACTTTATTTACAAACTTACAATAGCTAGCAAATAAAACTGAACTAAGTATCAGTCACTTACCCAGTCCTAGGTGTCAGGTAGACCATTTTGGTTACCATTAGGTTTATGGCTACTCTTCCTCCTGGAAGGAAGGGGGGGGGTGTTCTTTGTTACCCTTTTTACAAAGTCTTATATTGCTATAATTTTCTTTTTTTCACCTTTATGTATACTTACATTATGTTTTACATAAATCTCCCTTTTGAATTTGTGAAATTCCTTTGTGCTATACTAATTATCCAATCATTTTGTGATTACATCTAGTTCTTATGCAACTTCTAGAAGCAGCTTGATGGCTCCTTTTATCAGCAGCTATCCATTTCCATATAAGTTGAACGATATCTTTCTGTTTATTTTTGGTTGCAAGGCACACACAGTGCCCTTAAGGGTTTAACTGGCTTCTCCCAAACACCTGTATTTTATGCATGCCTCTGCTTTAGCTAAGTTGGGAGTAGAACACTTTTTCTGGGAGTGGAGAGTCAGATATCTGCACACAACACACAGTCCACTGAAGCTGGTGCTTGAGGATCACCAACTCAAGGCTGGTAACATTGGCTTTAGCAAGGATGCTGGTGTTTCTGTGATGAGCTTCCCATCTGATGCAGAGGATTTTCTAAAGGCATCACTGGTGATACCTCTTTAGGCTCTTGACACGATAATAGTAAGTCACGCACATTTCATATCCATAGAAGTGAGTGGGATGCAGGTGAAGATTTCCCTTCTTGCAGAAGGGAAGGTAATGCCTTGATAGTTACCATACAGACTTATCTCCGTTATTGAAGATAGTCATGATGTTAGCATTCTTTGGGTCCCTAGGGATCTCCTCATTTCTCCAAATTCGAACAATAAATTGATGGATCTCTGTACCAGTTCCTTGCCACCAGCCTTGCAGAATTCAGCAGGTATGCCATCCTATTCAGTAGTCTTGTTGTTCTTGGTTTCTTTAATGGCACACCAGACTTCTTCAAGGATAGGAGGGTTGGTGAAGGAACTCCTTTCAGGGTGTTGGGGGATAGAGTACATGGTGGCATCCATCACAGCCTACTCACAGTTCAGGTGTTCCTCAAAGTGCTCTTTCCATCTAGCTTGGAGAGACTTCCTGTCTTTGAGGAGTGCTGAACCATCCTGCAATTATAGGACAGTCGGACCATAGAGTCATAGATTCATAGATGCTAGGGTCGGAAGGGACCTCAATAGATCATCGAGTCCGACCCCCTGCATAAGCAGGAAAGAGTGCTGGGCCTACATTACCCCAGCTAGATACACATCCAACCTTCTCTTGAATACCCCCAGGGTAGGGGAGAGCACCACCTCCCTTGGGAGCCCGTTCCAGACCTTGGCCACTCGAACTGTGAAGAAGTTCCTCCTAATATCCAATCTAAATCTGCTCTCCTCTAGCTTGTGGCCATTATTTCTTGTAACCCCCGGGGGCGCCTTGGTGAATAAATACTCACCAATTCCCTTCTGTGGCCCCCTGACGAACTTATAGGCAGCCACCAGGTCGCCTCTCAACCTTCTCTTGCGGAGGCTGAAAAGGTCCAGTTTCTCTAATCTCTCCTCGTAGGGCTTGGCCTGCAGGCCCTTAACCATACGAGTGGCCCTTCTCTGGACCCTCTCCAGGTTATCCGCATCCTTCTTGAAGTGCGGCGCCCAGAATTGCACGCAGTACTCCAGCTGCGGTCTGACCAGCGCCCGATAGAGGGGAAGTATCACCTCCTTGGACCTATTTGTCATGCATCTGCTGATGCACGATAAAGTGCCATTGGCTTTTCTGATGGTTTCGTCACACTGCCGACTCATGTTCATCTTGGAGTCCACTAGGACTCCAAGATCCCTTTCCACTTCCGTGCCACCCAGCAGGTCATTTCCTAGGCTATAGGTGTGCTGGACATTTTTCCTCCCTAGATGCAGCACTTTGCATTTCTCCTTGTTGAACTGCATTCTGTTGTTTTCTGCCCACTTGTCTAACCTGTCCAGGTCTGCTTGCAGCTGTTCCCTGCCCTCCGGCGTGTCCACTTCGCCCCATAGCTTAGTGTCATCTGCAAACTTGGACAGAGTACATTTCACCCCCTCATCCAAGTCGCTGATGAAGACATTAAAGAGTATCGGTCCAAGCACCGAGCCCTGCGGGACCCCACTGCCCACACTCTTCCAGGTCGAAACCGACCCATCCACCACAACTCTCTGGGTGCGACCCTCCAGCCAATTCTCCACCCACCGGACTGTGCAGTAATCCAAGTCACAGCCCCTTAACTTGTTCACCAGTATGGGGTGGGATACCGTATCAAAGGCCTTCCTGAAGTCCAAGTATACGACATCCACCCCTCCTCCTGCGTCGAGGCGTTTTGTGACCTGGTCATAAAAAGAGACTAGATTGGTCAGGCACGATCTACCTGCCACGAACCCGTGCTGGTTTCCCCTCAGCATAATTTGTCCTGCCGGGCTCTCACAAATGTGAGCCTTCATGATTTTCTCAAAGATTTTGCCAAGGATGGAGGTGAGACTGACTGGCCTATAGTTACCCGGGTCCTCCTTCCTCCCCTTCTTGAAAATGGGAACCACATTGGCCCTTTTCCAGTCCTCCGGGACTTGACCCGTGCGCCACGAGCATTCAAATATTCCCGCCAGTGGCTCTGCAATGATGTCGGCCAGCGCCTTCAGTACCCTCGGATGGAGATCATCCGGGCCTGCCGACTTAAAGGCATCCAGTTCCTCCAAGTGACCCTGCACCACCTCAGGGTCCACGCATGGAAGTCTGGTGCCTTGCTGCTGCCTCCCTACACTTCCAGTGAGAGACTTGTCATGCCTCTCGCTTAGGAACACTGAGGCGAAGAACTCGTTGAGGAGTTCAGCCTTGTCCCCTCTGTCCGTCACCAATTGTTTCTGCCCATTTAGCAGGGGTCCTATTCCTCCCTGGGCCTTCCTTTTACTCCCTATATATCTAAAAAACAATTTCTTATTGTCTTTTACTTGGGTTGCCATCCTCAGCTCCATGGTAGCTTTGGCCTGTCTAACTGCCTCCCTACAAGCACGAGCAGAAGAGGTATATTCCTCTTTGGTGATCTCTCCCTGTTTCCACTTTTTATGTGCTCCCCTTTTGGCCCTTAGTCTGCCCTGGATTTCTCTGGTCAGCCAGGGAAACCTCCTGGCCCCTTTCCCTCTTTTACCTCGCACGGGGATCGTCTCGCTTTGTGCTCGAAGGATAGCTTCCTTAAGGCACAGCCACCCTTCTTGGGCTCCCATCATTTCAAAACTACTACTCTGCAGTGCATCCTTCACTAATCGCCTGAGTTCGCTGAAATCAGCTTTCCTAAAGTCCAGCACGTTCACCCTACTGGTTACCTTACCCACTCGACGCCTTATGTTGATGGAAGTGGATGGCTTTCATTGCCTGGAAAAAACTATGCATGCCACTTTTGTCAGCATACAGCTGAATCTCTGTGGCCTTATCTTTCCACCACTGATTTATGATTTCCTGGATCCTCCCTTGAGCGTTGGCTTTGAGGATCTGATATGTCTCTTTCTTCTGCTGAGATCTTGACAAGCAGAATGAGCCCTTCTTTTCTGACTGAGGAGGGTTAGGATCTTGCCATTGCTCTCATGGAAACAGGCTTGGTGTCAACAGGTGGTGTAACCAATGGACACAACACAGGGCATACAGATGGTGGTTTTAAACACCTTCCAGAGTTATAGGCTCATAGAAAATTAGGGTTGGAAGAGACCTTAGGAAGTCATCTGTCCAACCCCCTCCTAAAAGCACCACTCTACCCAAATTTATAATTCTAGTGAAGGCACTGTGTAGCTGGGTCTAATAAACCTCCAAGGATGGAGATTTCACAACCTCTCTGGGTAACCTATTCTTAGTGAGAAAGTTTTTCCCTAATACGTAACCTAAATTTCCCTTGCTGAAACCTGAAACCATTGCTCCTTGTTCTGTTATCTGCCACCACTGAGAACACATTAGCTCTATCATCTTTGAAACCATCCTTCAAATAGTTGAAGGCTGCTATTAAATCCCCTCTCAGTCTTCTTTTCTCCAGACTTAATAAGCCCAGTTCCCTCAGCCTGTCCTCATAATTTATGTATTCCAGCCCCCTCACCATTTTCATTGCCCTCTGCTGGACTCTCTCCAATTTGTCTACACCCTTTCTGTAGTGAGGAGACAAACCTAGTCACAGGACTCCCAAAGTAGCCTCAGCAATGCTGAGTAGAGAAGAATAATCACTTCTCTTGATCTGCTTGCAAAACTCCTACTAATGCAGGCCAGTATGCCATTAGGCTTCTTGGCAACCAGCGCAGTTCATATTCAGCTTATTGTCCACTGTAACCCCCAGGTCCTTTTCTGCAGAGCTTCTCCTTAACTGCTTAGCTAGTCAGTTCCCAGCCGCTACTGTTTTATGTGATTGTTCTGTCCCAAGTGCAGGACTTTGAATCACATTGGCTCTAGGACCAAGCCCTAAAGCACTCCACTTTAGCTCAGCTGCCAGCTAGACATTGAGACACTGACCTTTTGAGCCTGGCAATCCAGCGAGTTTTCTATCCACCTTACAGTTCATCCAACCTGTATTTCCTTAGTTTGCTTGTGAAAATGATGTGGGAGATTGTATCAAAAGCCTTGCTAAAATCAAGGTATATCACATCCACTGGTCTTCCTGCAGCCAGAGATCCAGTCATCTCATCATAGAAGGCAATCAGGTTGATCAGGCATGACTTTCCCTTGGTGAATCCATGCTGACTATTCCTAATCACCTTCTTCTTCTCCAGGTGTTGAGAAATAGGTTCCTTGAGGACATGCTCCATGATTTTTCGGGGACTGAGGTGAGGCTGACAGACCTGTAGTTCCCTGGACCCACCATTTTCCCTTTCTTAAAGATGGGCATTAGATATGATCTTTTCACACCACAAGGGACCTCTCCTGATAGACATAAGCTTTCAAAGATGATCGCCAGTGGCTCTGCAATGACATCAGCCAACTCCCTCAGCATCCTTGTGTGCATTGCATCTGGTCTCATGGACTTGTACACATCTAGTTTTTCTAAATAGTCCTTAACTTCTTCTTTCATCACTGTTGTCTTATCACCTCCTCCCCAAACTGTGGTGTCAGGGGCAGTATTCTGCTTATCCACACAGACAGCATTACAGCATAGTAAAGGGTCTACAAGTGCGTTACTGCAGGTATCAAATTTATGCCCGATTAGTTACTGCATAGTAGATTCATAGATTCTAGCATCAGAAGGGACCTCAACAGATCAGCGAGTCTGACCCCCTTGGGCAGATGACCCCAGCCAGATGCCTGTCCAGCCTTCTCTTAAAGACCCCAAGGTAGGGGAGAGGCACCACCCCCGTTGGAAGCCCATTCCAAATTTTGGCCACCCTTACTGTGAAGAAGTTTTTCCCATTATCTAGCCTAAATCTGCTCTTTTTCAGTTTGTGACCATTGTTCCTTGTTACCCCAAGAGGCAACCTGGTGAATAGAGCATCTCTGATCCCTTGCTGCACCCCCCTAATGAATCTGTAGGCAGCCACAAGATAAGCTCTCAACCTTCTCTTGAGGAGGCTGAAGAGGTCCAGGTCCCTTAGTCTCTCCTCATAGGGCTTGTCCTGTAAGCCCCTAATCATATGAGTGGCACTCCTCTGGACCCTCTTGAGTCTATCAACATCCTTCATAGTAGGAGCTATGCAATAGGAGCTGGCATGATGCAGGTAGCACATTTACAGGCAAACCAGTGTAAGTTGCCATAGTTACTGCGCAGTATGGGCATTCATGTGTAAACGAGTGCCCATACTACACAGTAATTTTAGCTTACTGTGCAGTAATTTAGGTTACTATGCAGTAAATGTACATGTGTAGACATGCCCACCTTGCCTTATAAGTCATGCTTTTGTTGTTCTCCTCTGGTATTTTTCCAGCTGAAGTGCAGCACTCAACCAGGCACTGTACTGTAGTTAAGGCATCAACAGCACCAAATGCAGTGGAAGAATCATGCATCTTGTAAGTTCTGGTAAGTGAAAGTTCTGGTACTACAGCCCAGTATTGGCTTTTCCTTTTCCTTTTTTTCTTTTTAAAGAGTAATAGAACAGTGCTGACTGAAATTCAGCTTATGCTCCACTATGCCCTCAGGTTTTTTTTACTGAAATACTTCAGCCTTTTCAGTCTTTCCCCAGTCAGTATTTATTCAAGCAACCTTTCAATCTCAAATGCAGAACTGTGAAATTTAATAAGAACAAGTGCATAAAATTGACGTCAAATCATTTTTCCAATTTAATTAAGGTAATTCTGAATCCTAAGCCTATCCTTAGAGTGTCTGAGCAATTCCACCAAGCTTGGAAAAGGAAATCCCACCCTTAAAATCACTAGTAAAGATACCCAGTGGTGGCAACAGTCCCTCAGTATGAGGATAACAGTCTTTCAGCAAACAGGGAAGTCATCAGCTAATTGTAGATGACTGAAGAGGCTAAAACAAGATTTGCATGTTTGATTGCAGATGTGGCAAATAGTTCCAAAAGGAAAGAGTAGCTCCTGGTGATATTGGGTCATGCCTCCTTAATTTTGTCTCTCTCATCTATTCATCTCCATAATTATATAAGTTTCTTCAAAATGATCAATGACTTGTCATACATTATGATGCCATTGGGGACAATTCAGTGCTTGAGTATGAGGTATTGATATTAATTTTGCATTTCTTCAGATTAGCCTTCAAGATCAATCCTTGAATCTTTTTTCCACCTCTAGAACAGTGACCTTTGGTAAGTTGTGAGTACAGGGCCTGATTTGAGAGCCAGTTGTTGGGCATTCTTATGATATGACCTGTTCAATGGAGCTGGTGTCATACCAGTATGGCTTCCAAGCTTGTGGTGCTTGCTTGAGCCAGAAAGCTGGCATTCATTATTCTGTCCTGTCAATTGATCCTGTGATCGCTTGTATGAGCTCCAATAAACTCAGACTGGGCCTGTTAATTCTAATACTAAAACACAACATGAAATTTGATTTCTTCCACACAGTCAGTGGTTGAACTCTGGAGGTTTCTTTACCAATTACCATTCACCCTTTTGCATATGTACATCTTGGTTATATGTTATCTTTCACATTCCAATCTGTTTTCTTGTCCCAGGTTGTGCCATCCTCCCCCTTTTTGGGCCCATTTATCTCGTTCCTTGCTGTAGCTGGTTCACAGTACAAAAACTTAATTGCTGCTTTTTCTAGAAAAAATGTTTACCACAATGAAAATGGTTACTTAATATAGACAAATCTTATATATATAAAAGATATATAGATAGATCAATATCTATATGGATACATAGACACATATCTATATCTATATCTATACGTTTCACAGCAATTATATTATATGGTTAAAACTACTTGCCTAAGCTTCTGTGTGGCAGGGCACTGTGTGTGCCTGCCACTTCAAGGCCCTGGAGCTGGCAGCCTCCAGGTGCCTAATGAGGGCAGCCATTTTAGGCTCAGGGCTGCCTATATAAACAAGGCAGTTTGGCTGCCTGGAGGTCAGGTAGCAACATTGCCTGGTCAGAGGTCTGTTGTGTTTCATCTGGAGGTAAGGGAGGAGCTGTAGGGGATGGTAGGTGACTCCTGGTCTTGAGTATGACTGGAAACTATAACCTGCCAGGAGTGAGTGGTCTGGTGGGGTTCCCAGTGGTGTGGGAAATGCCAGGCCAATGATCATGCTGGTGAAAGGTGGGTTGGAGTGCCTTAACCCCTAGGCCTCACCTTTGGGTGGGTTGCATGCCATTGGAGGTAGTCATGGGGGTTGTGTTCTGTTGGAAGTAGTTGTGGGGGTGCAAGCCCTGAGGAGGAGAGTTGGAGGCCTGGTGTGGCTGAGGCTGCCTGAGCCCTGCAGGGGTTTGAGATCCTGAGGGAGAGAGTTGGGCCAGGCATGGCTATGGCAACCTGAGCCCCCCTGAGGAGGGAAGCCCCCAGTGATAAGGGGGGCATTGAGTGCTGGGAAGCACCCAGTGGTGAGGGAAAAATGGGGACTCAGCCAGAGAGAGCAAAAGCTGAGTCCTGACCCTGATAAGTCCTCCACCATTGGGAGGCAGAGTGTGAGTCAAAGATAACCTCTGTAGTAGCACTACAACCTGCTGCTCAGGGGGGGAGTGAGAGTCCCCTGTGAGACCCTAAGGTCTCAGTAGTGGTGTGAGGTATCCCAGCTCCCCACATCTGTGAAGGAGGACCCAGAGAGGGATACCTGGGAAAAGAGTATGGGTTATACAGTGAGGCCTGCCAGAGTTCCCCCTGACTGGCCCAGGTGGGGTCCAGGACCAGGAGGGTCAGAAGGGCAAAGAGGCCCACTGAAAGGGACACCCAAGAGCCTGGGGTCCCAATTGGCCTGGAGGTGGGCTGGGGCTAGTGTGAGCTGAAGGTCCCAGTGAGGGGACCACACCTGAATGGGAACCAGTGGCAGGGAGATATGTGGCTTGGAATGACAGCGGCAGAGTCTGCCTGAAGGGAGGAACCCAGGTGGGGTCCTACAGCAGGCTTCTGGGGCTCATCGTGTGGGACTAGCACATATGAAAACATCACAAGGTCATTTGCGAGGCTTGGCTGCGGTGTAGGGGAGGAATAGAGTTGCAGATGGTGCCCCCTAGCAGCGGGTCAGAAAATGGGCAGCCTCCCACCTAACTACAACCTTGATTAATCAATTAAGATCAAGGCATGGTGGGTGAGAAGGCGGGTGGTTAGCCCAAGAACAGGTAGGCAGGCTGTGTGGAGATTGGCCCCAAGCAAGCCCCCTGTTATAACCTTGCAGATGGTTTTAATACATCATTTTGCCTTGTGACCAGCAGCTTTCCTGGGACACAGATCACAGCCTTATTCCAGCTGCAGATTCAATGCTCCCCAACAGTCTGATTTAATTGTCACCCTAAAAACATAGATGGAAAGGAATGTTATTGCAA
The DNA here is from genome assembly GCF_052110815.1 of Crocodylus siamensis. Taxonomy (NCBI): domain Eukaryota; kingdom Metazoa; phylum Chordata; order Crocodylia; family Crocodylidae; genus Crocodylus; species Crocodylus siamensis. The sequence continues at coordinate 44,533,941 of NC_143395.1, read as the reverse complement.
TCGCACATCTTTGCTTTCCTCCAGTTCTAATGGTGAAGGGATGCATTTCTGAGCCACCACTTGGATGGTTTCTGTTACACTGTCATGAATGAGTCAAATAATGGTAACAAAGATTGGCAGGCATCCAGATATCATCAGGGCCTCCATGTTGATTGAATTAAAGGCCTTGGTCTACATGAAGGACATGTACAGATCAGTGTGCTGTACATGACACTTCTTCTGCAACTCCCTAGCAACAAAGATATACAATAGATCTTATCTTAAGTTGTCTAAATCTCTACTGGGATGCAGGTAGAATCTTCTGAGTGAGGAAAGTAAGTTTGAGGCAAATATGGGTGAGAATGGCTTCTGCAATTTGATCCATTTCTTTTTTTAATGTTAACAATGCTAGCATCTTTCGATTCACTGGGGCTCTGTTCATAAGAATGTTTAATAGTTGGATTTTTTTTTGCCACTTTGCTCATGAATTTCAGCTGATATTCCATTAGGACCACATGCTTTGTGGTCCTTTGTTGATTAGTTGGTAGATCTGCTAGGTAATCCTTAATGAGGTGTTGTGGAATGATTTGATGGAATTTTCTTTGACATGGAGTGTCATTTTAGGACTCTCTTTTTAAAAGTGCTTCTTTCACTGTGTGTTGATGTTGGAGCTGTCTTTAAAGTGTGTTGTTCCATTCTTGGATCTCAGGGGCAGCTCCTTGTGTTCTTAGTTCATAGACAACTTTGGTTGCAATGAAAAAACTATGCTGTGGCTGATAGAAAACTTCGGAATCTCTTTTACTTTGTCCTCCTGCCACTTGATCCCATTCTCAACTTTTTTTTTTTTTCTGGGCCTTGTCTTTTTAATGTGGTGAAAAGTGTCTTGCTTCTGTTTGGGGTTAATGTTGTTCTGTCAAGCTCTGAAGGCTTTCCTTTTCTATCAGTAGGACATTATTAGTTGACATGGAGAAGATGGGGATTAGTATAACTGCAAGGTGAGTAATGAAATGTGTTACAGGGAAACAGCAAAAAAAGTAGGGTTGGGAAGGGGAACATTGGGTCAAAGGGTTAATAGCAGAGTTCCTCAAGAACTAGTCTTGGGCAGATTTGTTTAATATTTTAAGTCAGAAATGGATCAAAGCAGGGTATAGTGATAACAAACCTGGGTATTATTACATAGGAGTGCCAGCAAAAGCTGGATGAGAGAATGAACAATAGAAGAGGGATACAAATCAGAATCAACCTTTAAGGATATCTTCCTCCTTTTTCTTCCAGTATCACTTCTTATATAAAATTAATCTCCTATATGGATGGAGGGGGACATCTTTTGAAACTGGAAAAAAATAAAGAAAAGAAATGCGAACTGAAGTGTGTTTTCATATAACAATCTTTTTGGAAACAAACCAGTTTTCCAAACAGAAAGAAGGCTGTCATCCAACACACAAGACAAAGGAATGCAGGGAAAATAAAAACTGCATTTTTGACAAAAGCCCAAGTCCAGCAACACAGTGGAACTGTGGGATGGGAGCACTCTGCATCCCTCTTCTTAAACTATGGGCAGTAAAGAATGATGAATTGATAGGGCCAGAAAAAGAAGGCAGAAGACAGCATGATGAAAGCCAGCCCACCATGAGACCAGGTCTCCAGTAAGATGCAGGCAGAACCTGGAGTCCATTGCCTGCTCCCCAATAATAATGGAATTTAGGATCTTAAGTCTATATGTTCAGTCCACAAAAACAGGGTGCATGAGAATCCACACCAGCAAATTGACTAGGTGACTAAAGTGTTGTTACTATACATGCCCAGGGGTGCCACCCTCAACAGGATCAACACTTTCAGCATCACTGCCTCAATTGTAGGGCCCAATGCATTCTAAATATAAGAAAAGCACCCTGATAACTTAGTTAATGAAAGAGAGAAATTGAGACACCACAACAATCAACAACTTTAATTAAAAAGCATGGTGGTGTCAAACTTACTTATATAATACCCTGGTAGTTGGGGAACGGTATCTGATGTGTTTCTACACAGATTTCCTTCTCTCCAGAGCATACCCAAACCAGCAAACTGGAGTCAAGGCTGGGCTGGGAACACACTGCAAACTGTGCCATTAGGCTTGAAAGGATGACAAATTGATAGGGCCAGAACGAGAAGGCAAGAGTGAGCATGACTAAAAGCCAGCCCAGCAACAAAGTCAGGTGTTCAGTGGAGGTGTGGGAGAAACTTGGGCTCCAGAGCCTGTTCCATAATACTGTTCACTTTCTCCAATGCTTTTTGGAGAAAGCACTCAAAAAAAAAAAAACCACACAAAAAACCAAAAACCAAAAAACAAAAAACAGGCATTGGCACTCCCTGGCAGAGGAGGAAATATTGATATGAACTCCCTTAAGCTGATCAGGGCCTAGAACACAGCTCTTCTATTTTCTGGGAAAATGCTCTCAGCATCACCAGGACTGTTTGAAAAGAAAAGGGTATGAGGCAGTTACTGTATTCAGTACAGCAGGACTCAGAAGGATAACTTGGGCACCCATGCCAGGACAGTGTTTCAGGCTCTGAATTCCAGTCTAACACAGACTTCTACTTTAGGATGAGGGGGAGAGAGAAATGGTGTTTTTAGATGCATCAGTAACAGGAAATGTCAAAGAGAAGAGTAACTCTCTCCCTGCTCTTCTGTGTTCTGGCTTTTGCAAACTTCATGCCTACACACACATTCTCACCCTTCTAAGTATAAGAACTCGGGGACATACCTCAAGTCTGCCATACTTCACTCCCTATGTAGATCCAGGCTAAAATGTTGAGCCCTCCAGTGTGTCCAGATGGTACCACGTAGAACGTTCGGGATAAACTAAAACCTTATGAGGCAGAACCAATATCAGGACTAAGCTATTATTGGAAGAAGAAAAAACTGAGAGAGCAGTTAAGAAGTCTAAAGTTAAGTTTCTTAATTACATAAATGGCACTGCAAACTGACAACACTCTAAAATGAACAGTCTTTGCTACCTTGGAAAATAGGAGTAGCCAGCTTTGTCTTCCAATAAATGTCAAGATGACAAAGTAGATGCCTCTTAAAAGACGGGTTAAAAATATCAAAATTATCAATTTAAGTAGATTTTCATGTGTACCTACGAAGCTTGAGCAATGCTGATGATGCCATCAAAAATGAAGCTAAAATTAGATATGCTATAACTAGAAGGGCTGCCCCAAAATTGAGGAAAATTACAGACTGATAACAAAATCAATCAATGTGCAAAACTTATCAAGACAGTATATTATTCTATGATCTGGAAGTTGCTATAATAAATTTAAACAAACATCAGAAATCCAATACAATGGAGAAACATACTTTTATGATGGGATGAAGAGGAATGACTTTAAGACTAATGAAGGAAAGCAGGATCCTAGATTGATGTTCTATTCTTCCTATAATAATCAGTTTAAAGAAAATCATACAAAACAACTGTTATCAGTTCAACCAAGAGGCTGATAACTAACTAAATGACCGGACCTTGTACACAGGGAACTGAAATAAAGAGAGGAGCGAGCCTCAGACAGGAATGAATGACAATTCTTTATTGCTTTCTCTGACTTCAAATATAAGGAAGATTGCACATTTTCTGTCCCTCAATTTGCAGCAAGCCAGAAGCTCTTCCTAGGTGGTTGTCACAGCTGCAGAATCCATCAATACCTGTCAGAACTGTAGCACCTGGTTGTGGTTACTTGGTTTTGTTCATATTAATAGTATCACTTTTCACCATTACCTAGGCTTATAATCAGGGGTCTGTAGTAGGGCAGGGTTGAGTGTGCTAAAGCCCGTGGATGACAACCAGACTCCTGCCTTCTCCAGTTCCTGGGCCCCTTCTCTCTGTCTCCGTCTCACTTGCCAGGCCTTGGAAGTTATTTGAAAAGTAAAGGATTGGAAAGTGACTCAAGTCCCCTTGAGAAACCACCTGTCTAGTCCTCCTACCTCTCTGGACACCAGGTTCCTTAAGGGCTGCATTCATGGTCTCTCCTACTTCCCCTACAACCAAGCTCATGTCTTGCTAGTATTACCATTTGGCCACTTTCCCCTGTTAGGGCCTTGGATGTCTCAGCTTCCATCCCCTTTCTCTCACTGGGCTTTTTAGCCCAGGCCCACAGTACTGGACCCAACTTCTGGGCTCCAGCCCTTGTTTTGCCCCTTATGGTTCTGCACCCTGCTTTGAGCACTGGGCTCTCTGGCCTTGTCTGTGTCCTGCTCTAGGCAATGGGCTTCATGGTCCTGTCTCCAGCCTGTTCCAAGGAGTGCTGGGACCTCCTCCACCCCTCGTTAGTCCCAACCCAAACCACCCACCTTAAATTATAACACAGGAATTAGCCCTCTGACTAACCCAACATAATAGCAGCCTCTCACCTTAACTAAGCCCTCCCCTTGCTGGGTAAGCTGACATTGTAAAGAAAAAGTCATGCTACCACCTTAATGCCCAGGCAAGAAAATGGGACATCACTTTAACGCAAGCAAAATCCTCTCTGATTTGGTGTGAACAAATCTCCCTCTGGGCACCCCAAGTCTCCCACTCTGCTCCCAGGGGTTCTCTCTCCTGCCTGAGTTGCTCAGTGTTAGTTTTTCTTCCTTTTGGGGTACGGCTTGGCCCTGTGTGGAGCTTTCTCTGCTGCTGTGCCCTTATCTAGCCGCATCTGTCATCACACTTGGTGATGGTGAATCACTGGCTGTCAGTTGTCTGCCCTTTTTGCTAATGAGTTTCTCTCCTTCCCTGCACCCACCTACATTCCTAGACTATAGGACTTACCTTGGCTGTCTGTTCACACATACAGTAGCCATCCTGGTATGTTTTCTTGTTGTCTGTAACAGAAGTCTCTTGTCGTCATCTTTTCTTTCTAGATCACTCCCATCCACATCACATTCAACAACAGCTTACTGCATTCTCTTCATCAGTATCCATTTTCCATACCTCAGGATGCTTAAATCAGATCATCCCACTTTTGTTTCCCTTTCACTGTCACTTTTAACACACAGCTCTGATCCAGTCTAGCTCTTGGACGTCACATTTTGGCATGTCTCTCCTCATTTTGGAGACCATGAAGGATAAGAGAAAGATGGAGATGGATTAAAAAGAACTGATGCACAGATATAGGTGGAAGTGAATATGGAATGGGAGGCATATAAAATGAACCCATTATCCATTATTTCTCTTTTGGTGGCAGCTAGAGATTCTAATCATGGAAACTAAATGATGTTGTTCTTCTGAGCCCTACAAATACAGGTTTGTGACAAAATACATATGTGGATTCATTGGACAAGTGGGAGGTAAAGGGATGATAACAACAGTGAAACGATTACAATTGGGTAGCTTCATCTTGCCCCATTGCCCTCCCTTTTTACAATGCAGCCTAATACCAGATTTTGCTTACTAAATAAGTGCAAAGTTTTGATATTTGATTAGGAATTCATGCCAGGTAGTTTGTCTTCACATTTGAGTTTGGCAAGGTGTTGGCAATCCATAATTTCAGAAGAATATAAAAATAAATCCAGCTGCTTTTTTCCAACAGCCTTTGATACACCAAGGCAATGATGGCAAGCAAAAGTGATTTAAGCTCTCCCTCTCTCTCTCCCTCGCTCAAAAGCAAAAAGCATGAAAGCTTTGTAAAAAGTGCATCTGAACTGCTGCATTGAAACAGCATATATTTGGAAACAAGATTTTTATTTGGGATGAGTCAGAATTTTGTAAGCTCTTCCAGATATAAGTTTGGAGAGCTGTTGAAAGCGAATAGACAGCAAACATTATTAGTGTATACATTAATTTGACTGAGCTGCTTATTTTAGTTCTGCTATAGTACTACCTATTGCTGTACCTTTTCAGAACAAGGCCCATTTCTAGTGTTATCTACCTGATTCACATGGTGTCCCCAGATGCATCTAGTGCAGTGGGAAGCAGTGTCTGGCAGGGGAACCCATCACCTAGAAAGCAGCTACATCTTCTACCAGGTGGAAGATACTTACTTTCTTCACTTGCTTCTTGGCTAGCTCTAGTACTTCCTCTGTATGTACAGGACCTGCTAGGAAGCAAGAGGAAATGCCATTCTTTCTTGCACAAAGCACTGTCACCTCTACCCAGGGGTGGATCCACAGTGGGTGCTGCAGCACAGCTAAACCCTCTGCCCCCTTTGGCTGCGTCACAAGCCATGTCTCAGTTCAGGGTCTGTCTGCTTTTGCACAGTTATGGAGTGCAAAGATAAGTGCTGCTGATGCCCTTCATCCCCTTCTTTTTTTTCTCCTGTGGAATGTAGTGGGGAGAGAGGGAAGGTAAGGCAAACACTGGCTGTGTTTACCTACTGGGCTCCAGAACCACAGGGGATTGCATGCTTAGGGGCAACCAACATGGGTTCATCAGTGGCAGGTCCTGTCAGACCAACCTGGTGGCCTTTTACGATCAGATCACCAGATCATTAGATGCAGGGGTAGCAGTGGACATAGTCTTCCTGGACTTCCAGAAGGCTTTCGACACTGTCCCTCACCCCGTTCTCATTAAGAAACTGGGGGAACTGTGGTGTAGACACCCACACAGTCAAATGGACCACCAACTGGCTGGAGGGCTGCACCCAGAGGGTGGTAGTGGATGGGTTCTTCTCAACCTGGAAGGACGTGGGCAGTGGGGTTACGCAGGGCTCGGTCCTCGGGCCCGCACTGTTCAACATCTTCATCAGTGACTTGGACGAGGGGGTAAAAAGCACCCTGTTCAAATTTGCTGATGACACTAAGATGTGGGGGGACGTGGGCACACTAGAAGGATGCAACAGGTACAATCAGACCTAGACAGGTTACAAGGGTGGGCGGATGAGAATAGGATGGGTTTTAACACAGAAAAGTGCAAGGTAATGCACCTGGAGAGGAACAACCGGCACCATACCTACAGGTTAGGGAACTCCCCTCTTGTCAGCACGGAGGTGGAAAAGGATCTTGGGGTCATCATTGACTCCAAGATGAACATGGGCCGGCAGTGTGGGGAGACAGTTAGGAAGGCCAACCACACTTTGTCATGCATCCACAGATGCATCTCGAGCAGGTCCAAAGAGGTGATCCTCCCCCTCTGTGCGGCACTGGTCAGGCCGCAGCTGGAGTACTGCGTCCAGTTCTGGGCGCTGCACTTCAAGAGGGATGTGGACAGCATGGAGAGGGTCCAGAGGAGGGCCACTCGTATGATCAGGGGACAATAGGGCAGGCCCTATGAGGAGAGGATACGGGACCTGAACCTGTTCAGCCTCCAAAAGAGAAGGCTGAGGGGGGATCTTGTGGCCTGTTATAAACTAGTCGGGCAGGATCAGCAGGCTATGGGGGAGTCACTGTTCCCCCGAGCACTGCCAGGAGTGACCAGGAATAACGGTCACAAGCTGGCAGAAGGTAGGTTTAGGTTAGGTATCAGGAGGCGCTACTTCACGGTCAGGGCGGCTAGGATCTGGAACCAACTTCCAAGAGAAGTGGTGCAGGCTCCTACCCTGGGGGTGTTTAAGAGGAGGTTAGATGAACACCTAGCTGGGGTCGTTTGACCCCAGTACTATCTCCCGCCATGGCAGGGGGTCAGACTAGATGATCAGCTCAGGTCCCTTCTGACCCTAGAAACTATGAAAAGCAGGGACAGCCATATCTCACCCCACTTAATTGGTGAGCTCAGAGCCTACTGCTCACATGGGCTAGGGACAGAAGTTAAACATAAATATAAATCATAAGTGATCAAAAACTGATTTAAACCTGTAACCAAACATAAGTTCAGTGATATAAAGCAGCTTCAAAATGTCTGAAACTGGTTTAAGATGAACCTGGTTGAATGTAGTATCAGACTTAACTGATCTGGGTCACACTGTTTTATGCAATTTCTGTCACAGACCCCTTCCTGGTTTAAATTAAACCAGAGGTCCCCAGCATCCCAGGTGCTTTGCAGCCCTGAAGCAGGGCACTGTTGCCCCTGCCTATCTCTTTCCTAGCCAGAGCATTATCATTATTATTTCCTAGCCAGGCTGGTGAAGGGACTGCAGCAGCTGCCAGGTTTTCCCCTGCCCTTTACCTGACATCCCCCACTGGCTACTCAAGCAGGGATTTCCCCCTTCCACCCCTCTCCCACAGCAGGGACCCCAGCATCTGCCCACGCTCCCCCCTCCATGCTAGCTAATGCTGAGAGGTGTCTGTGTATATCTCCAATTTCACTGGAATAAAGGCAGAGAGCACCCTGCAAATGCACCCTGTAGATAAGAAAATCTTGAAACGGAGAGATGCTTTCTTTTGTAGGGCTTGATAGGCTGATTAAACTTTTGTTCTGAGAAGCAACCTGCTGGCTACAATCTGTCAGACTTCAAGACAGGACAGAGAAAGGTATTAGAAATTACCTGGTTTACAAACAGTCTGAAGAAGCAGTGAGAAGGAGGCTGAAAAACTCAGAATCAACGGATGCAGGGTCTGACAACACTCCCACCCCTTGAGCAGCAAGCGAGGAAAAGCGGGCAGAGTGGGGGGTTTACACCCCTCCCTAATCGGAGCATTCTGCCAGGGCCTGGCTTCACCCCCTCCCCCCCAAGCTCAGCAATTGATGGGAAGGGAGGGCTGCTCTAGTGCCCCCCAGACTCTAGCCTGAGTCACTGCAGGCATCTGCCTGCATTTCTGGAATGAAAATAGAATGTCTAGAATGAAAAGGGAATCCCCTTCCAAATTGGTTAAAACTTTGCAGGTTAGTCTAACTTGCAAAGACTGAATCGGGTCAGGCCCAGGCTTTTTGAATGCCAGTCCCTAGCCATGGAGTTTCAGCAGGAGTTGTGCTGAGCAGGCAGTGAGCTCAGAGCTGTCTGCATGCACTACACAGAACAGTGGGGATACACACCCCTATTCCCCACTAGTGGATCCACTACTGCCCCTGTATCTTCATCACTGAATTGCATCATGTCTTGTCTTGTCTGTGTGGATAGTCAGACTAGTCACAGTCAGCCAGAAAGTAGGCATAGGAAATGCTGGAAAGAGGCAAAGAAACAAAAAGGTACAAGGAAAAGGGAGGTGAAGAGTTGGTCTTAGAAGGGAAGGGGTAGATAAAGGCAAAATGAAAAGATCAGTTCTGGTGCACACAGTTAGGGGAATCTCACAAATAAGTATTTTCACTAAAATCACTGACAGCCTATACAAGAGCATGGAAGCTGCTGCAACACCCTGAAACAAAACTTCAGCTAAATGACACTGAACCAGCATTCTTCTTCTTGGAGAGCCTACGCTCCATCTCAAGCTATACTGTAGATTTTTCTATAACAAAACCTGGAAAGAGTTCTGTAGCTTGTTATCTTTTCCAAGCTGTTAAGGGCCCTATAACTACTAAACCATTCCCTTTACAGACAGATCAAGGTATCTTTTGGAGGTCCATCAGTTGGTGGTTCGCTGCCTCACCAGTTTCCCCTGACTTCCCAGTAGAAGAAACATTAGGCCTATCTCTCCACCAGCATGGGCCAGAAATTTATCCACTAAAGGCCTACCAAGCTTTATGCTCCCAACATTAATGGGAAATTCTGATACTCCTTTTGTTTCTTGACAGTGGTGTTTTCAGGATCACCCATAGCATTTTGAGGCATTAAGATTCATGGAAATTTCATGTCAAAATCAGCAGAGGTGTTTCACATGACTTCTGGGAGTTGTATTTAAATTAACAGCTGGGCTTATTGCAGCCAATTACTGTATGAAAATGGAGGGTCAGTTGCAGCCACTCTTGAAGATTTTGATCCAAACTTTTGGATACATAGCTGAAGCCCAAGTTATATGCATTGGCAAGTTGCCCATCTGTTTTTGTACCCTCCTTATTTTCTCTGAGAAGATGAAAGTTGTCAAGAAGGGCATTTTACCACATTCTATCATTTTCCATCAGAAAAACTGATAGTGATTACACAAGATATAAAGAGATGTAACTGAAAGCCATCACTTGAAATGTAAGCACCCACTTTATCAGTCAACCCAAATAATTATGCTTGTTGGGTTAAAGGAGTTCTCCCTTGCCTTTTCATGCTGTGATTGACCCCATTTGGTGCTGTTTTGATTCAGGGCAGTTGTCAAGGGCTATAAAGTGTTATGCATATATACCAGTAAACTAGAGCAAAATGGGCAATGAGGAGAAATGTCAAACTACTACAATTCAACTGTTGAAATCTGCTTTAAATGTCACCAAATAAGATGGATGTTCAAAATTACTTTCACACACAAATAGAATATAGATTGCATTTTAATTGTATGTGCATGAGGGAATTTATGAAGTAACAAGGTGACAGATTTTTGTAGTGAATTTTTTTCCATATTTTTTGCAACAGAAAAAATATTGTTTATGTAATGTTATACCTTAAATAGGATGTGTCAGCTACTTAGCAATACTGAGAGGATGTTCAAAGGCCAAATCCAAAAATAGATTTGGGCAGAATTTAAGAGCCTAAGTTCAAGAGTATTATCTATGAAAACACCAATTACATGACTGAGGGTCCACAGATGCCTAAATGTTCATTAGTAAAAGTTCTGCACTACACATGCCAAACATCTTGTGAAACATGAGCAACTCAGCATCTCTCTCCCTCTTGTTTTGTGTGAGACCTATAAACTGGGGGGGGCATTATAATAGTCTGGAAGTAATCGCATGCCATGGGTGACAGGGTTCTAGCCCCCTTTGCACTAGAAGGAATTCAAATCCACATTTCTCCTATCCCAGTAAAGTGCACCAAACCCATAGTTCAGATGGGGATAGTCTCTCTACTCCTGCTGCAGTTGTCTCACTATACAGCAAAGAGTACACAATTCATTGGTCAAGACAAAGCACAAGAGGGTGTGTGGCTTGGTCACTGGGTCATATACCTGGAGTCAAGTCCCTGCTCATGAAGTTGAATAAATACAGAAAGTGACTAATACAAACTGCCTAAATAGTCCTTGGAGCAAGGATTAACTCTCATGAGTCTCATCTATAAGGCAAGTGCCCTCATCTTTGGGATACAGAGCTTAGTTCCTCTTGCTTGGCCTCTCTCTAGCTCCATAGATCTTGCATACTTCATTGCATGATATAGCTTTAATTGGAACCACCTTGTAGTTGGGGTACTTTCTGAAGAGGTGTGTCTGAACCCCATTGGGCAGAAGGAGTCCTAGAATACAGGTATTCTATTTCCCAACAGCTCTAACTCCGGGGTATTGCATAGAAAATAGACAACTCTTATTTTAGAAGGAGTGCGTGAGCCACTCACTCATACTCAAATGGATGACTTAAGTACAAGAATCTGGGAGGAAGTTTTGGGCTATGCATTTCAATCTTATATGTGCCTGCTTTTGGGAAATAAGGGATGACGGACAAATCCCTTTCTTCTAGCCTGAGTTCATGTCACACCATAGTAACAAATAAGCGTACAACCAAAATAACTTAGCTTCCATGTCTGGTGCTGCTGGGGCTTCTTTGGAGTCCCCAGCCCCATGGCCTGGAGTTCCTCTGCCCTAGTAGGTCAGTACCAGCCTACCTCCTCCGTCATGCCCAAGGCCTTATAATGCCTATAGCCACCTCTTTGGGTCACTGGATCCACCACTTTGGCCCCAGGTCTGTCAACCACCAACCTGACTGCACTGTCTGCACCTGAGGCAAGCATCCATTTTCTTAAAGGGCTCTCTACCCCCTACTAATCCTCCAGGGACTGGGAGCCTACTGGTCACTCCTGGCTCACTCTCTTCTGTAATGGGTTAGGGGCCCCATTACAGGCTTCTGGAGAGGGGGAACCAGGTCTCCTTCCCACTCAGAGACCTGGTCTTTTGGTCTCTCACCCTCTGGTTCTTCTGTGGCCCTGATTCAAGGAGCTAGCTTTTAGTTCAGCTCATGAGAGAAGGACTTTTATCTTTCATTTGAGGAGCACAAGTACAACCTGAAGCTCCAAGCAGCAAGAAAGAAGGCTCCTTTTGAATAAAAGAGTTTATTAGGGCAAAGGCCACTCAACCAGAAGTTTTCTGCCCTTCTCTAAAGCATTAAGTATTTTCTTTTGTCCTCTATCCAGGCCACACAGCCAGAGCACCCCTGAGGGAAGTGCACAAAAGTTCACTCTTAGGAGAGAATTTCTCTCACGAGAGTTCTTCCATGTTGTCACCTGAAAGATCTGTCTCAGGGGCATGTTTTCCCTGGGAGAGACTGAATGAATGCATTTGTGCTTATAGTTTCTTCCAGGAAAGTGGTGATTCTAGTAGGCAATCCTTTGCCTTTTATGTAGACAAAGATTGCTCCAGTACTCTCCTTACAGTCTTTCCAGAACCCAAGTTGCAAAGCTACCTACTGGGTCTCTTCTCCAGACAACACCTTGCTTGTCCTTTTCTGCCGAGTCCATTCTCAAGTTTATTTCTCTCTCTCCCCCTGGAAGCCTCCTGGGTGTTACCTTTAATCACCCCCTGATCTTTGAAGTGCCAGCCAGGCCCTGTAGATGTAGGTGATATCAGTCATGTAGCCAGCAAGCCTGACTTCATTGGCTCTTTAACTATTCTTTCTCAGTTTATATGCTTTGTAGATAAACTGTAGAGCACAACAACATTGTGATAACATGAGTACATTTAAACAAAAAATATTACAATAAAACCCACAGTGCTTCATACATGGGTGACTGCTTCTGTAGGGGGAGGTGCTGGCACCACCAGCAGCCAGGGATTCCCTGCCCCTACAGCAGCTTTTTTGCTGCCAGATTCAGGGTTTCAAATCACTGTTCAGAATAGGAATTTGTGGCAGCTGTTGCATTAACCATGTAGCTGCTGCCATGGATTGAGGGATCAGGCTGATGAGGAGTGGTGCCCAGGGTACAAACTCTCTCACCTCTGCTAAATTTAGGTTTATGACTTTTGCTCTGGGATATGGGTGCCTAAAAGTTAGGCATGGCAATACTGAACTACAAACTTGTAGTTTACATGTGCAAGCTACAGCACTAACCTGTGATCAACATATCATTTGGGAACCTGAAGCAAAGTACTGGTTCATATACTTGATCTCAAAAACCTGATGTTGTTTAAGATGAACAACTGTATCTCTGCTTTTAGGTCCTTTGTGGGATTCTGCAAAGAGCTGAATTCTCTCACAACCTTTTTTGACATATGAATGAACCGGTAAATGAAAAACATCTTGGCCTCAAGTGTTACCTATTCAGAGAATTCCCAACTTACTTTTCTGTTACATTAAATACTAATAACATTGTTTCTCAGCTGAAAAAAACATCCAGCAAAAACCTAGCCAAGTCAGAAATACAAGCAAAAGGAGAAAAACAAAACAAACTACAACATAACCTGTACGTCAAGGAAATTCTCTTTATTCATAAGGGTAGTTCCTAACTTGGGGAGGTCTCCCCAAATCTACTTTAATATTAAATTCCCCCCCCCCTTACAACCGATCTTCCACCAAAACATTGTAGCTAAATCACTATTAAAAACCCATCCCTGAAATTTGGAATACGGAAGAGAGAATTGTCTATGCAAAGTGTACCTCTACTGAATCCCAGTCTTGTATTGCTCTCCTCAAGGCTGCTGGCAAGAGCATCTTCCTCACAAACTGAGAGAAAATACTAAGGTCCAATGCCCTATTTCAACACAAATGTAGAGAATGGCAGAATATGTGATCAAAAGTACTAAACTGTGTGCCCTGCAACAAACCTTTGAAAGCCATTATTGATGTATTATGCATTTTGGATCACCTAAGTAATCATAAAATACAATCTGATAATCTTCTGGTGCCTTGATCATACATTCCTTTTCCACTGCATACTCCCACTGGTTTCAGAATTCAGCTTAAGGAGATGATCTGAAGAACTGAGCTTTAAAAAACAAATCTAGCAAGTGATAGGATTCCAGAAGTAGATGATTAATTGTGATTGTCTGAATTTATATCACCATAGTCAGCTAACATATATATTCAAGAAATGTTTCTCATCAGAGAAACTCAGGCAGTGTGTCAGTAGGATCAGGAGCCTCTTTACCACAGCCAAGCCTTCGGCATTTTATTGATCAGCACAAATCCTCACCAGATGGCATAACTACCTCTGTTCCCTTCATGTCAGCTGCTGCTGCATATTCCAAAAGCATCAAATCTCAGCTCCAGGAACTAAAGAAAAACTAAAAAAAAGGATGCTACATTGGATGAAAGACTCCCTATTGGATATGGGGCACTAGAAAACTTGCTAAGAAGACAGCACACAACTTATATGACTAGAAAGCTTGCGGGGTGTAGGTTGTAGCTGTGTTGGCCTAAGGAACAAGGCAGACAAGGTTTTTTGGGTAAATCAAATACCTTTTTATTAGACCAACTGAATTAATTGGTTAAATTCTTCTTTGCAAGCTTTTGGGTACAAGCAGCTTTCATCAGGCAGAGGAAACATCTGTAAATGGTCTATGCTCTTCTTGGATGAAGTAGTAAAGCATCCACAGATGCAGCTTAAGTCAGTCCAAGGAGGTGATGCTCCCCCTCTGTGGCACTGGTCAGGCCACAGCTGGAGTACTGCGTCCAGTTCTGGATGCTGCACTTCAAGAGGCATGTGGACAACATGGAGAGTGTCCAGAGGGGGGCCACTCACATGATCAGGGGGCAGCAGGGCAGGCCCTATGAGGAGAGGCTTCGGGACCTGAACCTGTTCAGCCTGCACAAGAAAAGGCTGAGGGAGGATCTGGTGGCCTGTTACAAACTAGTCAGTGGGGACCAGCAGGAACTAGGGAAGTCCCTGTTCCCCCGAGCATTGCCAGGAGTGACCAGGAGTAATGGTCACAAGCTGGCAGAGGGTAGACTTAGGCTAGACATCAGGAGGCACTACTTCACTGTCAGAGCGGCTAGGATCTGGAACCTACTTCTAAGAGAAGTGGTGCTGGCTCCTACCCTGGGGAGTCTACCCTTAAGAGGAGGGTAGATGTACACCTTGCTGGGGTCATTTGACCCCAGTACTCTTTCCTGCCATGGCAGGGGGTCTGACTAGATGATCTACTCAGATCGCTTCCAACCCTAGAAACTATGAAACTATCCAGAGGCCAGTACCTAACTTAAAATGTAAATTAGGTTGGTCAATGGGTGGAAGAGGAATGAATGTAGTTATAGTAAAAGGACGAGAGATGGGGGAAATGAGTGGGGGGAAAAGGAATGAATATCGCTGGTAAAAAGTGGAAGCTTTATGTGGGGAGTTGGGAATTTATAATGTGTCATAAATTGAATGTCTATATTTAGTCCATGATTTTTTGTATCCAGTAGATTGATGAAGTGAAGTTCATAGGTACATCTGTGAAAGGTGTTTTGTAAATTCCCTTTGAAAGCTTACACGCTTTCAGTAAGATCTGGCCTGGACCCACACTAGCCAGATTTCTCAGAATGAGGAAACACATGCCTTTGAAGGCATATAGCCTTATGCTCATAGCATCCACAGAGGTTGCAGTAAAGTTCCATGGACCTTTAAAATCCATATATCAAGCACTAGACAATACTGACACCCCTATTACCCCTGTTATTTACACCTTGTCCATATTAGAAGAGTTGATATAAATGCAAACTGTTGACATTTTCACATTCATCCAGAGTTGCAGATTATAATACACCTGCTACCCAATAATCCTCCGCCTGTTTCTGTGCTTTTTAACATTATGGTACCTGCACTAAAGCCCCAAATGTTCCATCACAATTTATTGTGAAATCTAGTGGTAGTCAGGGCAACTAATTTGAAGATGCAACATACTGTGCCCCTTAAGATGACTTCACTACCACCTCCCCAAAAGACCTAGACCATATGTAAAATAAAACCTTGCCCAGGTGTCTCAAAAGTAATGCAAATATTAAAGAAATACCAATTAATTTGCTCTCCCATTAGCTGATGCACACCTTTTCACAAACAATATTATTAAAGTAGGCTTTATTACATTCAATGTATTATATCACTTTCTTCCAAGGTACTTCCCCAGCTTAGTTTAGGAGTAGATATGGTGGCCAGAGTTGAAATGTCCATCCCTCGCTGGGCTGATCTACTATTTTGTTAAGGCAGACTTAGCAATATTTTGAACCCTTTTTTCCAGTTATCTGGGAATAGTCCTTGAACACTTCTAAAATATCCTATATGCATCCCTTTGAATTGCACTGTACACAAGGTACTTAAACTCAGACATATCTAATGTTTGGATGTTCTCCAACCTGAATCTTAAAGTGGCTAAGATTAGGGTTGGAGCTGTTTGCACCTCCAGCGTCTTTTAAAGCTTTTGCAGTTGTGTCCCAATTTTTCAAACAGTTATAAATCACATAACCGTAACTTGCAGGATAAAAACCATATTCCATATCATCTGGTAATATGTATTATTTCATGCATCTGATCTCCCCAATTATCTAACTACCCAATTATTTTCAGTAATATTACTCAATTGGGATTATTTAAAATGTAATCAGTTCAACAATGGCATCCTAATCATAGATGCTGAAAACTTTTAACACGGATATTTTGCTAATGCTATGAAATTCAGTTTGCCTTACATCAGCTAATTTCTGGAAGTGCTGTTCAATGCTTTAATAAATTTTACTTTCTTTTTCTCCCTTTATATATTCCTATAATTAACTGCAATAAATCAATTTACTGAGGGGGTTCATATGCTTTTCATTGCACTTCCATATTCTTTCCAGAGCAATTTAGCATCAGTCAGTTGAACTTTCTAGAACTCTCTCTACTACTGTTTATTACTCTTTGGGGGCAGGTAACTCAGTACTTACATTTGTATGTTTTTATCTGAGGAAGTGGATTGGATTTTCATTTTTGGGATCAAGGACTATAATACCTTGGGGGCCCCCACTACAGAAAGGATGTGGAAAAATTGGACAGAGTCCAGCAGGGGGCAACAAAAATAGTTTGGGGGCTGGGGCACATGACTTATGAGGAGATGCTGAGGGAACTGGGCTTATTTAGTTTGGAGAAGAGAAGACTTGGGGAGTGGGGTGCAGATTTAATAGTAGCCTTCAACTACTGAAAGGTAATTTCTAAGAGGATGGAGTTAGACTGTTCTCAGTTGTGGCAAATAACAGAACAAAGAGCAACAGTCTCAAGTTGCAGCAAGGGAAGTTTAGGTCAGATATTAGGAAAAACATTTTCACTAGGAGGGTAGTAAAATACTGAAACAGGTTACTATGAGAGGTTGTGGAATCTCTATCCTTGGAGGTTTTTAAGACCTGATGACTGGCTCTGTGGGTGTGGGGAGACCAGTGGATGTGGTATACCTTGATTTTAGCAAGGCTTTTGATACGGTCTCCCACAACATTCTCAAAGACAAGCTAAGGAAGTATGGGCTGGAGGAAGGGACTGAAAAGTGGACTGAAAACTAGCTGAAGCATTGGGCCCAGAGAGTAGTAATCAATTACTCCATACGTAGTTGGCATCCAGTATCAAGTAGCAAGCCCCTGGAGTCGGTCATGGGGTCGGTTTTATTTAATGTCTTCAGCAACAAAAATGGTGAGGGGGCTGGGGGGCGTGAGTTATGAGGAAAGACTGAGGAAACTGGACTTAATTAGTCCAAAGCAGAGGAGACTGAGGGGACTTAATAGCAGCCTACAACTAGCTTGAGGGGGGTTCAAAAGACGATGAAGCTAAATTGTTCTCTGTGGTGGCAGGTGACAGAACAATGGGTAATGTTCTTGTAGCCGGGCACTGGGGTGCCTGCTACTGGGGTTGATAATAGGGCTTAGCTGTCAGTCATCAGGGCAGCACAGCCGGCAGTTGCCGAGGCAACAGATTGGGTCAGCTGACCGCCAGGGGGCTGGGCCTGGCCCATATAAACAGAAGAGGCTGAGGCCAGAGCCATTTCCCTTCTGGCAGCCTAAGAAGCAGAAGCTCTGCTGCAGGGCAGGGCAGGGCAGGGCAGTTACCGTTTAGCAGCCTGACGAGCAAGAGCTTTGTTGCCGAGCTGAGCCAAGCCAGACCATCTGCCTGATGATGCAAGTAGAAAGAATCCCTGGCAAGGAGGTATTGCAAGAGGGCCAGGGTGGCGCCGGATTTATGTTATAGCCACAAGGCTCATTCTCGGGTTACAGCCAGGTGGCTTAGAGTTGCGTTAGAGCCAGGAGGCTTATGTGGGTGTTATAACCGATTGGTTTATGGTTTATGTTTGTATTATGAACCGGAGGACCAGGTGAGGCTATAAGGGGATGGAGGAGGCCTCATTAGGAGCTCCTCAGGAAGGCAGGGGTGCTCTCAGCGCTGGAGAGGGCGCTGCACTTTGGGGTGTCCCGACCCCAGCCCAGTGGGGCAATTATCGGGACAGGCTCAGGGGAGATCCCCAAATAGCGTGGGGAGTTTCCTGGGTGCCCTGAGAAGGCACAGAGATTGGTGCCCAGGAGTGCAAGAAGCGCGGGACATGCCCTGAGGGTGGGCAAGGGAAGCGCGAGAGGCGTGAGCAAGGCCCAACGTGGGCGAGAACATGAGGAGCATGAGGCATAGGCCCTAAAAGGGGGGGAAGCCTACTAGGAAGCCCCAGAGAGGGGCGAGGGTTAGCGTAAAAGCCTGGAGTAGGGCGAGTGCATGAATAAGAGCTTGAAGAAGGGCAGTCACATGAGTGGGAGCCCGAAGAGGGCAGGGCGTGCAGAACAGAGCCCGAAGAGGGCAGGGCGCGCAGGACAGGTGAGCGCCGGAGAGAGGCGCGGCGTTTTAGGGTTGTGACCCCAGCCCGTGTGGGGCAGTATTTGTCCCAGAGTGGGTGAGGGAGCGTGAGAAGCGCGAGACAGGCCCCAGAGCGGGCAAGGGAACCGCAAAACAGGCCCCAGAAGGGGCGAGCTTATTGAAGACCCTGGAAGGGGGCAAGGCCATTGAGAAGCCCGGGGAAGGCAAACGTGCGAGTAGGAGCCCCAGGAGGAGAAGAGTACACGGGTAGAGAGCCCGGCGTGGTACCGGATCAGCATAAAGTCCCGGAGAAGGGCGAGTGCGTGGTTGAAAGTTCCCAGAGAGGGGAGGGCGTGCAAGTAAAGCCTAGAGATGGGGGCAGATGTGCAGATCAGGGCCAGGAAGGGCGGGCGCACGATTAGAAGCCCAGAGAAGGGCGGGTGCACGAATAGAGGCCCAGAGGGGGCACGTATACTGGGGAGGCCCTGGAGAGGGGGTGCATATATGGGAGAGGCCCAGGAAAGGGCGTCCAGGGAGAGAAGCCCTGGAGAAGGTGTGTAGTGATAGAAGGCCCTGGACAGGGTAAGCGTGAACTGATTGAGCCCAGAGAGAGTGAATACTCGGGCAGGGACCTTTGTGGGGAAGACCTCCAGGGAAAGTATAGTGGCAAGACAACGTCCGGAAGAACTGTGAGGCTTGGGGCGTGCTAAAGAGGAGGTCGGAGGCACGCGTAGCCCATAAGGCTGGGGTGCACCAGATCACTGCATAGAGTAGGGCCAGTACGAGAACACCGTGTCCAAGGGGACAGAAGGCAGCCTCCCATATAAAATTGTATATCAAACCAAGACGTGGTGGGCGAGAAAGAGGGTGCGTTTGAGACCCAACTTGGCACGGTAGGGGCGCCAGGGGAGATCATGGCCACTCCTGCGCCCTGCCCCGTGACAGTTCTCAACTTGCAGGAAGGGATGCTTAGGAGGGTAGTAAAATGCTGGAACAGATTACCCAGAGATGTGGTGGAATTTCCTTCCTTTTGAGGTTTTCAAGACCTGGCTAGGCAAACTCTGGCTGGGATGACCTAGTGGGGTGGCCCTTTGAGCAGGGGTTGGACTAGCTGACCTCCTGAGGCCCCTTCCAACCTTAACTACCTATGATTCTATGACTATAATTTTCCTCTTGCCAGGTCCAGGCAGTTCCTCGGTTAGCATGCAGGGGGTTTGGGGATCACCTTTCTGTGGTGACTTACACCCTCCCCTCTATGTATTGCATAGGTGTCTAGGAAAATTAGGCAGCATGGAACTTTACTTCCAGTCACCTATGTTTTATTTGTTTTGTTTTTATTGGATCCAGTCAACTTAATCCTTGCTTGAAGCATTAACTACTTTTTCTGAATCTTCTATATTTCAGCATCTTGATGTGGGGGCATGATAAGTTTTTCTGACACAAGAGTAGAAGAGGTTATCTTACAAAAGATTAGTTTACTTTTGGAAGAACTTATTTAGCTTAGCAAGATGATGGCAGAAAATGTATTTACAGAGTGCAGTCCCATACATTGGGGGTAATGACAGAGATGGAAAAGAGTTAATGAAGCTCAAGGACAGTGCTGGCACAAGAACAAATGGTAAAGGCTCATCAGGAATAAATTTAGACTGGAAATCAAAAGAAAGTGTCTCACCATCAGAGGAATGATAGGCTTTTATAGACGAAGGCTTTTTTCAAATTAACTTGACTTTAGATTGAACTAAACCAGTTTAGGCAGGAAAGCACTTCTACAACAAGACAGTTTATTATAAAAGTAAGTTGTAGCATGAAACCGATGACACAGGTGGTTCTGTCCAGTCTTATGTTCCCAACACACAATTTACGGTTATTACTTTGGTTTATGCCAATCATGCCAACATAGTCTGCTGTCATTCTAAGAGGGATACTATTACCTCAGAGCATTTGTGCATTGTAAGTTATTGTTTATTCAGTAACATGGGAAATACCTAAAATATGCATTATCTATGAAAATAGGAGGCTATCCATTTGGCCTATTAGTACCTTCCGTACTGAAACATTTTCCTCCTAAAGCAATCATTTGTGTTTTATATTACATGTGCTACTGTTCAGTAAACATGAAGAATAAGGAATACAAAGATAACTTATTGGGCATATTTACAAAGGAGGAAAGAACCAAATAACTTTAATAGACATCTGGGTTTGCATAGGTTAAAGACCATATTTTGTAAAATGGTATATTATAAGCTCAGGTACATAAAAAACACTAATATATATTTTATATACAACAGCTGTTAAGCATCTGAATAGCTTGGTTACCTTTTAAACATCAAATTTGTCTATACTGAATTATATTCAGTTAATGACTCATATTCAAGTCCAATAAATGCTTAGGTATTTTGACTATGGATTTAATTCAATCCAAACTGTTATTTTATGATTCTGTGTAATTTTTCAAATCTTTACTTACATATTTTATATGCAGGCAAGTTAAGTCTTTTGTTCAACAACTGTTCAAATAGTCAAATTGGCATCATTGTAGTGGTTTGTTTGACATAATTTTTAGATAACCAATTATTTATGAGTCATACACTTCTTTCTGTTTCGGCGTAAATAATAGCTCACTTTTGGTTTCCAGTAGAACAAACAAAATGTAGATTTGAAAAGTAATAGAGCCTTTTAAGTACTGATTCAACTGTTTGAGGAGTTTAGTGTTTCCAAAAATCTGGACTGAGTAACAGTTTTCTAATAATGCATATCTATATCTATGGTAACAAGTAGGTCTGTGCTCTTGCGAGACTAAATTCACATCTTTGACATGGGTAAACTATAAAATGTAAGCAGATTAATTCATATTCTAAATAGATTGTTGGTTTTATTATGTAGCTCTAAAGTTCTTTTAAATGAAAGTTTTACCCAAAATAATTTTAACGGAGTTCTTCTGCCACTCCACTTTCTTTTACTCTCTGATTTTAATCAAATAAATAGGAAAAAGATACACACCCATTAAAATATATTTTCATTTAGTACACACTATATAGAAATACTGTAATTTTAACTAATAAATTGAGCCACACAATATAATTTTACTGTGCATTCACATTTAAATGAGCCACAAAAACTGTCCTACTTTTATCATTTCAGATATTTTAGTGCTCTTGGAAGAATATCAGAGAAACTAACAGACGGCAGAAAAGTTAGGAATAAAAAATGAAGAGAAGGCAACTCTTGGGGACCCAGATCGTCATATATTGTATATTTGTAAAATGCCAGGCAAGTTGACCTTTTGGGTCTACTGTAATAAGAATGAAGAATAATCATCTGAAGACTGAAGGAGAGAGACTAAATTTAGTATAGTAAAATGGGGATAGAAGGAGGACAGAAGACATTCAAAGACATGCATGCCAGTGGAAGACATTAAAAATAGTTGGACTATATTTCATTGTTTACGTGAAACTTAGGCCCCTCGCAGGCATTACATTTATAGTAAGATTAATGTGTCATTCACATAATAAACTCTAACATGCCACAGGTTTAAACAATTTTTGCATGATAAAAATGGGGACTTGGCTCTAACCATGGCAAACCAGCCTCAAGGATTTACTACTTAAATGCGGAACATCTCTGTGGCAGGTTTGTACTGACCTTTAATTTGAACAGGTGGCATATTATAACAAGTGACATCACTTAGCTGATTCTCCCTTTGCAGAAAACCAGAATGACCTGGAACTGTGCAAGGGGCAGGAGAAAGTATCCCCCCTTCCCTGATTCCAGTGTCCCCAACAATGCTGGAGATGGCTCAAGTCATGGGTCTGTGCAAGGAGTAGGGGACAGAACCTCCATGTCACCCCAGTTCTAGGCAAGTGTGGCAGGCTCACGACCACTGCATCAGCCTACGGGCATGACTTGCCTCCTGGGCTATATTGCACCTGGGTGTATTCGCCCACTGTGACTTGCTGTTAAATTGAGGTTTACTGTTGGATGTGATGTTCAGTGGTTCCCCTGGAACCCTGAACAACTCCACTGGCTCATCTTCTGTGGAGCGCCTTCTTCCCTCCACCCTACCCCACCCCTTTCCACTTACGTCAACCTTGATGCTCAAATGTGGTAATGGGGCTCTTCCCTTCTGCCTTGAGGCCCAGTGACAAGGATAGCTGCAGGATGGCTGTGGCCGTATAAGCTTGTGAAAATTACAACAGAATAATTTGGCTAAAATAGCTCCAATGGTGTGATGGGCAGGGCAATAATGCTTCTGCACCAAGCGCTTTCTTTCAGCATGTGGAATATGTTGGAGCACAGTGTACCTTTTCCCCATGGACAGAGTTCCACCCAGCCAAGTGCTTTAATGTGTCCCTCTGTGACCGCACTCTGCTCACAGTGCTGTGAGTCTGCTGCTGGGGCACTGATTCCATGACTTTCAGTGGGGTTGTGTACAACTGGTAGGGTCCTGTGCCTACTTCTCCCATTTGTAGCTTCAGCCCACCAAAGTGGGTCAGGATCCTGTCACAGCAAGGGACTCAAACTATCAGAGACAGCAGGACTCAAACTATCCAGGGATGGTTCAGTCCAAGGGAGAATTCCCTCCCCGTCTATCCCCACTAGGTCTGCCCACCAGCTAATCAGCAGGCATGGGAATTCACTGCACAAGAGGGTACATCAGGAGGGACAAACTGTATCCTTCCTTGGCAGCAGCTCTCTGAGTGCCAGCAGGACAAGCTCCTGCATTGCTTTTATCTCCCTCAGACAGCTGCTTCCTGAGCCAGGCACATTTTCATCATACAACAAAATTCTCTATTATCTGTTGCATACTGAAAATAATTTCTTCCAGGGGCCTTAGTTTTTAACCAACAGTCCATAAAGATACCATGTACCCACGCTTCTCCCTCATAAACTACATTTCTCCAGAGGAAGTTCATTATAAGTTCATTATGAATTATAAGAATTACATACATGCACCAAGCATAGGTAACTCAGTGTCACTAAAAAATTTTATCCACTTCTAAAGAAACTTCTCAACATTTTCTCCCTGTTTTCTGGACCCAGCATTACTATTTTGTTTTATAGCTCTGGAGTCCATTTAACTTTTCCTGTCTTACCTTAATTTCTTCTGAGTAGAAAATTATATCACTGCTCTTTTCATGCAGTTTTTGGGATTTTTGCAAGAGCAGCCCTGGTTATGTCCATTGACCAGGTGGCTATGATGCTATGATTTGATGCCAGTGCCAGCCCCATTTTGATGGTAGTCTCACATCAGAAATTGCATAGAACCTTTGTAAGGGACTTTACCCTAATCAAACTTTTGTGTCAGGGACAGATAATGATAGCGGCAGATCCCCATAGGAACTATACAAAGTAGTCCAGAAAGATACAAGACATTAATTGACTAGTATGTAGCTTTAAGTAAGAAAGGTTCTCTTTCAATAATCAAAATTCAATTTATTTTTCGTTTTCATTTAATTCTGCCTATGTTCATTTGGGAGCTATTTCACAAAGAGCTGGTCAAAAAGTTGTTTGTTTTTTTTAAAGATACCAGGATTTTTTTCCACAAACAAGTATTTCAAGCCAGCTCTATACATTGGTTAAATTCAGCAAAACATCTTCACAAAAAACAAAGTTAAAAAATACAAACAAAAAAATCCTTCCCAGGTTCTAATTATAAATAATGGATTTACATTTTCTTTTCATCAAAACAAAGAACAAAATGATTGTTTCATTTGACACAATACATTCCATTTGACCTAAAATAAAAGTTCCTTTTCAATCACTTGAGAGAAGTAAAAGAAATGAAGACCTAGATTCACAAACCTGTGTTTCCCTGTTATTCAAAAACTTGGAGGCTAGAAGGAAATAGAGGTTACGTTAAATTTCAGAAACAAATCTCACACTTTCCAGGAGCGTGCTTCAGCCACAGGATGACAGGTTCTGCATTCTCCCAATACTTCCTGTTGGAGTTACTCCACTTTGAACAGAGTGTTTAATTTTAGTTTAAGTAGTTATTGTGGTAGAGAGCAACCAAATGAAAGCGACTGTTATTAACTAGTAAAAGACACTTTTTGGGTGCATCCAGCTGAGCAGGAACGTTTCTTTCCCCAGGGACAAGTAGTAAGAGCACATCTTGTGCCACTGCTACTTGCCCCTGGGAACGCCTGTGTCACCCACGTTCTGGTGCACAGCACTTTACCCTGGTTGTAGTAGAGGAGGCTGGGGCCAGCAGCCTTACCTAGAGCGTCAGGGGCCTTGGGGAGCTGCAGCTGTGGTGCTGATGCAGCATGGAGTCTGGCTGGCCATGCTCTGATTTTGGGCGGCAGTTTTGGGTTGTGTGGTGGCCACCTCATGCACTGCACTGCTTTTTTTAAGGTGTGGGGGTTTTTTTACCCTGCAGGGTAGCAGCACAGGGAATGCCAGCATGTGTGGTATGTGGTACTGCAGATAGGTCTGTGGCGCCATATACCTGCACGTCCACACTCGTATAGATGCAGCCTCTGGAAATAGTACAACTGATCCCCTGACTATTTGTTTATGCAAAACAGAGTAGCATCAAGAAAAGTTATTAAGAACTCTCCCCACTCAGAACATCTACCCTATAGTCTCATATTTAAGACACTTCCTTCGGAGGCGCAAGATGTAGGTCTGATCTCCCTCAGGTATGGAAGAGGATTGAATTTTGGAGAATATTTATTTAGGCCTTCCTCATCCTGGTGGGATGCTCTAAACTCAAAGGTATTGGACAAAAGAGAAGCTTCCTTGTGAATCTAACCTCAATGACTTTTTCCCTTTTGTTCACAACTGTTTGTTTAATATGAGCCAAATTCAAAACAATTTCAGGGCAACTAGCACTGCAGTTTTCAGCTGATTTGGTATTTGCCACACAACCCCACCCAAACAAATAAATAATAAAAATTTTCCAGCTTTATTCTAGAGTCCTGTGTTGTTCGAATTGTTTAATATTTGGTACAGCAAAGCTATCCTCCCTAATAAAAAGATGCTTTTGTCATGAGCTTACAACCTGCCCAGCTAATGTTGATGAAGACTCCTTTTGATTAAAATAATTGCTTTCCTTCCTTTTTTGAAGGCTGGGAGTATGTTGTTACCTTTTTTCCCTGATGTTTTGGCAACTTTTCAGATATCTTTGAGTTTTCAGCTCTAATTATTGATAAGTTCATGATCTCTTGCTACCCCAAGATGTTGATCATTAGGATGAGTTGCTTAGTGTAATAAATGTTCATGTTTTTTCACATATGGTATTTGCCCTTGCCCTTTTAAAATTGCCCTGAGAAAGTGTTACTCAATTAGTTTTTGTATTCCTGTGCTATTCAGTGAAGGCTAGAAAATGCTGCAATGGTACTGAAACTTCCCTTCCTCCACCTCTCTCCTCCAAGTTTCTCAAAAAGAGCCATTAACAATTATTTTATAAATAACTAGTGCACCCACATGCTCCTTACTTTTTGTTCACACTTCTTTTACACTTCCCTTTTTGAAAATAAATCTAAAGGTCTGGATTCATCACCACTTTTGATCACATTGGATTTCATCAGTTTCTCATGCTAACACCACAAACTTTATTCACTATGTCCTTCACAAGAGACTGTCAATTTTCCCCTTAGGCTAGTCATCACTCTCATTGTATTTTGTTGCCTGCTTTTTTTTTTATTGAAGCCATAACTGAAAACTCATGTTTGTTTGTGCCTTCATTACATCATACAATTAGCTTTGAGGTTTCTTAGCTTTGGAACATATTCACATCACATATAAGATGCAGAAAGGGAGGAGAGACCAGAACCCAGACTCTCTCTTCCCTCATGCCAACTGAGTGTCCTAATTACTAGCACAACAAGACAGTTTCCTTTTTGCCTTCAGGTCTCATGGATGTTGCATTCCTTTCTGCATGATTTCAACAGGAGGCGTGGAAGGTGATCACACCTCAGCCAAGCCTGCAACTGGGTGGCTAAGGCACTTGCCTGGAACATAAGGTATATGGGTTTGATCTCCCTTGGACTGAAGGCTTGAGAGAGTGTCATGTACAACCCTCATGTGCAGCAGAGCTGCCCAGCTGGCAGCCTATGGGCCACATCCATCCTCTGAGAGGTTAAACTGTGGGTGGGTTGAGGGCAGGTTGTCTATATTGTAATATTCAATTTTGGCTGAAGTAACTTTCAGTACATGGTGTACAAGAAATAACAAAAATGTCCTTTCTTACCTACATATTGGCTCTTAAATCTAGCATTCTTTTCATTCTGAATAGAGAGTATTTTCACTGACTCAGCAAAGCATTAAAAGTGTGTTTGTCTCATTCCACATATGTGTGAAGTGGGGTGCTTGCCTGCAGTAGGGTTAATGTAGTTTCTGTACATTAAATGAATGAAACATCTAAACTTTCATCAGTTAGAGCATTTTATTTCTTTGACCCTTGTGATTTTTCTTTATAAACTGGCACCTACACCATTGTTAGCATGTATTTTTAGAGATTTTACCTTCTGGTTAGTAAAAGCTAGATGTAATAAAGGACTTAGGCAGGATTTAGGTGGAAACTGATATTGCTCTAAGGAAAAGGATAAATCATCAGCATTAGTTACAGTAAGGTGAAACAAGGTTAGTGCTTGACAAGAATGCCAAAAGTTTGTTTACTTGGAGAAACAAGGGCCTGGGCTGAAACTACTTATTAATGGATGACCTGGAAGAGAAGTAGTTCCTGGCAGTGTCAGAGACAGCAAGAATATATTCATTTTATTGATTGATACTTTCCCTAATATAATGCACTAAGCAGATATACATAAACGTTAACAACATTCAAAAATCTGAAACCACAACAGCAGGATGTTAAATATATGTGCTTTGAGTAATGCTAACCAAACAGTGATAGCTGGCTTCAGAAGACCAAGATGTGGAAGCAACAATATTTACTAGAATATGTGAGCTAGTACCAAGTACAATACCTCATTATAACAACCTTTCCCACCTTGGCTTTTAACAATCCCAAGAACAAAACAGATTTTACATTATTATGTTAGAGCAAATTTAGTAACCCTGCTATAGTGAAAACCATCTTTTAATGATTTTTTCTCCTAACCTATGGAATGACATTTCAATTGGACTGACAACCCTACCTAAGCATTCATGTTTCAGTGAAGATGGAGGGGGGAAGGGTGTTACGCACCTAGATGCACACCAGTCACAACAAGTTAGGGTCCGACACAAAACCACATCCTGTTAAGGCTTAATATTTTTTCCGGTGAAAACAAAATAATCCCTGCCTGCTCTTTCCAAGTTGTGCTTCTATCACAAACCCAGACCCACATTCTAGATCCAAAGCCTCATACTATTTGATCCTGATGAATTCTCTTTTTCCTTCTCCAAAAGCTCTTTGAAAGCCCTATAAAAAAAAACTATGGAGAATGAAGACTGATTTCCCCCCGCCCCCCAATACCTGTTGAAGAGGGACATTTTCTTTTTGGTATGAGCAAACAGTTTATGGAGCTCTCTTGGATGTCACTGGCCAAAGATAAGAAATGTATCAAGGAAGAATGCATGGAAGAATAAATTCCTAATGACTATTCCAGAAACTGTTCCAGACTGGCTCCAAAGTGTAAAAATGATGGAAAGAAGATTTTTAAGGAAGGAGATAGTTTTATTTTGGGATGAGGGAACACAGGTACCAAGACAGCTTGGTCAAGACTTTAGATTGTTTAATTAATGAAAAGCCTTTGATAGTTTGATCATATTGGTATTTATAGGTTTGTTATGTTAGGTCAAATGATAATTTGTATATTGAATATTCTCTTTTATCATTTCAGTTTTAGAAACTGAGAAATATTTGCTTAACTGGGAAAAGTTATAATGGCTTGCTAACACCAGCATCCAAATATTCCATGATGTATCTGTCACATAGCCAAAGCAGAAGAAAAACATGTATTTAAATTATTGAGTTGCTGTCTTCATTTTGCAGATGCAAATACAGTTGTCCAAGCTCTTCCCCTAACTGTTTTCCAATAGAATGGGTTTATGGGACTCAAGGGTTGTTGGTTGTAGCCTATTACAGGGCAATGGCATAAGCATTTCTCAGGATTACCAAGCAGTGGCATAAGCAGCCTCTGTGGACAAGTCTACACTGTTGGCATTGGATTTAAGACCCAGATACCTTTTTCTGGGAGGACCCAAACCCTCAGACCAACCATGACCTTTCCATTCGATAATAGGCAAATTTATTGATACACAGTGATAACAGAAAATAATAATACAAACACTCCTACATAACTATGCATCCTAAGGCTGTCATCAAAGTCAAGGAAAGTCTGGCCAGGACACAAACTTCACTCTGAGGTTCTCTCTTAAATATCAGATCTCAGCAGCCTGGGGGTTGGAGTCCAAGGCCCAACCCCTCCCCAGTGGGGTGGATGAGACCTGCTAGTGGTATGCCCTCTGTCCATGGTGCCTCAGGTTCCCCTGTGGGGGCTCCTGTGTCCATATGGGCCTATGCTGCTGTGTCTCAGGTACCCCTCTTGGGGACTGGGACCCTTTGTTGCTCTAAAGTCTCTGCTTTTGTATTCTTTTCCCCTCCTGATGACTCTTTATTGAGGGCTATCACTGATTGGTCTCTCTGTGGTCATCATCATACTGTCTACATTCTGTCCCATCAGCATATTCCTTTGTGTCTATTCCTCCCAAACTGTACCTCTCAGGCTCCCCACTCTTGGTCTTTGTGAGCTGGTGCCACCTTATCTCATGTTATTGAACAGTGTGATATACGCCCGCAACTTCCCAGGCTATGTGGATATCCATTGGCCTTGTTATGTTAGATACCCTGTCTGCCTTAAAGGCTGTGAGAACTGTGTAACTAGCCCTTTAAAAATCAATTTACCTTTGCTACCGCCCTCGACTATTGTTCTAATACAGATATATTTACCTACAATCAATTCCCAAAAGCAAACCTCTAACTACCATTTTCTAGCCATCATACACAAGGTATATCAACGTGCCTTAGCTTAATTTACTGCAGTATGGGCATGCATCTACACATGTGCGCCTTTACTGTACAGTAAACTAGGCTAATCATGACTAAATTTGATACCTGCAAATGCAACTGTCAAATTTAGTCGTAATTAGTTAACACACAGAAACACAAATGTAGATGTGACCTGGTAACTAAGTTTAGTGCCAGGTCAGGACAGCTACTAGAGGTCTGGCTTGAGCCCAGCCCCAGGGCTCCTGGCTGGGAACCTCTCCTGCCCCAAGGCTGGGCTGCCTCTCTAACAGCCCCTAGCTGCAAGCTATAGGAGCCAGCAGCCATTTTTTGCCCTGGGGCACACTTTATAGGCAGCCTGAGAGAGCCTGTCACCTGCACAGAAACACTGCAGGCCCTGTGTAACCCCCCTGGACAGGTTACAGGAAACCTCCGCCAGTCCTGTCCCTTATCCAGAGCTGCTGCTTGTCCACAGGTGAGTGTTATAAGGGCCTGCAGCCTGCTGCACCCCCTGCCCAGTCCTGAGGTCTCCCCAGGGTGCTGGCTGGCTCTCTCTGGCAGCAGGACCAGCACCTGCTCCCTGCTGCTGCTCACCTCCAGCAGTGTCTCCTGTGTTTGCAGGTGTTATGGCACACTGCCTCTGCTGTGCAGCTCCTAGTTCCTGGCCATGCCCCTGTCCTGAGCATGGCTGGCCACTGTCCAGAGCCAGTCACAGAGGGACAGCCATGCAGGAGCCCAGAAAGCCGGTGCAGGAAGCACCACCACCATGGCATTGTTATTCTCCCTGTTAAGATCTGGCTCTGACCAAATATGCACACCCATACCTTCTACCCAGATCCCCAAATGGAGCCTGGAGAAGGTCGGTAAACTTGTAGCACTCTGGGGTGATATGGTGATGCAGAGGCAGTTCACGCAGGGTGGATACTCAAACACCCATATTTATGAGACCCTGTCTGGTGGCATGCAGGACTGAGGGCACTCCTGGATGGTGTGGCAGTGTCTCATAAAGGTCAAGGTCTTGTGGGCACAGTGAGTGGCCATGACTAACCACAACTGTCAGTCCGGTCATGCCCACAAGACTATACACTTCATGTGGAAGCTGACCAGGATTTTGGCATCCCAGGAAGCAGGCCACACTCCTTCAGTGGTTACCAGCAGAGGTGGCCTGTCTAAGTTCCCATCCTGCCCTGACCCCTCCAGTGACATGTCACCAGAGGAGGGGACATCAGGTATTCAGCACCCAACCCTGTCCACCTCCCTGGCTGTTGCATCCACTGGCAGTTTGGGGAGCCAAGGCCAGTGGCTGCCTCGACAACTCTGCAGCCCCAGACCCCACCACAAGGAGTGGCTGGCCATGTCAGCATTGGCTGCCAGCAGTGCCAGCTCCTCCCTGTGGGGCCCTGGCCATGAACTGGCCCACTACACATCATGGGCTGAGGACACTGGGTGTAGCTAGTCACGATCACTGATGGGGAGGCTTATGCTGAGCCACCATCCTTGCCAACCCCAGGGAGGGCTCTCCCAGCTCCAGTCCCTGCCCCTGTCCCTAGCCCTTGCCCCCTCCTCCCCACCTGCCCTGTCCACACTTCCCCTGTAAGCCTTCCAAAGCATGCAGAGAGGTGTGGCACAATTAAAATATTGAGCAGCCCTTGTCCATGCAGCTCGGTGGGGATGGGCCTCTCACACCCCAAGGAAGGAATCAATGCCAGCAGCAATATTCTCCTCAGCAGCTGGGGGCATGGATGTGTAGCACTACTACAGGTAGCCCTCCAAGTAGTGGCCCAGGCTTGCTCCCTGCACCATCATAGCTCAGGGTCCCAAACCAAGAGTGCAGACACACCTGGGGCACCAGGAGGATCATCATCAGCAGGGTGTAGTGGCTTGGGCACCCCTCAGACTGCACAAACAGCCCATCATGCACTGCCCAGGGTACACTCAGGAGGAGAACACTTGGGGTACAGTGGCAGCATGTTGGGGGCCAGCCCTGGGGCACCTCCCTGGAGAGGCCCCCACCAGGGTGGGCAAAGATGCAGCCAACCCCAGTTATCTGGGCACTGGCAACACGTAGAGTTGCACCGGGTGCACGTGTGCCCCCTGAGCTTGGTGCTGCACTCCCTGAAAAAGCATTGCCGACACTGCCAGTGGTGCCTGCGGGTGGTCACCACTCGCCACGCTCCTCGCTGATAACACCATACGCAGTGTATGCGGGCAGTCCCTGCTTGCCACTGGCCACCACTGATGCTGCCGGTAGCATCTGTGGGTAGTCGCCAACTACCAATTGGTGCTTGCCACCCACCTACTCCCTGCCGACACCACTGCCGCTGCCTGCGGGAGCTCCCCATTCACTGCCACACCCCCTTCACCACCACTGCTACTGCCACCTGCAGGGGGTCACTGTGCCCCCCCAGCCTCCAGAGGCACATGGTGCTAATGCGTCTGGGAGCCCTGCACACCTCAAGCTCGGGTGCCTTGGACTGGGCAGCAGCTCAGTAGTGTGGCTGGCCTTCAGAGGAAGTGGGGGGAGCAATATCTGGAGTGAAAGCAACATGTGCTGCCAGCAGCATGACTTATCCAGCCCTTGGAAAGGAACAAGGGAGGCAAGCTGCCTGTAGCCAGCACCCATCAGGGCACTGGTCCCAGAGAAGCAAGCAGTGATAGGGGGCTCAGCTGGTGGTTGCCTGGGTCCAGGCCTACCTGGCCTGACTTACCAGGGTCCCTGGGCACCCATGCATGGCCAATCCCTGAGTTGAGGCTGGGCAGTGCATGGCCCCCAGTGCAGAGCATCTTTTGTCTGAAATGTTGCAAACTCTCACAAAAGGCTTCTGTCACTTGCCTGTTCAGTGCCAACATCTTGATGTGGGGGAGAGCCCACTGGCTTCAGTGGGAATATGGCCTCCACCTCACCATAACCCAGTGCTGGAGCCCACTACATGCACTGGCTGTGCCAGCAGTGGGTGCGCAATTGGACTTGCCTGCTCCAGTGGCTGGTGGAGTTGGCAGAGCAGCAGGAGGCATGGGCACAAGCCTGGTGGGCAAAAGATATTGCCTGGGAGGAAGCATTTCAGGCTGTGCTCCTGGCCCTGGAGTGGGAAAGCCTGCAGTTTCTGCATGAGCAGATTGCCATCAACCGTTAGGCAGCAGAGACCATAGCCAATGACCATCCTGTTCTATACATTGTCCTGGGCTTGGCAGTTGCATGCATGCCTCCCACTGCCCAGCCCCTGTTCCTGGCCCCACAGGCCTCCTGACAAGCAGCCCCTGCCTCAGCTCCACAGCCACCTGCCTGGGTTCAGCCCCAGTGCTCACCCCAAGGCCATGTGCTCAAGAATCCAGAAGGGACAGTTGCAGCACCACAAGGGAATGCTTGTACTTCCGTTGGGCAGCCAGAAGGGGAGCCACCCACCCCAGAGCACCACCAGCTGCCACTGCAGCTCATGCTTCCACCACCAGGCTGCCTCTGCCCAGCATGCCTCTTCTGCTCAGGCATCCCTGAATGCCTCTCCCTAGGCCTTACAGACATTGTCCAGTGTGCACGCTATGACAATAACCTCAGGGGAGGTTTCTCTTGGCCACTTGAAGGCAGGCCAGGTTGATTTGTGGCATGGTTGGGCCCCTTTTATTATACTACTTGTGGTTCTGTTCTTCAGACTGTATGCAGAATTTCTCCAAACATTTGTTTGAATGTTTTGGCAGTTTGGCTGAGTGAGGAATATGGGGAAAAAAACCTGAAATAGCTCTGGAGCTGGAAAGTCACATCAGGAGTGGATTCAGGGGAGTGGAGTGATGCAGTTGCTACCTCCTCTCCCCTCTCCCCTCCCAGCTTAACTCTTTCTCCTCCCAAATGTTAAAAGCAGCTGCTGAGTGAGGCAGCTGCATTTCTATATAGGCAGTGCTAGACTTTATGGTTCATTGCCATCTTCCTGATTCAGACAAATCTCTCTCTGCTCCACAGGTGCTAATGACTCTCTATGTTTTTTTATATTCTGCCAAACAAGCTATCCCTTCTTCTGTAATTTGGCTGTTAGTCATTCCTTGTAATGTTTCTCTATTTCATAGCCCACCACTTCAATTTAGGGGGAAGTAAACCCCCATTTTGTCTACACACACCCAGTGGTGGCAGATGACAGCACAACAAGCAATGGTCTCAAGTTACAGCAAGAGAAGTTTATGTTAGATATGAGGGAAATCTTGCTTTCATGAGGAGAGTAGTAAAGCATTGGAACAGATTACAGAGAGGAGCTATGGACTCTCCATCCCTGGAGGTTTTTAAGACCTGGCTAGACAAAGTCTTGGCTGAGATGATATTGTTAGGGAAAATCCTGCTTTGAGCAGGTGGTTGGACTAGGTGACCTCCTGAGGTCCCTTCCAACCCTAATTTTGTATGATTCTAAAACTGCTCCAACATTAATCCCCACTTTATTTGGGATAAATGTCAGGGTGATTTAATGTACTGATGTTGCTGATGTTGTACTGCAGTACATCAGGGTGTACTGATGTACTGATGTTGTACTGATGTAGCTACAGGATCATGTCAGGGTATACTGATGTTGCTACAGGATAGATGTCAGGGTGATTTAATGTACTGATGTCGCAACAGGATCATCATGAAACAATGACTGCATGCTTCCAAGCAGCAACTCCTTCTCCCCTTTTAAAGCATCTAACATATATGTTTGTCCATAAACTTTGTCTACGAGATTTTAGAAGTGCCACCTGGGACAATGCTCTCTAAACAAAGTAAGTATATGCCTTCAAGCATTTTTCTCATTTACCTAATTTAAGAACAAATGTTTCAAAAGCTTTTTAGGTTTGGAAGGGTTCAATTTTGCTATGCCAGGTTTTTTTGACAATTGTATCACTTGAGATGTAAGTGCCAAAACTAACAAAGGGATATTATGTGAAGGTTCTAAAAGTAATCAAGTCCCCACTGCACAAAGAAAAAGAAAAGAAAAGAAACAAAAGGAAGTGCTGTTTACTTATATGTATTTCCCAAACTCAAAGTTTAAGCTTTACAGAAGTTGTAATGCTATGGAAGTATAAGTGTGAATGAGAAATGCATTAACTGTCATAACAGAAAATTCCTTGAAGCAGACATTAATTCATAGGATTTCATTGTTTTGAGGTCATATATCAGTGTGAAAGAGTTTACCAGTTTATTATTGACATAACAGCCCACTCATTAAAAGACTTTACAAATGCTGCCGAGTCATAGCTCAGTTTTGCCTCTAGTCACTTAAATACCAAATGTGTAACAGAAGTCATTACATTGGATACTTAAACAAAAATTCTCTCTACTTGGCCACCCAGTTTCCGGACTACATTGCAGTATAGTTTACTGTTCAGCTCTGGAGAAAATTCAGCACAAAACTAACACTGATGTACTAAAACTTTCAGTCTCTTGTGAGAAACATGATGAGAATATTTTAGAAACAGAACAAGCTGAGTACAAAGAAGTGTCTTCCAATAAATCACACCAAATTCCATGATAGGTTGAAGCCACAGTCAAAACATAGCTCAAAGAGTAGGGCAGTTATATTTAAATTAGCTATGAAGCCCTAGTTTCCAAAGAGTAAGTGATCAACACAAAGATTTTATCTTTTAGAATGTAACTATTTAATAATAATGTAATACTTAAAATTATGACATTTTTTTAATTAACTCAACTGCCTCTATGATTCCTTTGGACAAGAAATAGATAGTGTAACATAATATAGAAAATGGCAGAATAGGGTGAGATGAGCAAAAGAGAAACTGCCCAGGAGGATACTGTAAAATGTCAAGTAATATCAAATTGATTTTAGAAAGTTAAATAGACCAAAGCGATTCATAGGAAACATTAACTGCATTCTCCAAGCTTAATATAAACTAAGATGAATGCTTTAATTGGACATAGTATTGCAACCAGTTGGAATCTATTGAAAATTACTAATGAAATGTAGAAGTAATTGTAATAAAAATACAAACTTTGACATCTATTTGTGCTGCTGCAAATACACACCCCTGCTCATGTGAACATGGCCTCAAAACCACAACACTTCAAACAATTGCGATCCAGTTCCCAATCAGTGACATTTTGGAACATTTCAGTTGTGATATGTGTCCACAACTTAATGTCACCTTGGAAGAATCGTTCAGCTGCCTGCTCCCCCACCTCTGTGTTTGTCCCAGCACAGGCCACTTTGGTGTGCTTTGTGCCACTTTTTTTTTTCAGGGGTTTTTTTTTTTTTGCTACCAGGAAATCCCAGTAGTAAATTTTGCTCCAGTACTGAAAATCAACAGTGCCATGCACAATTTAACGTGCACCATAT
Source organism: Crocodylus siamensis (assembly GCF_052110815.1). Classification (NCBI taxonomy): domain Eukaryota; kingdom Metazoa; phylum Chordata; order Crocodylia; family Crocodylidae; genus Crocodylus; species Crocodylus siamensis. The sequence goes on along the minus strand of NC_143395.1, from coordinate 44,498,097 downwards.
GTGGCTTGTGGTGCTTCAAAGAGGTTTGTGGCACTACTAACTGAACATGCCTGCACATCTGGATCCTGCCTAAGGGTGAGAATGAGCACCCAGCCCAGCATGCCTAATTCTGGCTGAATTGGTGAGGGGGGTCAATGCTTCCACATATGCTCTGGGGGCAGAGGCTTAGAATTCACTTCACCACCCAAGGGCATAGAAAAGAAGGGAGGGGATTATGGAGAACAGGGTGGGGTTGAGGGAAGAGGAGTCTCACCTGATTGGGACTTTCCCTGGGCTCAAACTCCTGCAGCTGAGAAACAGGCAGAAGAACAAGTTCCCTGGGGGACCCCCATAGTTCCCTGTTCTTTCCCCCTTCATCCCTTGTTCTCTTGCCTATCCCCAGCCACCCTGCATGGGCAAGGTAGCCATTCCACCCCCCATCTTCCAAATACACTGCTGGATGCAAGGTCTGTGCCTGCCCAGCTCCTATGGCCAGAAAGAGCAGAACTGTACCTGCCATGGCAAAAACTCCTGGAAGGAGGGGGCCATATTATATATAGCCCCCCCCAAGTTGACACTCAGGGCTGTGCCCAGCCTGCCCCCGGCTCTCCCAGGTATGCTACTGATTTAGAGTTACAGAAGGTGGGAGATCCATACCTGGGGGAAATTTCATTTTTCTGAGTTCCCTTCCTTTGTAAACAGAAGTTCAGTAAAGATCAATAACCTGCAGACAACCAAAGTTTGCAGTATGCATGCCTAAATTGGGGAGGGTGGGGGAAAGCACCTAGAGACACTTTTTATGGTTCCCAGGGATGGTTGGGTGGGGAGGTGCATCTGGGTAGGAAGTGAAGACACAGCTGGTTGTTAGGATAGCTTTTATTGAACAAGAAGCGCAAGCAAGCTCATTGATAAAAGTGTCAATTAAGGGGAATAAAGCACAGTTGTATTCTAGCTGTGTACCAGAGCAATGAGTTGGAGCAGTGTGTATGTGGAGGTCAGGGGAGATAGAGGTGAGGACAGTGTAGGATTCCTGGAAGATCGATCAGACCAGTGTCATAAAACACTTGGTATCCACACAACATTGAATCAGTACCAAAATAGCACTTGATTTTCCACATACACTTTTAAACCAGCCTAGGTTTAAACCAATTTAACAGGCTTGTATGTATGGTTGCTTTGGGTTTAAACTGTTCTAAGCATTATGCACGTTTATTATTCAGAGCATTTTACAGAAAAGAATGGGTCTGAACTCAGATTTCCCAAGGTATAGATGGAATCTAGATTGGTGAACCATCCTTCTTCATGTGCCTGTTTAAGTTAGGATGGACATCTTGCTATTAGAAAATAATTTAGCCTTTCTGTTTGTTTTGCCCATTCTTTCTTATTTTCATAAGCAGTTCTAAATGTACTCCAATTAGAATCTTAGTTTGTCAGACTTGCCAGTAGGTTACAAATATAATCTGACTACTTTCTGATCTATGCTTCACAGTTGGTCTGCTTAAAAAGTATATTAAAACACTTACTGGCCACTTCCAGATGAGAATGAATGTTTGTTTTGCTGTACTTTTGTTTTGCCATGCTGTGGCACACAGCAGATTACCACAGGTGTGGTAGGAGAGGCTGGGGCCAGCAACTGTGCTGGCCCCAGCAGCCTTACCCGGGTCCTGGGGGCCTAGGGGAGCTGTAGCTGTAGTGTTCCTATAGCTGGGACCTGGCCAGTCAGGCTGCAGCTTTGGGTGGCATGTGCTGCCATCACATGCACCACTCCATTTGGCATGGGGTTTTTTTGACTTAGGGATCTCCTGGGGTCAAATCCCTCCCCCCCATGCTGCAAGGTAGAAGCATAGAGCATGCCTGCATGTGTGGTGTGTAGCACATCGCGCTCATTTGGACATGGCCATTCTATTGTAAATTAAATACAGTAAGTACAATGAGAACTAAATAAAAGATGCTGGCTTCCTACAGGTCCTTCCTTATAAGGTCCTTCCATGATGGGTTTAGGGTTTGGGTACTGCTTCAATATTTATTTTTACTTTAAGGTGGTAATGCTTTTAATCTCTGAATGAAGATTTAATATACTGTACAGAGATTTCTGAAGACTTACCTATACTGACATTTAGTTTCTCCAGGGAGAGTCACTAGTCTCCCAAGACAAACCATGAACGTACAGATGTTCAGGATTTTTCTCCCAGAAGAAAATGGCCCCTCCAGGAGAAAAACAACCCAAGAACAACTAGCATTAAATCAGGCCCAGGGCTGTTTCTCCTTGGAGAGCAAATGTCTGTACATGTTCTCTTTTGGAAGAAGTCATAATACAGTCCTCCAACATCCCAAGGTGCTTTGCTTTCCTACTGGGAGAAAAAAACTGGGAGAACTCTTCCATATTATTTACAGGTGTATGCACAGTCTTATGCAGAATTTGCAGGTCTTTTTTTAAGATGATACAGCAAAAAAGACATGTCAGCTTTACTCATACTGTAAACAGTAGTTATATTTGTGAATAATTAAAATCGTTAGTATGGCAACAAAGTGAATAAGAGACTCAAATTGAATTCCTCAGGCACAGGTAAAATATCAGTTCAGAAAATGGAAATATTAAAGAAAAGGATTTGGTTTGATTTTTTTTTAGGAAATATTTTTTTCGTGGAAAAACCTAATTTGTTAACACTTAATTCAGAAAGATTTCTTTGTCCAGGAAATTCTGCTGAAGACCAAACCAGCACAAAACAATCAACAGTATAATGGTTAAGGCAATCAACCAGAACATTGAAAACTGAGCTTCAAGCTGTGATCTGTATTAGAGCAGAGACCTGAACCTGTGTCTCATATTCCAGGTGAATGCCCTTACCTCCATGCTATTTTTGGCTCATTTTTTCTGGGATTCTTGTGGAAAAACTTCAAAAATCTTTTCATTTCATTCAAGGCAAAACAGGAAAATGTTTGAAATGTCATAAAGCTAATGGAGTGGGCAAATCACCCAATTATATTTTGCTCTACCTTCTAATGGTTGGAAACCTGAAAAAGAATAGCAATAGTAGCAACTATTAGGAAGTGCTGAAAATGCAAATGTATTCTTACTATTAAGAAAATTGAATAGGGGAATGCAGGAGGGCCCCTACCCATTATTAAAGAGAGAGGGAGGGAGGGAGTGACTGGCCCTCTCCAACCCATGAGACAAGCTAATGCAGACAGGGAATCCTGAAAAAAATGGCTGCTTAACCCAGGTGCAAGTAGTGACTGACAGGCCTGGGGTGGAAGTGGAAGGTTGGGTAACCCAGGGAGGCACTTATAAGCACAAGCCCAAAGCCAGAGGGGCAGTCTAGCCATAGGAGCTGCAAGAGGCAAAGCTCCAGGCAAGAGCTGGGCTGGGCAGCCCAGAGGCAAGACTCAGAGCTTTGGTGGAAGAAACCTTTTGTCCTGAACTGGGAGCAGATTGTACCTCGAGCCCTTTGGGCAAGGGCTTCTTAAGGGCAAAATTAACACATTTGGTTTGGAGCAGACACTCATGTTTTCAGTTTTCATTTAAACCAGAGGACCAGGTTGTGGCCATAGAGACGGAGGCCACTGAGCGGTATGCCCAGGGCACCCCAGATCATAGGTGTTGTTGTTGGCAGGACTCTTTGTTCCCCCTGCCTGGCTTTTACTTTATGGTTAGGGCTGCCAGGCTCTCAAATGGGCTCCCAAAGAAGGTGGTGCTCTCCCCTACCTTGGGGGTCTTCAAGAGGAGGAGGGATAGATATCTTGCTGGGGTGTTATGACCTCAGCACTTATTCCTGCCCAGGGCAGGAGGTCAGACTTAATGATCTGTTCAGGTCCCTTCTGACCCTAGAAACTACAAAACTGACAGACAGCAGAGACTGAGGGTGCAAGCCCAGAGCCCACTGAGGGGTGAGATATGGGGCCAGGGGGCCTAGAGCCACTAGGGCATGACCAGAGCTAGGGCCCAGGAGCTTGCAGTCCTTACTCTAGGTGGGCCTGGCATCCCCTGTGTTAAGTGGGACAAGGCCGGAGGCTTCAGCCCAGACAAGGGCCTATCATCCATAACCTCAAGGGGCAGCCTCCTTGTCAGTTTATAACACCAAGGCATAACAGGGTGGGCCCCTGGGAAGTCAAAGGAAATGACATCCTGGGGCCCAGATGGTGGCCAGGAGAAGTGGTTTTGCCACTCTAGCACCCACCTCATTACAGCGATATAACTTTAAGCTGCCCAAAGTTTCAGGTGATAATGTGTGGACAGTCTAGGAGTTAAGAGCTCCAGAAGCCACCTAAAATTAATGTGTTACAAAGCCATGAGTCACCAGTACTTTTTTTATGAGCTCCTGTTCTATCCTGACATTTTAAATGCAGTAGCTGATATTTGCCAACTCTGATATATTTAGAATTTTTGGGGAAGCAATTAGGTAGTACTGAGGTTCTAAAATGTGCAACTGTGCCAAAATGCATTGTGTAGAAATGATTATATACATAGCTATCTACCACCCTGGATTATGAAGATGCAACCTTTATGTAAGGAAATGAGGCATCTCAGATAAATAGCCATGTGAGTGATGGTAGGCTATACTGAATTGGGAGCGGTTGTAGCATTATGATTGGAAACAACAGAAGCACATTTTTCTGGAATTTATTATTCAAAGTGCAGACAGGGGATAACCTTGTAGAGTTCTTCCATCATGATCTTCAGGTTTGGGTACTGCCGCAATCCTTATTTTTACTTTAGGTTAGTAACCCTTTTAATGCTGTCTCAAGCCCAAATAGGGCAAAATTAGAGTTGGCTGTGTGCAGAGGAGAAAATACTCCTAAGAAAAGGTACAGCAGACACGTTTCTATTGCATGCTTGAAGAATCCTCTCATATTCCTGATGTATAATGCTGTTTTATAGCGGCTATAATGGTGGTCTCTTTGTTTAATGCAGCCTTATAGCTACACAACACAATCTGGACAAGAGAAGGCTGAGAGGGGACTTAATAACAGCCTCCAAGTACCTGAAGGGGGGTTCAAAAGTGGATGGTGCTAGACTGTTCTCGGTGGTGGCAGATGACAGAACAAGGAGCAATGGTCTCAAGTTGCAGGAAGAGAAGTTTAAGTTAGATATTAGGAAAAACTCTCTCACTAGCAGGGTAGTAAAATACTGGAACAGGTTACCCAGAGACTCTCCATCCTTAGAGGTTTCTAAGACCTAGCTAGATAAAACCCTTGGCTGGGATGATATCCACACCCTGCAGAGCTCCTGCACTGAGGCACCCTGCACCTCAGCCAGCCACTTCCCAACTGGCTGGGGTGTAGTGCACCTCAAGACTGGGGAGCAGACAGCCCTCAGCCTAGGCATTACTGGGGAGCAGCTGGCTGAGATGCAGGGTGCCTCAGCATGGGGGCTCTGCAGGGCATGGAGACAGGGGAGCAGGCAATTGCCTGCTGGCTGGGGCACAGAGTGTCTCAGTGTGGGGACTTCCTGCTGGCTAGTCCACACTGAAGCATCCTGTACCCCAGCCAGCCCCCCTTGCAGCACGTGGAGCAGCAGGATAATGTGTCCTGCTGCAAAGTGCGCAGGCAGGGGCATGCACTGCGACACAAAGTAGCAGCACAAACACTCGCCCCTGTTCATGTGGACATGGCCTTGAAGGTCAGAACTACAGCACTTCATATAATTGTAAACCAGTTCTCACTCAATGACGTTTGGGAACATTTCAGTGGTGATATGTGTCCACGCCTTAATGTCACTTTGAGAACGTTATTCAGCTATTCTGAATCCCTGTTCTTCATCTCTAACAAGGAATAAACAGGACTTTATTTCCCATGGATGTTGTGAAGATAAATGCATCCTCAAGATGGTGAGGCAGTTGATATACATAGGTATTTATATGGCCTACACTAAGATAGACCAATGGAAATTCTTCTGTGAACAATGCTTCAATATGGCTGCACACTTTAGGATAAACACTCTGACATGCTGACTACTTAAAACCTTTATCCCAAATAAGAAAGTGGCTCAGTAACAAAGAAATCTTGGTTCGAGGCTCTGATCAGTATTGTGATCATTAGTATACATGACCCACATATGTATTCACATACTGACTGAAACCTTTATACTAAATAAAGATACAAGTTCTGAATAGAACATTAAAGATAAATGTTGCTAAAATATTCTGGTCTATCTTTGATTATTCAGTGTATGTGACTTACATGCATAATATATGTTCAAATATTCAGACTGAAGCCTGTTTGTTAATTGATTGTTTTGAAGACAAGATGCATACAACATTCTAATTAATGTGAAATTTTTGAGGCAGTCTTACAGATGTGCATGTTATACATTTTTGTTTTCTTTAGGTCAAAATGATCCAAATTGTGCATTTACAGGAGAGATGGAGGAAATACAGGAAATGTTATGATCTATGACCTTTCATTGTAAGAACACACACAAAGCTTAACTCTCCATCAAAGTTATTAAAATAACACAAAGGAAGGGGGAAAAAGAACTAAAAAAGCATAGGTGCATTCAGAAGAAGAGACGAAGTAGGGTATTTTACATTTAAATGGGTTAAAATGACCCTAAAAAAACCTATTCATTTTTAAATCTGTTTTCTACCTTCAAGATCATAAACAGTGTGTCATGGAAAGAAGTAGGATTTATTTATTTATTTTTTTTACAGTTGAAAAATATACCTAGTAATTTTATAGAAGATGAAGTATAGAACCAAGCCAAATACCCTGCAGACTCTAAAAACAGGACAGCAAAATCTACTTTACAGAAATGTTAACTGTTTTCAATTGATCTCCAGTAAAAGTGTGTACCTTCCCCTGTAAAAAGGACTGTGGTTTTGGAGTGCTATTAAAACAAATGCTTAAATGAGTAGAATACAAACCTAAATTGGTTAAGCTTTCAACTAGGCATGAACAGATTGTATAGTGTTTACATGAACTTCGTTTATTTGAAGAAATGAAGGAAGCTACCTGCCGTGAAACTCTGACTGACACCAACCTGGTCGCTTTTCAAATGGGCATTGTAGAGTGTGAATGACTGTCATTTTTCAGCTGAATGACACAGCAGGTAGTGTGCAAAGCAGGATAAATATTGCTGTGGTGTATAGATAAAGACAACATAATCAGTTAGTGAAGACTTCTATCCCTTTATAAGTCTCACTGTATGTTACCCAAGAAGAAAATGGCCAACACTATACAAATATTAAGCAGAATCCATATACACCCAGCACAAAAGTATTATAATGCTGTCCTATGGTTTCTTCCACAATAGCTTCCAAACACTTGTAAAGGTGAAATCAATGTGTACCAAGAACACTATCTTCTTTTACTCTCTACTACTTCCACCTCAATTACTCTCATTCATTGCCCAACAAGTCATACCTAGCTACTCTTTTGTCTACCCTCCCAGGATAATCAATCAATAAATCCTTGCTATGGCTCTTATCTGGTATTTTTATTGTGATAAATATAATGGCTTTATCAACAGATCAGAGCTTCATTACTCATAACAAAATCATAGGCCCTTTCTTGAAGATTTTATAATATAAGATAAGAGAAAATGAGTAGATTCAAGAAACAAAATAGGGAAGCAACAGGTAATCATAGACAATACTGGATAACATGAAAAGCTGTTCCAGAACACCCAGGACTATATTCATAATAGGGTATTTCTGGCATCACAACCCCCTGCCTAACCCTGAATTAATTTGATGCCTGCGTTTCTACTGGTATAGTTTATTAGGTGGCCAAGTTTCTGACGTAGGCCTTGTGCACAGAACCTAAATCCTGATTGTGTGGAGCAGTTTTGTGCCTCATGAAAATTCACAAAATCACTGTTTCCCCTTCTCTCTTTCCAGTGGGGCTTGACTTTGTAGGTATACTCAGAGCAGTTTTTATTGCATACACAAAATGGAGAAGGTAGCCCCCCTTCCTTTTACACAACAGCCCAGCTGTCACCTAGGATGTTAGAGGCCCAGACTCAATGTCCTGCTCTACCTGCCGTAGAACCTGGATGTGCTGTTTCTAGGCTATCCCAGAAACATGCCTTTCCAGCCTATGCTTGAAAATCTCCAATAATTGACTTTCTGAAACTAGTCTAGTCCGCTTGTTCTATTCTCCAATGGTTTTTCCTGTTAAGAAGATTTTTCCCCCCACAGTTCCTCTATATTTGCTACAGTTTTATTTCTATTACCTCTTATCTGCCTTCTGCTCCAGGGGAACAAAGCTATATTCCCTCTTCATAGTAGTATTTCAAAACTATTTTCTTTCACACCACACAGACCTTTTTTCCACAATCCAGTTGCTGGAATTGGGATGTGCATTATAAGCAAGGAAATATGGTAACCACAGTTTCTGTTGCTTAAACTTCTGCTGGATGAAAATTAAAAGAATGAAATTAACTTCTGCTGGATGCAAGTTTTGCAGGCAAGGCACAGGGAGCAGAACAATGAGCTGGCTCAGCTCCCTAGTTGCTGCTACTCAGTTACTGACTGAAAGGAAAGCTCTTTTTTTCTTCATTTTTTTTTCAAAAACAAGGTGTAAGTATCTTAATTCAGTGTATGTTACAGACAAGAAAATTTAGTATTTGAAAACTGCTTTTATGTCCGCCTTTAATCTCTTTTTCTCCAGAATAATATACAGTACCCATTTATATCTACCTTGCCTCATAAAACTGCACTACAAGCCCTCTATCATCCTTAGCTGCCTGCTGGTGAGCTTAGGCAGCTCAACATGCTGGCTTTTCTGAAATCCCATTCTTACACACCTGTCTATCCCCATGCATTGTATAGGAAGCATAAGCACTGGAGTGTAAACTCTAGCAGACAACATATCACCTAAATGTTAAGTCTTGCAATGGTGAATACTGTGATACCTTTTCCTTTGTAAATCAGTCAGATATTTGGAGGTCTGAGGCCAAGGAGAGTTAGAAAAAGGACCCTAAAAGAACAATGAGGTAACTTGACAGTGTCTCTGGAAAAGCTAATGGCAAATAATTAACTGATGCAATATGTGGTCAAAAGGCTGTAGAAGCAGACAACTATTGAGTAGGGATATGAACATTATGGTGCTTCTACATAGAGCTCTGGTGCATTGGAATGCCATGTCTAGTTCTGGTGCCCACAATTCCAGAAGGACGTCGAGAAATTGGAGAGGGCTCAAAAGATAGGCATGGGGAGAATTAAAGATCTGGAAAACCTTCCTTATAATGAGACATTCAATGAGTTGGATATATTTAGTTGAATCAATAGGTATTTTAGGGGAGACTGGATTTCAATGTATGAGTACTACAAGGAAAACAGATAAAAGGTATTTTTAATCTAGCATACAATATATAAAAAGAGCCACTGGCTGAAATTTGAATCTTGACCAAACCAGCCTAGAAACAAGACACATTTGTAGTGGTAAGGGCCATTAATCATTAGAACAACTATTTTCCTGGGTTGTTTTGCTAAGATTTTTACAGTGCAGTTTTCTAATCTATGAAGAATCACCCCATGGACCATTATGCCTATGAAGAGTTCCTCTTAAGCCATCTAGTTCATATGTGGTGATAAAGGCTCACCTGCATATAGAATTGTGTCTAAATTAAATTGAAAGATATGATACGTGTAAAGACAACAGAGTGAGGAAAAACAAGAAAACAATCAATGGGGACCACATCCTTGGAAAGCTTGCTAAAAGCAGTGAGTTTAGGGATTAAAGGAGAAAAGAAGGGACATCAAATAGAAAAAAATGAAGTATGACCTACCACTATATGGAAAAAAATTGGGATTTAGTATAATAAAATGTATATTTAATTATGGATAGTAAGCTGGGAATAGTGACAGGGTGGATGAGAGAATGTGAGCAGGCATGTTCCCAAATTGGGCTTAGTTAAAAATGAGAGCTTTAAACAAGAGACAGGAGTTACCTCAAATACCTCGATACAAATGCTCGTAGTATGGGAAACAAGCAGGAGGAACTTACCCTCCTGCTAGCTGACACCAACCCAGACATAGTGGGGCTCACTGAAATGTGATGGAATCCAGCGCATGACTAGGCGGTGAATATCAAGGGCTATAGGCTGTACAGGAGGGACAGGACAGGGAGGAAAGGCGGGAGTGTGGTGCTCTACATTAAGGAGGAATATACATCCTCACCAGGTAACACAGAGTCAAAGGAGGGGCACACTGAAGTACTCTGTGTTAGAATACAAGGCAGTCGAGGGGAAAGAGACTTAACAGTGGGGTTTTACTACAGACCACCCAACCAACGGTAAGAGCTAGACCAGGAATTCTTAAGTCAGCTCACGGAGGTAGTTAGGTCAAAGGACATGGTCATCACAGGTGACCTGAACTTTCCAGACATCTGCTGGGAAAAGCAGTCAGCCAAATCTGACCGCTCATGTAGGTTGCTAGCCAAAATGCAGGACCTCCATCTAACCCAGGAGGTGCACAGCCCTACCAGGGGAGACACCTTGTTGGACCTGGTGCTGGTTACAGGTGATCACCTGGTGAAGGGGCTTCGGGTGCTCGACCACTTGGGTGACAGTTATCATCACCTGCTGGAATTCACCATCCAGTGCAAGGTGGCTGCCACAAGGCAGCAGCCCTAGATTTCAGGAGGGCAGACTTCAATGAGCTAAGGAGAATAGTCAGGGAAGCACTGAGGTCCCGGAGGGGAGGGGAGCCACATGTCCAAGAAGAGTGGTTGCTACTCAAGGTGATGATCCTCCAAGCCCAAAGAGTGGTAATCCCACCAAGGATCAAAGAGAGCAGAAGGGCGCAAAAGCCCCCATGGCTCACCAAAAGCATCTGGGAATGCCTTTTAACTAAAAGGGAGGCGTACACCCAGTGGAAGGGAGAAGCCATCACCAGGCAGGACTATACTGCAGTTGCTCGGGGATGCGGGGGGGGCGGTCAGGAAGGCCAAGGCTACCCAGATCAAGGACAACAAGAAGTCCTTTTTTAAATACATAGGGGGCAAAAAGAAGGTACTGGGTAAAGTGGGGCCCCTGCAAGACATGCTAGGAAATTTGGTCGTCATACCAGACAACAAAGCTAACTTATTTAATGACTTCTTTGCCTCCATTTTCCTAAGCAGGAACCAGATCAGCCCCCCCACTGGGCCCCCCTCAGGCCCCTGGGGAGGCGCACTTGGCCAAGGGTCAGGGTAGATCTAGTCAGGGAACTTCTGGAGGGACTGGATGTATTTAAATCAGCTGGTCCGGACGATCTCCACCCCAGAGTGCTGAGGGAATTAGCTGAGGTCATTGCAGGATCCCTGGCACAGCTTTACGAGCACTCGTGGTGCTCTGGTGTGGTGCCAGAAGACTGGAAGAGGGCCAATGTGGTTTCCGTCTTCAAAAAAGCGAGGAAGGAGGACTTGGGGAACTATAGGCCAGTTAGTCTTACCTCAATCCTGGGTAAGCTTTTTGAGAAAATTATTCTGGCACATGTCCATGAGCGGCCAGCAGGGGAGATTATGCTTAGGGGCAACCAACACGGGTTCATTAGACGCAGGTCCTGTCAGACCAACCTGGTCGCCTTCTACAACCAGGTCATCAAAACCTTAGATGCAGGGGTAGCAGTGGACGTAGTTTTTCTGGACTTTCATCCCGTTCTCATTAAAAAACTGGGGGGGCTGTGGTGTCAACACCTACGCAGTCAAGTGGGTCACCAACTGGCTGGAGGGCTGCACCCAGAGAGGGGTGGCGGATGGGTCATTTTCAACTTCGAGGGATGTGGGCAGTGGGATTCTGCAGGGCTTGGTCCTTGGGCCCACACTGTTCAACTTCTTCATCAGTGACTTGGACGAGGGGATAAATAACACCCTATTCAAATTTTCTGATGACACTAAGATGTGAGGGGATGTGAGCATGCTAAAAGGAAGGAACAGGCGACAATCAGACCTAGACAGGTCACAGGGGTGGGTGGACAAGAATAGGATGGGATTCAACACTGAGAAGTGCAAGGTGATGCACCTGGGAAGGAAGAACCAGCAGCATACCTACAGGCTGGGGAACTCCCTTCTTGTCAGTACAGAGGCAGAAAAGGATCTTGGAGTCATCATTGATGCCAAGATGAACATGGGCCGGCAGTGTGGGGATGCAGTGAGGAAGGTCAACCACACCTTGTCATGTATCCACAGATGCATCTCAAGCAGGTCTAGGGAGGTGATACTCCCCCTCTATGCGGCACTGGTCAGGCCACAGCTGGAGTACTGCATCCAGTTCTGGACACCACACTTCAAGAGGGATGTGGACAACATGAGGGCCACCCACATGATCAGGAGTCAGCAGGGCAGGCCCAACAAGGAGAGGCTACGGGACCTGAACCTGTTCAGTCTCCATAACAGAAGGCTGAGGGAGGATCTAGTGGCCTGTTACAAACTAGTCAGAGGGAACCAGCAGGCACTACCAGGAATGACTAGAAACAACGGTCACAAGCTGGCAGAGGGTAGATTCAGATGAGACATCAGGAGGCTAGGATCTGGAACCAACTTCCAAGAGAAGTGGAGAAGTGGAGCTGGCTCCTACCCTGGGGGTCTTTAAGACAAGGCTAGACAATCACCTTGCTGGGGTTGTTTGATCCCAGTACTCTTTCCTGCATGGCAGGTGGTCAGACTTCATGTTCTGCTCAGGTCCCTTCCGACCCTACTAACTATGAGTTTAAAGATTGTGAACAAAGAAAAATAAAGTTGAGTATGAAAACATTAAAAATGTTTAGCTATCAATTTATTATAGGCCATAAGAAAGCTGAGGATTCATTAAGAGAGGTGTTGCATTGCCCTCTGTAAAAGACAGTCTCTGCAACACAATTTATAATATTAAATTGAGACAAAATTTAACAGGTAATTAAGACACGTGAAAAACAAGCACATAAGCTGGCAAAAGGATGAGATGATAGTAACACCAAACCCAATGAGAACATACTTAGTGAAATATTGAACTTATATTGATACTGGGAGTGTCTTTTAAAAGCAGTGTTCTCAGAATCAAAGTAAAGTAAACCTGGAAGGGACCTCACAAGGTTGTCTAGTCCAGCCCTCAGATCAAAGCAGGACCATCACTAATTGAACCACTAGTCTGTTCAACCTGCTTGTGAAAATTTTTAGGAATGTAGATTCCTCAACTTCTCTAGGTAGCCTACTTCAGTGCTTCAATACCTCATAGAAAGTTCCTCCTAAACTCCAGCTTACATTACCTCTGCTGCAGTCTGAGGCCATTGGTCCTAGCCCTGTTACCTATGGCCACAGAGAGGACCCCATCTCCATCCTCTCTGTAATCTCCCTTTAGGTATCTGAAGACAGTTATCAAATCTCACCTCAAGTTTTTACTTCCCCACACTAAATAACCTTAGTTCTTTCAGTCTTTCCTCATAAGTCTCTCCTCCTAGGCTCCTAATCATTTTTGTTGCTCAGCTCGGGACTCTTTCCAAACTGTTTACATTATTCTTGAAGTGTGGGACCCAAAACAGGACACTGTGCTCCAGGTGAGGGCTCACCAGTGCTGACTAGTGTATAAGAACCACATCCCTTGATTTGCAAGTATTCCCGTGAATACATCCAAGTAGATTGTTGGACCTTCTTGCAACAACAGTACACTATTAGCTTCTATGCCACTTATGGCCTACTGAAACCCCCAGATACTTCTCTGCTGTACTGCAGCCTAGGCCAGTTATTCCTTGTCTGTATTTATGCATGCAATTATTCTGTCCCAAGTGCAGGACTTTCAATTTTACTTGCTGAATCTCATCTAATTGATTGCAGTAGACCACTTCTCCATTCTATCCACATCATTCTGGATCATAACCCTACCCTCTGGAGAATCTGGAACTTCATTCAACTTGGTTCTTTCTGCAAATGTGCTAAGCATACATTCACTTCCATCATCCAAATCAGGATAGCAAACATTACTGGACACAGGACAGACTGCTGGGCAAACCTACCTAATAACTTTTCCCATCTAGAAACTGTGCCATTGATGATTACTCATTTAGTACAATCATCCAACCAGTTATGTATCCATCTTACAATACTTGCATCTAGTCTGTATTTCCTTAACATGATAATGAGAATGTTGTAGGAGACATTCTTCCCTTGTAGTCACTGCACGCTACTGATTATTATAAGAGGTCAGACTAGATGATCACAATGATCCTTTTTTGTTTTATAACTCAGGGATACAGAACCTCTCACGTGTGGGTCAAATGTGGCCCATGGCATCATAGTTACTCAGCCTGTGAGGCTCCCCACTGATTGGGAAACTTGGTGGTAGGGGAGCAGTAGCAATAAATATGGCCACCACTCTCCTGCTGCCAAATTCCCAAATCCCAAGCCCTGCACAACAGGTTGTGGCCAGGTAATATCCTTTCCCCACACTCCCATGGATGGATGAGATTGGGCCATGCCCTCTTTCCAGCATGGGGCTGAGTTGGGGCTGGATCAAGCCCCGCGTCCCTCCCCCCTGGAGTTGGGCCACATCCCCTTCCAAGCCTAGTTTGGAGATGGGACACAGTCCCTTCCCCTCGCAGGACTTGGCCACATTCCCTTCCCTCGTGTGAGGCCAAGTTGGGGGCTGGGCTATGCCCCCTCCCCATGAAGGGCTGGATTGGAGCTTGGCCACACCCCTTTCTCCCATGGGCCAAGTTGGATCCAGAATGCCCCATTCCCCCCCTCCACATGGCCAGATGGGGCCCTGCCATGACTGCCTTGTGCCAGATTGGAACCACACGATGGATCTGGCCCGCTGATGGCCTGGGCACTCCCCATTCAGTCTGCCAGCCAAAAAGGTTGAATAATGCTGGTATAACTTACGATGGGCTTTATGGGAACTAACTGTATAGGTTCTATGCAATCTAACAGCATGTGTTTCTGTTATGCTTCTCTTCAAGATCATCATTTGTTGAGATATAGTTATGGCAAAGTAATCATTTGTTGAGGTATCATTATCTTATCAAAGTAATCTCCGTAGATAGCAGTACTTGCCATCTTCTTAACTTTCAAAATGTTTTTTGTATAATGGATCTCTATAGAAGTACATTTTACTTGTGCAGCTTTTCCTTCTCCTGGCCTTCTCTGTCTCAACCCAAGTATCTTACTATTGACAGTAACACATGGGAAGCCATGTATTGTAACGTGGGTGGAGCAGTAGCCTAATTAGGGTGGACTAACCAGGGCAACTGCCCAGGGCAACTGCCCAGGGCACCAACCTGGGCAAGGGCAAAAAGTGGCTGCTGTCATTAATCATAACTGCTCCAGTGGCAACTGGAAGCGTCTCTGCACCTGTCCCCCAGGCAACCAACTGTGTCACTACATTGACAGAAGAGAAGAGAAATTCTCAGGGACATGTCTTCTCAGTACGACCATAAAAATATTATTCATACTATATCTGTAATCTGGGCACCCAGTTGGAGACTGGTTGACCTGGGTGTGTAAGTCCTCTTTCAACTTTTAAAACATCTCCCTGGTTAGTTTCCCCTTTATCTCTCTGGAGAGTGTGAATGTTTATTCTTAGAAACTAGTCTTCAAACAAAAGCTTAACTATCAAGCTTAATTATCATGTAGCTAGAAGAAGAGGGACCTGTAATTGATATTATCAACAGTTGTTTCCTTTCACCAGTGATGCCTTTTAAAGAAAAATATAAACTATATGCAATCAGGCTGGAACTTTTTAAAAAACAGAACTGTAGTTCAAATCATTTCCCATTGTTATATTCATTACTATCATACAGTCAGTTTGCATCATTATGTTCTTAAAGATAATTGCTATATTGCATATCCATATCAGAACAAGAAAACAATCAGATATGGCTATTCACTCAACTGCCAACTTCAGGAATGTTAAACAGAAAAAAAAGAAAATAGTATTGACTAGTACGCTTCATAAAAAAAGTGGGCTTGAGGGTAAGTAGTTCTTCATGCATAAATGCACACTAATAAAAACAAGCACTTACACACATGCTCCAGGAGTGGGAGGAATGGGGGGTGGGGAGGAGTGGTTTAATTAAAGTGGTTCCAAAAGTCACTCTAATTAAAGCACCTGGAACATATTATCTACTGGCACCCCTGTGCTTCAAAATGGCAGCAGGGGTGCTTTACCTAAAGCCTGTCTAACAAGCTTTAGATAAAGCACCCCCATCGCCAATTTGAAGCACGGGGATGATGATACACAAGACAGTGAGTCTGGCTGGAGCACAGCAATTACCATACTCCAGGAGACTAGATTCATTTAATCTGCTCCTATGCACTGTAATTACAATGCATCAGAACAGCCTCTACGCTCATGTATAGGCACCCAACCTTTGTAGGTAGAAAAGTTAAAGAACGTGTCCCTGTCCCCAACCCCCACCCCTGCCTGGACTGAGCACAGTGCTGTCTCTAATGCCAATTTCTAAGCAATCACCTATACCATAGCCAAGGCATATCTACCATATACTATTATGTTTTTACATTAAAGAGCACTGAAGTGTTTATAACAGCAGTTTATCAAAGCAAGGAGGAAAGAAATAAACTTTAAATTTATAAATTACATATTTGGGAAGAAACTGATAGCTGAAGGAGACTTCCATAAATGTCTTCTGTAGCATTTTATTTTAGTATAGCAGAAAATAGAAATGAACCAAGACAGTAGAAAGCTGAAGATGTATTTGCAGCAATTTAGATACTGGCTGAATTATTTAAAGTTATATTGTGCCTTTAGGCATGGCCCTCAGCAAAGGATGTATGTCAGCTGTAATATCCCAAGAATAACTTCAGGAGACATTGTTATCCAGAGACTCCCCTCAGAGTTACAATTCCTTCCTCACTACCTTCCATTTATGTAGTAATTTGCTTCTGGGTCTATGCTAGAACAATTCATGACACTGATTTGCCAGATCAGCTGTCTATTGCACTGGTGTATATGGTTATGTCTCTGCTGCCTGGAGTCAAGATACAGGCAAGCTGTAAAGATATCACGCAATGTTTTTCAAACATTTAATTAGTTCTCCCACTCATGGGAAACAAAAAGAATGGAGAAAAGGGTCAGCCTCACTGTGCCCTAATAGAAGGCTTGAGGGGGAAAAGAAATCTTGCTTTCCAAAAGTTATATTTATTGGTGTTAATGGTTCTCAAAATAAATGTTACTGGCTGGAATCACAGCATTGGGTTCTGCTTTGCATACTTATCAAACAGCTGAAGATAATCAAAACTATATCTGTATTATAAAAACTTTCTTGAACCTAGGAGCCACTCTAAAAGCTCCTAATCTTTTATGCAGTCCTAAATCTGATATCATGATGACTAGGCTACTTTCCTTTAACCCTGACAAGCTCAGATGGAAGTGACTCTTATTCAGTAAAATTAAACTGGAAAACATTAAAATTAGAATCCTGCAGGTGCTACTGGATTCCCAAGAAGACACTGGTGGCTGGAAAACATTCATGGACCATATCAACACAATTTTTTCCCCCAAAAGAGAAATTGGAATATAGTGTTCAGGCCTAACAAAGCCCTCCAGAGCCTATCGATACAATATTAGCCCTGTAAATTAGAGTAATTTACAAATAAAGGCAAGGTACAGAAGGATGCAACATAAATGACAAAAATGCACTGGTTTGGCAGTGGCCCCGCCAAGAAGCATCTGGGAGTTTTGGCAGATAAACTCAACATAGGTCAGCAATATGCTGTTGTTTCAAAAAAGCAAATATAATTTTTAGCCTTATTAAGAAAAACATAGTATATAAAACATGGGAGGTGATAGTAACAGTCTAGTTAGTGTGGACTAGACCTCAGCTGGAGCACTGCATCCAGTTTTGGGTAAATCATTCTGGGATATACAGAAACTGAAAAGGGTATAGATGTGAGCAACAAAAATGATTGTAAAGTGGATGTGATCTGCTCCCACCCTGGGGATAGGAGGTGTGGGGTGGGGGGAATGCTGGAGGACTATATTCTCTTCTGAGAGAAGTCACAGGATGTATATTTGCTTTCCCAGGAGAGTTTCTCCTGGGAGTGATTTAACCCTAGTTGTTCCCAAGTATAGAAAGAATTAGATATGTGTACTGAAAATCTGCCACAAAGAAGACGGTGAAAAATTGTTCTTCCAGTAGAAGAAATTGCTTATAGAGTGGCCCAGTCTCCTTCTCTGGAGACTTTCAAGAAGAGGCTGGATAGACATCCAACTGTAATGATTTACAAATGGAAAAATCTTTGTTCTGGGGGTTAGAATAGATGACCCTTGAATTTCTTCCAATCTTATGATGCTCAAACATAAATATTTGAAGGGAATGTATGATGCATGTTCTTCAGCCTGCTGAAATCAGCTCACTTATGTAGGCATCATTTGAATTCCTAGTCTTTTCTATCATAATTAACTACTCTGGTTTAATTTGTTACATGAATAGTACAGTACATCTGTGTTAACATACATATAGGGTATAATCCTGTACCAGTAAAGGCAATGACAACTTTTGAATATTACTGAGCCTTTGTTCAGCTGGAAAAGTGAGAGATCAAGTCCAGGTTTGGAAGATGGCTCTATGAGCTGGATAGTAAGGGAAATGCCTGGGGATGACCTGGTGGGTGATCTGCAGATACAGGGTAACCTAGGGGATAGTGAGCACAATTCTTAGAATTCATTATGTGGCAAAAGGTGAGAAAGATAACCAGTAGGGCAGAAGTGCTAGACTTCAGGAAGGCTAACTTTAATGAGCTCAGGAGATTAGTAAGCAAGGCACTGAAGGACAAGAGCATTGATGACATGGCAGTCCAGGAAGATTGGTCATTCCTCAAGGGAACAATCCTTTGGGCACAGAAGGGGACAATGGTATTGCACATAAAAGGGGGCAAAAAAATCAAGACAAATCTCCCAACTGAACTATAGGCAGGCACAGGAGGAACCACCAACCCACCAACAGTTAAAGCCAACCTAGTGAAGGGATACTTGGAGGGACTGGATGTATTTAAGTCAGCTGGCCCAGATGACCTTCATCCAAGGTGCTGAGGGAAATGCCTGGGGATGACCTGGTGGGTGATCTGCAGATACAGGCCAGTGTCATAGCAGAACCACTGACATGACTGTCTGAGCACTTGTGGTACTCAAGACAGGTCCCAAAGGACTGGGAAAGGGACAATGTAGTCCCTATTTTCAAGAAAGGGAGGAAGAAGGATCCGGGTAACTATCAGGACAGTTAGTCTCACCTCTATCCTTGGGAAAACCTTTGAAACAATTATTAAGCATTACATTTGTGGGAATCCAGCAGGAAAAATAATGCTGAAGGTAATTGGTTCATAGCAGGTAGATCCTGCCTGACTAATCTGGTTTCTTTTTATGACTAGGTCACACAATGCTTAGACACAGGAGTCAAGGTTGATGTAATCTACAAGACTGCATTTTAAAAAGGCCTTCAATATGGTGTCTCATCTCATTCTCATAAATAAACTATGCGGCTGTGACACAGATGACTTAGGGGACACACCAAGACAGTGGTGGTGGACAGATCAATATTGACCTGGAAAGATGCGGGCAGTGGGTTCCCCCAAGGTTCAGTCTTTGGACCAGTACTGTTCAATATCTTCATCAATTACCTGGATGAGAGCATGGAGAGGACTCTGTCCAAATTTGTGGATGATATCAAATTATGGGGCTAAGTAAACACACTAGTGGGCAGGAAACAGATTCAGGTAGATTTGGACAGGTTGGATAAGTGGGCAGAACAGAAAAGGATGCAATTTAACAAAGATAAGGGCAAAGTACTGCACCTACGGAGAAGGAATCGCTGACACACAGACTGGGAGATGACTTCCTAAGGAGCACAGCAGCAGAAAGGGATCTCAGTCATAGTCGACTCCAAAGTGAACATGAGTTGTCAATGTGACAAAGTGATCAGTAAAGCTAACCACAGTCTATTGTGCATTAGCAGGCACATCAAGTACAGGTCTAGGGAGGTGATACTTCCCCTCTATGTGGCATTGGTAAGGTCACAGCTGGTGTACTGCATTCAGTTTTGGGCACCACACTTTACAGGGATGTGGAAAATCTTGAGAGGGTCCAGAAGAGGGCTACTCAGATAGTTAGGGGCTTGCAGGTAAGGTCCTACAAGGAGAGATTGAGGGACCCAAATCTCTTCAGCCTCCACACAAGAAGGCTGAGAGGAGATCTGGTGGCCATCTACAAATTCACTGGGGGGGAGAGCAAGGAATAGGAGATGCTCTATTTACTAGGGAGTTACTAGAAACAATGGCCATAAACTGACAGACAGCAGATTTAAAATAGACATCAAGAAGAACTTCTTTATGGTAAGGGTTACCAGAATCTGAAATGGGCTTCCAAGGGAGGTGGTGCTCTCCCCTACCTTGGAGGTCTTTAAGAGGAGACTGGACAAGCACCTGGCTAGGGTCACCTGATCTCAGTGCTCTTTCCTGCCCAGGGCAGGGGGTCAGACTTGATGATCTACTAAGGTCCCTTCTGACCTTAAACATCTATGAAAACTATGAAGTCTATGAAACCTAGCCCTTTTCCACAAAACATGGGATGGAGTGCTGCCAAACAATTTAGTGATTAAGAAAGTCACCCAGGATGTGGGAGAGAAAAGTTCCATTTCCTTCACAGAGAAGACCCTACTACATGTATAAATTAAATCTTGAGAGCAACCAGTTCTAAAGTTAGTGCACATTTTCTAAGTCTAACTTTATACCTGGTTAGAGCTTTTTATGGCATGATAAGTACTTTGCATATGTAGCTGATATTAAGGTAATTTCACAATTAACCAGTGCAATACCTGTAATATGTAGAGGGGCACATTACACTTATTTTTCTTTTGCCTCCCATTCTCCCACCCACCCCTCCTCTTCCCCCCACAATATCTGTCTCCTTCTAAAGAATGAATTGAACCTGAAACCCCAACCTTTACATCTGACTGACTAATAAATGTAATATTGTAGGTGTGTTCTTATTGTTCCACATTCTAAACTATGTTCTTTATTGATCCTACACAGTATCTGTCAAGTGTGCCTAATAAAGTCACAAATAATTACTTTTCCCTTTGAGAAAAGCATATCAGATTATTAAATGAAACTTACAAAATACGATCTATTCCACTGAAAAATAGAGGTGTCTTCCTCTCTCACCAATTCATTATTACTTTACTATTGGCATGTAAGCCTTTTTTCTCCTTGCCAAGGTGTAAAATATAATTGCTGCTTCTCATACCTAAAGATATTATGACAGTTATACATGCCCACAAGAACAATTCATCAGGACTGGTAGATAGATAATATAATGTAATTCTTACAATGTGATCCTAGCAGCATTAAGTACAAAAATACAGACTAGCTATTTTACTGTTAGTCATAAGAAAAACCTTAGATTTCTCAAAGAGGTTCAATTAATACAGAAACATAATAGGTGGACTATTATTTGGAACAGTGAATGAAGTGTTATCAAAGGGAGCTAATTCTATCAGCACTTGTATGCTGGGTGTTAATTTTGTAATTTAAAGAGACTAAATAAGAGAACCCAGATTTGAGTAACAAGAAAATCTGTGGCAGAATTACTTTTGATACAAGCTTATGAAAACTGCTTAATTATCCCCATGATTTGTAAAGAAAGAATGTTAATGGTGGGCTAGAAAGCTATGTAGAATTTGAGTTGTGATTGATTGATATGATCGCTACTAACAAGACATCCATTAAAAATCAGCCTTAGCCCATGTATTATTTCTGTTTCCAAGAGATGGAGATTGTCTCTAACAGCATGGTTAGGTAGTAAGTGCAATGTAATCACTGCTTATTATTGTACTTAGAATTGTCTGACTATTACAAAGCACCCCTTCCTAGCCCCTCATTTGTTTGTTATGCACACAGTAGACCAATGATCCAACTATGAGAGGGAAGTTACACATTCCATTTAGACCACATGTTCAGAGTTAATGCCATTTCTTGCCTGCACAAGTCTGACTTACTACTAGAGGGCTGGAAGCAGTGGTGTGGCTAAGAGCAGGGACACATGGGTGCTATCTCTGCTCTGAATGGAGAGGGAGTAGAAGGAGTGCATCCTGGGGTGCTGGAGAACTACAGATTGCTAAATTTTATCTCCATGGAACAGACTGAAATTGCCCTAACATGAGCTAGGTAAAATGGCCCAGAGTTAACCCTTGCCTGAATTGGTGCAACTTTGAGACACTCAGAGGGCACTCACCATAAGTTTACAAGTATGGATGCTCATTTTTAGTCCTCTAGTATGGTTTAATTAACTTCATCCTGAGTAAAGCCTCCCAACATCAGGTACATTTAGCTGTACTCCAAACGGAAGATGCATACTTCTACTGGCAGTCTCTCATCATCACACTACTACTACAGATTTATCCTTCTTGCTGTATTACAGAACCTTCCAAAAGCATCTGTAGGGCCTTAATGGCTAGGTCCTGTATGCCATTGGAAGTATGACCATACAACAGACCATGCGGGTCAGTCAGAATGTAATGCCTGCTAATCTTTATCTCACCAGCCACCACAAAATTACACTTCATGCAAACAGCAAAAGAAAGAGGTGCTGCTTCTGCACAACAACATTTGCCTACACACCATCTTGCACACACCAAAGTTAAACTCATTGTTTGAATGGACTGTGTTGTCCCATCTGTACATCTTGTAGAATGAAGTATGGACTACAACACTGACATTTTTGGGATGTCAAAAGTGATAGAGGCTGTGAGACAAATACAAGAATTTTTACAATGTTGGGGTTACATACTTTGTTCATCAGTTGAAAAAGGCTGTAGAGAGAGAAGGAGACTGGGTTGAAAAAACAGCTGTGTAATGAGCAACAACATACAAATTCTCTGCAAGTTTAATATTTTTTCAGTAATACTGGCTGGAAAAAAATAGGAGGCGTTACTTCCTGACTGATCCTTGTAGATTGGTTTCACCTACCAATCCAAATCTTTCCATAGCTGGAAATATGAATCATTATACTGAAGTGCAAATTTGTTTCCATATAAATTGCCCAAACTCCTAAAAATACTTCTCCATTTGGCAGTCACAGTACTGGTCAACATTTTTGTTGGAATTTAGAATCTTCAATGAGATGCACATCAATAAAGACCAATACATGTAAAAAAAAAAAAAAAATTTCAGCACAGAACAAAATACTAATATATTTTTGTCATATTATAAGTTTTAAGGTCAGTTAGCCTTCCATTAGTAAACAAATAACACAAAAATATCATCTCTACTATAAGTCCTGATTGCCTTTTCCTCTTGACCAATATGGCTACAACATGGATCCCTGTGTTCTTCTTGGGCATTTTTACATGCGCTGGGACTCAGCACTGGGCACTTGTAAGTTAACAAGCTATGCTAATTAAAAGTGCCTGCGCATCACATGCATCAGCGTCCCTATGCAACCCCACGCTGAAAAAAATGGTGGCAGGATGCTTTGAGCTAAAACTCATTGAAAGTGTTTTATTTCAAAGCGTCCCACTACCATTCGTTCAGGGCAGAGACACATGGCAACACTGATACATGTGATGCAGAAGGCTACTGGAGTGCGTCAATTCCATGCTGCAGCAGACTAGATTAATCGAGTCTGCTCCAATGCACTGGATTTCCAGCATGCCAGAGCAGGTTCCACGCACATGAGTAGGAGCCCCTGGATTTTATGTGATATAAAACAGGACACTGAAAATTTGAAAGTACTGTAATACAGTGACCAAGAAGTACCTGCGAAGTGAAGATATATGCTAAAACTTTCAACATAAAAGAGCATAATTTAAGAACTATAATGAAAATATAAAGTATAATTTGATTCAAAACAAAAAAAGGAAATTTCAATCAGTACTTTCAGTTGTCATCTTATTATTTTGTTTAGTTAATCCACTTTAACTTTAAGTACTATGCCAGCAAACCTAATGAGCTTTATTAGCAAAAATTGCTTTGAATAATGCAGAAGCAGACAAAACTCTTGTAGTAGAAGTGATATCGTTTATTAGATAACTAAATAGTAGCAAAAAATATTCTTTGCAAGCTTTCAGGCCCAAACACCCATCATCAGGCAAAGGAAAATTCATAGATTGAAAAAGTTCTCCCAGGTAAAAAAGAAACCATTGTGCACAGGGGAGGTAAAGGATGATAGGGTTCCCCTGGGTTTCAAAGTCCACTTGAGACGCTTTGAGATGCAGCAAGAGGCACGTGCGGGTTTGTCTGGACATTAGCCACAGCTCGTCCTGGCTGTTAGCCATAACCCTGCTTCCAAGCCCTCTAGTGGCAAGTCAAACCTTGAAAAAATGTTATCAACTCTTAATGTGTGACTGCTCACTGCACATTTTAACTTTAACACTGCTTAATATCCCACAGATTGAACCTGGTCTAAGTGTAACAATAAACATCACACTTAGACTTGGCCCAAAGAGTTACCTAGATTTCAGGAATGTTAGAGTTTATAGGTTTGACTGTGCCTATCTGTAACTTTAACTTCATATCCATATGAACATCATAAATAGATAAAATTGTTGACTTTACCAGTTGCTTTTTACAGTTACCGTATGAAACAGTAAAGAAAGTGAAAGGGAGAATTATATTAGTATATACCAAAGGAAGAAACCACTTCTTGTCTAGAACCCAGTCTGTCTCTTGGAAAAAATGTTTAAAATCAGGTGATCCTATAGATCAAACTGAAAGCTGCTAAAGCCAGAAGAAGCCTTCTACTCTATAATGGTCAAGTCCATCTCTCATTTTTTACATCTTTAAAATGTGAATTTTCATATCTTCTATTAATGTCCCAGAAAAGTTAGGTCCTATGGTGATCTGCAGATGAAAAATGCTAAAATTATCCTAACATCAATTAGATTAGTGTTGGTAGGTAGTATTTATCCAAGTGAACTGAAAGATATCAGTGTCAGAGGATAATTAGAATGTAGGCAGTCAAAGCTTGACACTAGAGAGTCACGAGGCAGGGCATCAAGACAAGGTGAAGCAGGAGCCCAAAGTCTGCAAAAGGCTGAAGAGTGGGTGATAACTGAAATAGAGTCATGATTCATGAACCAGAGTGGGCAGGAATATGAAGCAGAGGCCAGAGTCACTAGCCGGAGTTATTGATGTAGGGGGCCAAGATATGGTGAGCTAAAGACATGAACTAAGAATAATGTATCAAGAAAGAGAGGTCTGGACTGGAGTCAGAACCAAAAAGCCAGCAATAAGTCAGAGATTAGGAGCTAGAAAGGAATGGTGGATGGAGCCTGGAGCCCAGAGCCCAGCATAGAAATATTCATCCCATTGAGTAGCCTCATTACTACTACATGCATCTACACATCCTATTAAGGTGACAAAATAAACTCCAGCACAGTTCATATCAGGGTCAGATGCTCCTGGGAGCAGCATCTACAGGTATGCCTTGGAGCACAGCACTTTGAGAAGGGGTGGAGCAGCCCTAGGTTGGCAGGGGACCTGGGAGTTCAGCCCCAGGCTCTGGGTGGCAGTGTCAAGTGGCTGGCTGAGGCACAAGGGTGCTAAAGTGCAGGGCTAGACAGCAGGCAGCCCCACACCTTAGCGCCCTTGTGCCCCAGCCAGCCCCGGCACCGTCTGCACGTTTCAGCTCACATAATTACTCCATCTTAGGATAGTGGCAGAGTTAATTAATTTACTGCACTCTAATACTGGTGCCCATATAGACTGAAATGCTTTACTGAAGAGCTAATTAGTCAACTCTGGAGTGTAGATGCACCCACTGAGAGGTCAGTTGCTTCTGTCCAGGTAGCCACAGCCATGTGGGTAACTGGCAACCAGGTTCAGCAGAGGCCTAAAGCCAGCCTCCTGCCCTGACTCCCAACAGTCAGAAGGAATGGACAATCTGTAGCTGCCTTGTTTTAAAAAAAAATGGGTTTTGTATTTTAGATTGAATAAATTATTGTATCAATTAAGAATGGAGATATAAGCGCTATTCCCATGAGTCATCTTGCATATGGCCTTATGAAAATAACACCACTGCAGTTCAGTTTTCTTCTTCTTTGCATGATTTAACTGGTTTTAATTATTTTATTTTATTTACTAAATTTACTTTCTTTAAAAATTCATTTTAAAACACTGTACATATTACAAATAATGTACTGTTGATTTCAGCTAAATGGCTGGCAAAACATCGTTTGCAAGGCCATGTAATAAAACAGACTAATTAGTTGTTACTTCTGCATGCAATCATTCTAAATATAGAAAAAGCCATTAACCATTAAGAGAAAGGTTTATAATTGCCACTTTGAGGGCACTGCTTCCATTATAATAGGGCTTTTCTTAACCCTTTGCTGCGGGGTTCCATTACTGCTTTTTAAATACAGTTATTTGCCCATAACTTGCCTAAATAGATCCTTAAATATTTCAGGATAAATCATGTCCTGCAGCTGATCTAGGAGAAGGAAGGATATGAAGAGTTTTGCTTCATCCAGTCTACTGCACCTCTGCATTTTCCAGACTATAATCCATCCCACCATGCTTCCAGCCCCTTGCTGTGATCACACAGCCCTCCCATTTGATGAAAGCCAAGGACCTGCGTCTCCTTGCTGTACCACACATTAGGGGGCCCTTTGGTAATCTGCAGCATCTTTAGTAGATGCCTCCCATTAAGGGAAGTATTTGGGAATCACATACATTTTAACCATGATTTTAAGTTCTTTATTATGATTCTGTTGTCCTGTCCAAGACTGCGAAACTGGGCTCTAAGACTTCCTAATTCTTCTCGTTCATATATTAAGCCTTCCCATGCAATTCTAGCAGGTCCATCTGCTGTGCAAATGCAGCACATCCTCAATCAATCAATCTCACATGGCATCTTTGCAGGGTGCTTTCCTAATTTAACACGTCCAAGCATATCTACAAGGTGTGCATATTCCATTCCTTTTTCTGTTTTTTCTTATGAGTATATAGAAGTCTATATATGATAATTAATATTCAGATGTGTAATCAAACATAGTAGAAATGTACATTGTATTATTTGTACATAACTTTGATCAAATTATTTAAATTCTATTCTTCTTCTATATTGTTCATTTAGGGCCTTGTTACACAGGACACGTGCTAGTTTTAGATTGTAGTAAGCCCTAATGTGTGACTGGTCAGAAAACTTCAAGTCATATTAATGCTTACTGCAATCTAAATATAACTTATGCTAAGCACACTAGCGGCCTGAATTGACTCCAGTTAGCTTATTTTCGGTTTCAGCCCAGGGACCACTGGAGTGGTTCTCTGCTGTGTCCCGAGACACCATATGGAGGCAAATTTCTCCACAGGACCCAGAACCCAATGCAAAGGCAAACAGCAGCAGCCGTAGCCCCCCTGCCAAATCATAGTGGTAGGGGTCTTTGGCTGACAAACAGATGATTGTCAGTCCCAGCTTCTCCTACCACACTGAAATCTTGAATCCCCTCCAGCGCGGTGGGAAGGCTGAAACTGATTCTCAGCTCTTTGTCAGTCAAAGCACCCCCTCCCCCCGCCTTACCCACTGGAGTCTTGAACCTACTTGGGTACTGTGGAAGGGCTTTTACCAACAGTAGCAAGTAGCTTATCCCAGGGGAGGATGCTCTGCTAGTGGCTGCTCAGCCCTTGCCAAACTGGCTCCCTTTGGGAACTTTCCCCTTCACTCCCCTTGATGTTATTAACTTTTGAGACAGGCAAACTGCCCCAGTGCTTCCCAAGCCTGATCCTTCTCTTATTTCATAGATTTCATAGACATCAGGGCTGGAAGGGACCTCGGGAGATCATCGAGTCCAGCCCCCTGCCCAAAGGGCAGGAAGTCAGCTGGGGTCATAGGATCCCAGCAAGATAAGCATCCAATTTACTCTTGAAGGTGTTCAATGTAGGTGCTTGAACCACCTCGCTGGCAGACTGTTCCAGACCTTGGGGGCTTGGACAGTAAAGAAATTCTTCCTTATGTCCAGCCTGAAACGGTCTTGCAGGAGTTTGTGACCGTTCGACCTCGTCATCCCTTGGGGCGCTCTGGTGAACAAACGTTCCCCCAGATCCTGGTGGTCACTCCCTGATAAACTTATAGGTGGCCATCAGATCACCCCTGAGCCTATGCTTTTCCAGGCTAAAGAGTCCCATGTCTCTCAACCTATCATCGTAAGATCTGTTTCCCTGACCTCTGATCATGTGCGTGGCTCTCCTCTGGACTCTCTCAAGCTTCTCCACATCCTTTTTGAATTGTGGAGCCCAAAACTGGCCACAGTACTCCAGCTGCGGCCTCACCAAGGCCGAGTACAAGGGGAGAATGACATCCCGGGATTTGCTCGAGAAGCATCTATGGATGCACGCCAGCGTTTTGATCGCTTTATTAGCCGCAGCGTCGCATTGCAGGCTCATGTTCATCTTGTGGTCAATGATGACCCCCAAGTCTCTTTCTTCTGTAGTGCTATCCAACGTAGCACTGCCGAGCCTATAAGGATGCTGCAGGTTTTTCCTCCCAAGGTGGAGAACCTTGCATTTTTCGGTGTTAAACACCATCAGGTTCTCGTCCGCCCATTTGCTGAGCTTGTCCAGGTCAGCCTGGATCACCTGCCTATCTTCTGGCGTGGATGCTTTGCCCCAAAGTTTGGTGTCATCAGTGAACTTGGCCAGTCCACTCCTGACTCCAATGTCCACATCATTAATGAAGATGTTGAACAGGATGGGTCCAAGGACAGAGCCTTGAGGGACCCCACTGGTCACAGGGCACCACGATGAGTGACTGCCATCAATTACAACCCTCTGGATCTGACCACAGAGCCAATTTCCCAGCCAGCGGATCGTGGTGGAGCCAAGGCCACAACTGGGCAGTTTGGCTAAGAGGTGATCATGGGATACCAGATCAAAAGCTTTTTTGAAGTCAAGATATATGACATCAATCTCTTCTGCTTCGTCCAGGTGATAAGTCACCTGGTCATAGAAGGAAACCCTAAAAAATATAATAACATTTGAGACCGCTAGGTCTCTGGAGAGCCAGGGGGGCTGCTGTGCCTTCTTGCTGCCTTTCCTCCGTGTTGGAATAGATTTAGCTTGTGCATTGAGGATCGCTTCCTTGAGAAGCAACCACTGTTCTTGAATTCCCATCTCCCTGGGGTCATGGTCCCTAAGGGCCTGACCGACAAGCCTCCTGAGCTTGTCAAAGTCAGCTTTTCTGAAGTCAAGGACTTCTGTGTTGCTGACTGACTTGCCAGCTTTACGGCGGATGGTGAAGGTGATCAGCTCGTGGTCACTGTCACCCAGCTTCCCATCGATCACTAGGTCACCGATTAGGTCGTCCCCCAATAGCCAGTACCAGGTCGAGCAGCGCTTTGCCTCTCGTTGGCCCATAGACTTCTTGAGTCAGGTAGAGGTCATCCACGCACGAGAGAAAGCTTTGCGGCCACTCGGATTTAGCTGAGTGATCTTCCCACGAGATGTCCGGGTAATTGAAGTCACCCATGACAACCAAGGTCCTGGAGCAAGCGGCCTCAGTCAGTTCCCAGGCGAACTCCTGGTCAAGCTCAGGACTTTGAGTGGGAGGTCTGTAGTAGACTCCCACCATTGTGTCCCCTATGCCATATTCCCCACGAATTATTACCCAGAGGGTCTCTAGATGTCCATGCTGGTCGCCAACATCAGCTTGCAGGGACACGTAGCTTTCCTTCACATAGAGAGCTACACCCCCACCCCTTTTGTCAACACGATCCCTCCTGTACAGGGTATAACCCTCTATACCCGTGGTCCAGTCATGGGTGGAGTCCCACCAGGTCTCCGTTATCCCAATGACATCATAATTCTTTGCACTGAGCAGGAGGATTAGCTCCTCCTGCTTGTTGCCCAGGCTCCTGGCATTAGTGTACAGGCAGGCAAGTGTGCCCTTGGGGGCTCTTGCCTTGCCCACAGATTGTGCCAGGGCTGGGGCAGGGGTGGGCTCCCTTAAGTGCCTTGGTCTGCTGGCTTTGCAAGGGTTGCTCAGTGGGCCAGCAGTGGCAGTAGTCCCCCCATCCCCCAGCGGGCTTAGTTTAAAGCCCGGTGGAGCAGGTCAGCCAGCTTGGCTGAGGAGAGCCTCCTCCCCAGGGGGGAGAGGTGGAGGCCATCTCTTCCCAGCAACTCTGTGCCTCGCTCGCCAAAGAGCGGGCTGTGGTCATGGAAGCCAAAGCCTTCCCGATGACACCAGCTCCGCAGCCTTTGGTTCACTATGTGGATCCCCCTCTCCCTCCTCAGCCCATAGCCCGAGACTGGGAGGATCGACAAAAACACCACCTGAGCTCCCAAACTCCTAAGCCCCACTCCCAAATCCCTGTAGCGCCTCATGACCTGGCTGGGGGTGCTCCAAACCGTAAGTGTCCACGTTCATTGCCTAAAAGGCTAATTAAGTGATTCCAGCCTCCCCTTTACTCCATGCCCATGCCTTGCAGATGTCATCTATCACCATCCCTCTTAGGGCCTGGCCTCAGCCCCTATGTCTAGGCCTCCCTGCCCAAGCACTTCACTTAGCTTGGCTACTCCTCAGCAAGTTTTCTAGGCTTATCTGCTTCTTCCAGGCACTTACTTTTCAGAGCTAGTCCCAGATGCAGCCTTCCCACCTACCCCTGTTATCAGGCTTATCACTTCCAAGGCCTGCTTCTCCAGGCACATGGGCTCACCCACCCCTCCTCTCTGACCTGCCCTGCTCCCAGGCTCTGTGCTGCTTACCCCAGCTCAGCTGTTCTGCTAGGAGGCCTGCTGCCAGGAACTGCTCTCTCTCTGGCTGTCAGAGCCAACCTCCCTGACCAGCTTACATGCCTCAAACCCAGTGCCTTCTGGTCAGGTGATTTTCTAATTGGCACCTGCCACTTCTAGAGACTGCTTCTCCTGCAGCCTTTCCTCTTGAAGTGACAGATATGCCAAGCATTCTGCCACACCAAAAAACAGCAGATTGTCAGTTCCAGCTCCATACTAGTGTCCCATCCTGCTAATTCCATGGAGCAGTCAGACATTAACTCAACACATTATAGGTAAGATCTGGAGATACTCCTTGCCAGAAAAATCAAAACTTAGCTGCACTATGATGGTACTTAGAACATGTTTAGGATGTTTATAGTGCTTGAATGCTTGGATGCTAGCCTTTTAAGTGCAGTTAACAAGCGCTAAGTGTAACATATAACACCACCCTTAGTCACTTCAACCAACAGTACGGTAGATTACTATAAAAGTTACTAAAATGAGCACTCCCATAGAAATCAGATTTAAAGTTCCACTGGATGAAGATTAATGTCAAAAACATTCCACCATTAAATATCTATATTATCTATAGCATTATCTACTTTCTTACTGAATAAGGCTAGCAATTTATACTAATGCTCCTACTTTACAGTTAACCAAGAAAGTCACCTGCACATGCAGTAATATCAAGAGCAGATACGGCATTGGGTTGGATAGGTTAATTTGTTTAACCATTGCTTCCCACAAAGCATCAACATCTGTAGGCCAGAAAGCATGGGTTCTGATCTGTCAGTTTCAGGCAAAAATCTTCACAGCATCCTGGACAGGTTTGTTTCTTCATGGAGAAATTGCTGAGTTTTCTGTCATTACTTCTGCATAAAATTGAACTGCCAGTTGTAAATGCTGTATAACTGGCAGACTGTAAAGCTAGGAACCATCTAATCAACCAAACAACATGGGCACCTCTTCAAAGCACACAACTCCTTTGCGCAAGACACTAATGTAATTAAAAAAGATCTTTGTCTCTATAAATATTGGTGAGATGGTTATACACTTACTGAGGCCATTTGAATTTGACATTTTGTTTTTAAATGAGATTCTAACAAAATCCCAAAACAGTGCTGTTTACAAAGAAATCACAAAAGCCTCCACAATCCCCATCCAGCTTTTCAGTAACTACACAATCAAAAACTAAACAGCTTTAATGTAAATCAAAACTAGATCATTTACACAGGGTGCCCAGTCAAACAGTGGGAAGCCAGGACCAGGTCTAAACTCTGCAGATAAATGCCTGACACAAGCATCTTGCTTGCAGAATGACTCAGGGCAAAAACAGACATTAATACACCCAATTTGGGCAAACATTTCAGTTGCTCAAGTACAAGTAACGATAACACAGAACAGTTTTATTTTTGTTCCTCTGATAATATGAAAAAGAAGAAAGAAAATTGTTACAGGGTAACTAAGTAGCTGCAATTATTTATTATTGCTGTAGAGTAGATTCTTTCTTTTTTTTTGGCCTCATTATTGTCCCTCATTTCAAATGAGCTGAAACATTATCTATTTAAAAATATATCCATGAAAATAATCATTATGTATAATTATATATAAAATAATACAAAATAAAATAATAGTAAATAATAAAATAATAAAAAATAATATAAAAAATAATGATAATGAGATTTTAAATTCCAGGTAGAGGCTGGAGGGAAAAGGGTGAGAATGGAGACTGATAAGCTTTATTATAATTTTCTTTAAAAAAAGAAGAAAACCCCACAAATGATTTCAATTTTTAAATACTATTTCCTTTGAAAATTTGACCAGTTCTATTTTCAGCATCATACACTCAGTATCCATGCACCGGCCCGATCTAGATAATAGCAATATCTATATGCTATTTTTGATTTTGTTATCCATGCCAATTTAAGAGTATGAACTTTCCATTCAAATTTTATTTCAGTAAACTGAATGGAATCTCTTTAGTACACTATTAACTCTTCTTTCTCTAAGACCTAAGCAGTCCTACTGAATTGTTTATGTTTGGTACTTATCCTCATGCCTTTCAGAAATACTCAGTTACAACTAAATTCTCTTCCATAGCAATTCTATTTTTGTGTCTAAGCTTTTTGTACTGATATACAGATACTTATCTTCTTTATCTTTGACCACAAACTTCCATGACCTTGTTTTATAAATCCACTCCTATTTTATAAATCGGATAATGTTGATTCTTTCCAAAAGTAGCAGTGTGTCCCACAGCTAATTAAGCATAACATAAAAACGATTCCCTTCATCAATGTTATACTTGCAGTCTTTTAGTTTCAGGACATGTTCTTTTTCTTGTATTATAAAAAATTGCATGACATTGTGCATGATTTTCCTTTTGTGATTATTATTTTATAAATTACTCCCATACGCCCACCTACTCACCTCCTTTATAAAGTAAATCAATTCAATCCTGGCCTTACTGAACTAAATGGGAGTTTCCTCATTGGCCTCAGCAAGACCAGGACTTCAGCCAAAATCATTTTTAGTTGTGATATAAAAAGTCTTTCCATGGCTTGTGTTACTTTCATTACAGACCTCTTTATCTTGTCTATTTGTGGCAGTGTGTGTATGCCTGTGTATAACACATATAAGATATATATTAGCTAAAAGAAGCAGAATGGGTACCAATGTGAAATAGTTTGAATTGACCAGTTCGGAAGTATGGAGGTGTGGATCCTTCAAAGCTTTGAGGATTGGGTGCTAGATAGTTTTGATCTCTGGAAAATGAAAATATTAAATTGAAAATTTAAATAGACAAGAACAAAAACCAAAAGATTTCAAGATTTATTTCAAGTCTTATATAGACATGAAGTCCATAGCCAAGGCATGTTCTATGGTCCCATACATGGATACTGAAGCTAAGAACAGACATTGCATTTCTCCTAGGACCAGTTGTGCTTCTGTTTGTCCTTAAATATAGAAGTCCCAGAATTAGCCTGTACACATATTGCCCTTTCAGTCAGGGTGCAGCGAGTAGCTGAATGCTCTGGCACTTTTCTGCTATTGATCCAGCGATGCAAGCCCTGGAACAACCATTCAGAAACAAATTGCAATGTTCTGGGACAAACTGTTACCACTTCTTATCCCGTGAACCTTTTTTGTCCCTTTTAGGGACAGTGGACATAGATGTCTAAACAGTTGCGCTTTTTCCTGGGTGAAAATGGTTGAAATAGTCTATTCATAACCTAACTAACATTTGTTCTCATATGCCCAAGAAAGTGACAGGAAAATGCTTCTAGATGAAGGTGGTTGCCACTGGATAGCCTGTGTGCTGACTAGGAACTGGTGTTTCAAACTAGGCCAACTAATTTTGTGATTGGTGCCCAATCTCCTGTCTCAGCTAAGTAGTGTTAGTTTTTCAGTACACCCTGGAGCATGTGTGTAGGTGTATATGAATAGATTATTCTTTAATCAACCTATAAATTGAAAGTTTTATAGGATGGTTGTAACTGATTGTATTGATGTAGAGCACTCAGCTGCCACACTGATGAGCTCAGATAAATGCTTCCTAAATATAAATCATCATGTCTTGCTTTATGTTGCTTTTATTACTCTACTGACTGGATCTTTTGCTTGATTGAATTAGATTAAGCAGTGAGCAATATACAGCTAACGGCTAGGCAAAAACAAAGCTGAGCAGTTGCCAACAGCTCAGAGGTGCTAAACCAATTGTTCAGCTCTCCTTCTATCTATCCAGTTGAATAATACACTAAACTTTATGTTTCCCAACTTAGTAATAGATACACCAGTTCATAGAACTTCACATCTGCAGTAATAGATTTATCCACCCAACATCATATGAGGAAGGAAACTTACATTAGTGCTCATTTTACTGATAGGGATAAGCCTGGAGAATAACTCATCCAAAATCTCCCAAGACAAACCTGTAGGTACAAAAAGTTCAAACCTTTAGCCACAATATAAATCCCCTTTCTTCTTTCCCTACAAGAGCTAGAAGCTTTAAACTGTGATCTGAGATGCACATTTAACTTTCTTTTGAATGGGCACAGAAAGAAGACATTTAAGCCTGAGGTTCCCAACTAGCCTAGATTTCAATGGGAAAAGAAGGATATTGGCTCCAGCATGCAGAAAGGAAAAGGGTATTTCCTTCTTCACATCTTTTCCTTAAGCTCTACAATTGTGTATAAGTATAATTATTCCTATTGTACACAAGAAAAGGTAGACAGAGCAAATTTCAAGTATTGTTCTCAAGGTTACACAGCAAGCCATTGAATAGAGTCCAAGTCTTCAGGCTCCAGTGGTCTTGCCACTAGACCATTAAATAATGAGTCTTTCTTTTTCCTAATATGAACAGTTCAGATATCAAGACATGGCTTGTATCTTGGGTGGAAGGTTTAGCAATTATTTTTCAGTACAAAATAACTTCCTCAGAGTACTGAGACACTAAAATGTATAAAGTTTTAGCATGGAATGCATGGAGGTGACTAACCCTCCCTCAGAAACAAAACAGCAAAAAAAATTGGCCAGCTGTATAACAGCCTTATAGTTTGATATTTATTCACAGATTCACAGAAGTTTAGGGCTGGAAGGGACCTTGTAAGATCATTGGGTCCAGCCCTCCTGCTCTGGGCAGGAAAGACTGCTGGAGTCAAATAACCCCAGCAAGGTGTGTGTCCAGCCTTCTTCTGAAGATCTTCAGGGTAGATGCCTGCACCACCTCTGCTGAGAGTCTATTCAAAAGTCTGGTCACACGAACCATGAAGACATTTTTCCTTATATCTAGTCTGAAACCTTCTTATAGGAGTTTCTGACCATTGCTCCTTGTTTTCCCCTGGGATGCTTCAGTGTATAGTTGTTCACCTAGCCCCTAATGCTTTCCCCCCAATATATTTGTCAGCTGCCACCAAATACCCCCAAAGTCTTCTCGTTTCTAGTCTTAATGTCCCATAACCATCAACCATTCCTCGTATGGCCTGCTCTTTAGGCCTCTAATCATATGAGTAGCTCTTTTCTGGACTCTCTCAAGCATCTCCACATCCTTCTTGAAGTGTGGCATCCAGAACTGGATGCAGTACTCTAGCTACAGTTTCACCAATGCTGAGTAGCACAGGAGAATAACTTTCTTAGTATTGCTTGAGATGCATCAGTTGATGCATCTCTGCTAACAGTAGCATTACACTGGTGGCTCATATTCATTTTATGGTCAATGACGACCCTCAAGTCCCTTTCAGGTGTGGGGCTAGCTAACATAGCACCATCAAGCCTATTGATTTGTTGTAGATTTTTTCCTCCCCAGATGGAGCACTTTACACTTCTCAGTGTTGAACAGTATCTGGTTCTGGTCTGCCATTTAACTAATCTGTCTGGGTCCACCTGGATTGTTAGCCTACCTTGATGCGTGGCTGCACTTCCCCTGAGGTTAGTGCCCTTGGTGAACTTTGCCAGTGTGCTTTCCACCCCCACATCCAAATCATTGATGTAGATGTTGAAAAGCACTAGTCCAAGCACCAAACCCTGGGGGACCCCACTGGCTACCTTCCAGCAGGTTGACACAGATCCATCTATTAGCACTCTCTGAGTCCGACCCCACAGCCAGTTTCCCACCTATCTGATCATTGAATTGTTGAGCCCACCTATCTAGCCTTTGAATTGCTGACAAGTGTTGGCATACCATTCACCTGGCACACACAGCCAGAACACTATGAGTGATGGGGGGGGTACATAGGCTGCCCAATAAAACATAGGAAAGAAGGCAATATGTCCAGGATCATGCTAATTTTCTGGATATCTGCAGTATTTATGCAGCTCCTTGCAGGCCTGACTTGTGAGATGCTATAGATTGGGATTAGCATAGTTAGTCACATAAACATAAGAACATAAATTTATTCTGAATTGAATCCACCTGTAGTAGCATCGTCCCCCTTAGACCTGCAGCCCTAAGGCTGCTCCCCTGTCCGACCCAGATGGAGTACCCCCACTCTGCCATCTGGGAAGCTATTGTCCAGAAGATGTGCTCCTTGCAGTGGCCCTTTTTCAACTGTCAAAGTGTGTCCTCTTGGTCCCAAATGGCCAAGAGGTCAGCCCCTTTATTTGCCCTCCAGCTGGGTCTCTAATGCTGGCCCTGGACACGTTCCTCTGCATGGGTCTGCAGTTCCCTGTTGATGAACTGCAAATTCTGATAAGAAACCCAAGTTTTCTCATTAAAATACCCAAAATAGTTAAACCTGCTAGTAAAATGAAACACCTCTATATAGAGAGAAGGCAATGTTTTATTGATACATTTGGCCAATGTTGTGCAACATTTTATTGATAAATGTAAAAGTGTAAAACAATTTGGAGTGGGGTGGGATTTGAGCAAAATACTGCATATGTAGATGGTCATGCTTACTCCACAGTAATTAGCTCTAATCTTGAGTAAAGCATCTTGTGTAGATGGACCCGGTATGGCATTTTCTACTGGTAGGAAGCACTCTCACAGAGTGGAATTTTCAATGATCAAGAAGAATGCAAAGGGAGAGAGAGCAAGTAAGCAGATGTGGACCAAGTATGAAAGGCAACATAGCCCAAAACATTGTGCTACATTTGGAAAGCTCTGTTTAACTGTAACAAGAGGAACCATTTGGCCAGGTGCTGCAGATCCCTCCCAAACACAAAACCCTCTACTGCATACAGCTGAGAACATACCAGAAGAATTTTATACTGACATAACAAAATTAAGCATAATTAATAAGAGGGACCAGATTTTGCTCAGTGCAAGTAACAACCGTTTCATTTACATTTGACACTGGCACTCAGGTTAATATTTTACCAGAGCACGAATATAGAAAATTTAAATTGAGACCAAGATTGAGTCCAACAAATATCAAAATAGCTGGCTATTCAGGAACAAATATAATCAGCAAAAGTGAGAGGCATTGATAAAATCCAATTCAGAGTATACAAACAATACGATTCATTGTGGTGCCTAGGGAAGTGACACCAATTCTAGTTCTGGCAACTTGTGAAAAACTGAATTTAGCTAAGTGTTTGCTTGCAGAACCAGAAGACATAAAATTCACAATCACCTCCTAATGATATTTTTGGTTGTCACAGCCCAAATCTGGACAATCTTCTTAGGAATAAACTAATTGTTCCAGAGCATAAAAACCAACCATGTCATTATGGGAAAAAATGTACCTATAGACACAAATGCAAATACTATTATGCAGAAATAGGAGATCAGCCTCAGTGATCTGTTGCTAATGAACTTTGTGCTATGAGCAGAAGCACAACTGCCAATAATGGAAATCAATAATGACTCAACCGTTCAAGACTTGGAGGAAAACGTCCCACCAAAAACACTTCAGAAACTGGATCTCTTACTTTGTTGGTCTGAGAAAAAAGTGAAAGTTTGTCAAAGAGTCACATAGGACTACGCAAGAAGTTTACTGTGCAGTAGACTAATTAGCTGCACAGTAAATGTCATGCATCTACGTGTGTGCCCCTATTAGACTGGAGTAAACTAATTTACTTTGTAGCACAATAGTATTGGTAAATACAAGTACTATCCTGCTGCAGAATTTTGTACTGCAGAACAGAGCATGTGTAGACATTTCCCCAACTGGCAGGGACACAACGGTGCTTCAGTGTGGGGCTGCCTGAAGGCTAGCACTGCACTAAAGCACCCTCTTTCCGCAACCAGCCCCTCTGCAGCACATTGAGCTGTGGGGAGCAGCCTTGGCCTGGTAGGATGGTGCACTAGGCCCCCTGCCAGCTGGGGCTGTCCTGGCCCAGCCCAACATGCTGTGATCCTGGACACATATGCAAACAGCATACCTGGATCAATAAACTCTGGTGCAACAAGCACCAGAGTTTATTGCATTGCATTAATATGCACAGGTAGACATGCACACAGATGTGCTAAAAGAGCTGAAGGAAAGGGAGAATAGGAAACTGAGTGGTAAAGATTAACTTTAGAGTGACCTTTTCCATGTATGTGGCTATTAATGGAATTTGGGCTTAATTGATTTTTGTAGTTATTGTGAAGAAAGAAGATTTGATAATATTTATCACATGTTCAATTTAACACTTTCTAAGTGGAACTAAAATACAAGCAAATACATGTTCAAGTAGTTTAGCACTTGTTAAGTGTCCTGGCATTACAAAGTTGTTCCCTTCAGGTGAACATTATCTCCTAACACATACTAAATTTAATATTCCAACCATTTACAATTGTTGCAAATGAATGTCTGACACCACCTTAACAAGTGCTAACTTTAATACATCACAAGGGCCCAATGTTTTGCAACTGTTGCAAGTGAACATGTGACAAAGCCCTTTTTAGATACTCCCTAAATTAAAGGCGTTGGGATTTGGGACGTGGTCCTTCAGTTAGGTTGTAGCTGTTAGAGACTAAAAGATTGCAGAGGCTTGCCTACTTTTCCATGATAATATTTCTGCAGCACCTGGCCAAATAGTATTTGCAAGGAAATGCAGGAAACAGTCCTGTACAGTAGGAAAATATCAACCAAAAAACAGATGTAAAACATGTCTTACTTTCTTCATGCTGTACTAACTACAACAAGAATTCAGTTCAAATTGTAATCTTTAGTGTACAATCAAAATATGGCCACAAGTCTTCTATGGAATAATAGTATAATTCAGTTTTCACATCCATTCAGCCCTTGGTACTTCTCCTGTCATGACCACCAAGTGGGTAGATCTTTTTTTATTATTATTACATTGATATCCAAACCTACAAGTTAAGATTCAATTCATGTAAACAGCAGAGTGTATTAAGTTCCAAACACTCTAAGTAAGTGGCGTAGATGTGAGAAGCTTTCTATTTATATTTCAACCTTAATTAAGAAGCAGCTGGTTCTTTTATGCATGACATTTGCATAGTGCTACAAAATGGTGTGCTCCGCTATAAAATTCTGTTAGTACTATGTGGGATAACTATGGTGTTCAAGAAACAAAGCCACAGGTGACTAATGCAAATCTATCCAAAAACAGCAATGAAGAATACAACTGCAGGTGGCTATGAACATATTCAGTTGTGAAGGGGAAATCCTTAGTGAGTGTCATTGCTTTTAGTATTCTTTTTTTCAATGACTTTCCACTTTAAGAGTGCAGACAGAAGTGCAGCTCCCAGCTGTAACTCAGAACATTTCTGCAAACCAAACAGAAGTTCATCACTTGTTCCGGGGGGAGGGGAATCTAGCTGCTGGCTGATAGCCATTGCTATGGGAACCTGGCTGCAGGCTAAGGCTCTCTGCTAGTGCTGGCTGTTTTCAGAATGGGGGGGAGGAAGAGAGCAGAGGGAGCTCATTTTTGGGGCTCCCCAGTGTCAGGGAAACGGGGCCCCAAGGTCATGGTGGGCCGAGGGTGGTATCAGATACGAACAGGCGGGAGTAGCGGCGAGGAGTTCTAAGTGGTACACGGACTCCTGCGGTTTCAAAACAAGATGATTTATTACTTACGCTTTCGAGCGTAGGCAATGAAGCTTGCTTCAGTTACAGTTATAACGACTTAAAATGAATACGAACAACAAAGGGGTCTGTTGGCCCACGGGGTTCCTGAGTGAGCCCTTGCTTTCTACCCCGAAGGATAGGTGCGGCTGCCCGCTCGTTAGTCCCAGGGCTGGTCAACAGCTCATAGGTGGGGTAATGAACAACAACACTGTAACACGGTGTGACGCCAGTCCAAGGTGGACAAACGGATGATCGGTGCCGAGGTTGATGAATAACGATGCCGAAGTCAGTGCCGGTTACGATGAGACAAAGCCATAGTCCAGGTGAGTCGGTTTCAATGAAATCGTAGTTGAGGTCAATGCCAAAATTAGTCTGGTAGCCAAAGGATCAATAGGGAAATGAGAACGAATCGAATCGATCTGCAAACTGCAGTGAGGAGGAGACCAATGGGCCAGGAAGCCCTGCTGGGGAGCAGTCTCTGTTGGAACAGCCTCTGCTCTCAGCTCTGATCTCTTCTAGCGAGACAGTCCCTGCCAAGGCAGCCTCTGTTCGCCAGTCGAGCGGGTCTCCCCCCGGGCAGGGGCTCACAAGCCTTTTGTATGACAACCAGGTAGTCAATCAGGTTGTCTTCTCTAAAGAAATTTCTAGTCTGATTATGTCATGCAGTCTGTAGACTGAGCATGCGTCTGGTCAGATTACTTCATCTGCTGAGCAGAACTGAGCATGCGTGTTCCTACAAAACTAGGTCAGCCTTGGTTGACAAGCCAAGAGTCGCACAGGGGGCACATGCTGGGCATGCTGTGGAATTTTCCATAGGCCTTGTCTGCTTGTCTGTTCATGATCAAACTTAACTCTTGTGTTACCAGCATATATTCAAAATTTGGTCCGGACACCCAGCTGGTGCTGAAAGGTAGAATGGGTGAATTGGAGCCCCCCCCACCAGCTTTAATACATCCACCCCACCCTCTAGGGGCGGTGCTGAAAAGCCCCCATACTGAACTCCCTCCACTCCCTTTCCCCTGTCCCATTCTGAAAACAGCAACAGAGAAGTAAAAAAATGTAGGTTTGAAATCCTTCATGCCACAGATGAACAATAACCAGGATTTCTTGCTTCTTTGTTGAGTGCTGTAACCACTAACCTGCTACATAAAAGAGAGGCAATACCAGCATTGATTGCTTCAGCGTTGCCATCAACTGTATTCTCAGTTCCCCAAGGACTTATTTAGAGTCCAAGCACTGCTGTTTTTCATAGCTGGATTACAAAAAATCTTAGGCAGGAGACAGAAACCAAGAGGTTTAGACTGGGGCACTTCTGCACATGTGAAGAAGCCAAAGTTTAACTTTAATCTTTGCCATCTAAAACGTAGGCACCAAGTTAATGTAGAAACCTTATGAATGTCATGGCCAGGCATGTCTGGATGCTTAGGTCATGTCTACACAGTACACTTACTGTTCCTGATAGGGCACCCCCAGCATTTTGTATTGCCTACTAATCTGGAATCGTCATAGCTCTGGGCAAGCTAGTTAGCCAAAAAGCCCCCAAATTCATGGTCACTTAGTTAAACTGCTTCTGCCTCCTTCTGCCTAAATGGTGGAAGCCCACAAACGATACTCAACTGACTTGAGATTGCTAGTGTTGAGTATAGTCACTGTGCTATACGTATGGGTGGAATTGAAGTGCCTATCAACATATTATTTACAATCCAACCACCTCATCAGCTGAGATGGAATTACAGCCAGGCTGGTAAAATTTCTAAGGATTTTGCTTTTTTAAAAATCATAATCCCTCACACCTACAGATCTCAGTTCTATGTCAGTGTCTATTCTAAAAAGAATTAAAGTGTTGGTATAAGTAGCTACTGACAACATATAATTGCAGCTATTTTATAACTATACTGCAACATCTATGAAAGTTTATTAAAGAAATTCATGCTGAATGATCCTACAAAGCTCTGCTACAATACTGGGATAATACTATATGTATATTACTGGGAAACAAAGAATTAATTTCCTCTACACAGCCCTTAGCTGTAATTGATAGTGGATATGGGTAATGGATCAATTATTGGAATTTTAGTTCCAGTCAAAAGCTAAGAACTGAGAAAATCCACTAAGATATCTCATTGGGTGCATCTACACCTGGAAATTTACTGCGCAGTAACCAAAATTACTGCAAGTATGGGCACGTGTTTACATATGCATTCCCATACTGTGCGCTAAATATGGTGACTTAGGCCAACTTGAGCATAAATTTGATACCTGCATCAGGCAGGTATGAAATTTACACCCAATTAGTTACTGCGTGGTAACTCATATGTAGATGCTTTACTGCGCAGTAACAGAGTGTGTGTGTGTGTGTGGACTAGGGATTAACTTAATCCCAGGTCAGTCTACACACAGCATAAATACACTTTAATGTCTGCACATGTAAACACTGGCCTATTCCCACTTACTGTACAGTAATTTATTGCAAAGTAAATTTAAGTCAGTGTAAATTCAAGTGTAGACAGTCCTACTGATAATCAAAGGAGGCAAAATGCTGCATTAGGCTAACAAGATACAGTTCTGCGTATAGCCTGAGAAATGCCTTTTGTTTCTAAATAGGCAATTAATTTGTGAAAGTTTTTCTTAACATGCATAATAAGACTTGAGTAAAATAGTACAATAAAAATATTCTTTTTTGCTGCTGGATTATTTTGGGCCGATTCCATCAATTTACACCTCTGCTTGGAAATTCTGCAGTTGATGCTGTACCTAAATGTGTCTTCCTTCCAAGTAGCACACATTTTAGAAAAGCAAACAAAAGTATTGAATACATGTTGAAAGCCATATGAGAATTTTAATTCACCTTAGAACAAATATTTGTCAAAGCAAGAGATACTATTGTTTCAAACAGTTTCTATCTGGCAAATGGTTACTAGGGAAGAATGAACAAGTTTAAGTGGCCTTTGTTTCTACATATTGGTTACACAGAGTAAAATTTGCCATGGTAAAAAGGTACAGAAAGTTGAGTGTGTGCATATTTAATCAGCCAGTATGTAGGTGGAGTGGAAATATAATCCAAAAAGGATTATATTTCATATTAAGTGATCAGGTTCGGCCAACATGAATTTGTCAAGAGCAAGTCATGCTTGACCAACCTGATTTTCTTCTATGACAATGTGATGGACTTTCGACACTCTTCCATGACAAGAGGAGCTGTCAAATGCTGTTATGATATATTGGCTCTTGACTATACGAATTGCATTCTGTTGCTGGTTGATCATTAGAATAGATTACCTGGAGAGGTTGAAAAATCTCCATCCATGGAAGTTTTTAGTTTTTGACAAACACTTGGGTGAGACAGTTTAGATCAGGATGATCTTGCTATGAGCAGGGGGCTGGTTTAGACAACTTCTTGAGTTCTTTTCAGCCTCATTTTTTTTTCCCCTCTGATTCTATAATGAAGTTGATATGATTTAAGTTTATAATGTTGTTAAGAGGGAAAGCCTCTTTCCCTTTTCATCCACTGTTCTTCATTATTCTGTCCCCACTTACATGTTCTCCTCCTCAGACAACAGGATGTTCCCTACCAATTTATGTACACAAGGCACCTTTGGTGAGCCTCATAAAATACAGCAGTCCTATATACACTTTTAGTGCTAGTAGAAACTACTTGGTAATATACAAAGACACCTTGTTTAAAAAGTTAAGGTTGAAAGTATAAACTTGAATATGTACATAGTGCTTTGCTAAATCCAGGCCTATGACACTAACATTAAAGGACTGTAAAACAAACAGCTGTGGATCAGACTCTTAGAATCAGCATATTTCTATCATACAGTAAAACAAGGTGGTAAAGTAAAGGTGAATACTAGTTTTGAATCAGGTGGGAGTAAAAAACTATATTCCACTAAAAATAAGCTGAGGTCCTTACTTGTCTATTTCCAGCTTTGCATCTTGCATTTTCAAAAGGGTAGATTTTCTGTAAGGGAAATTGAACACTGATTTTTAGGTACTATGTAGTAAGACAGTACATTAAGACAGACTGAGTGCATCTACATGACATGATAACTATGCAGTAGCATAATAACCCTGTGCAGTAGTGTGCCAGGCAAAACCCATGATAATACACTACTGTGCAGTTAGCGTCCAGAAAACCTCACCCGCTGGTTCTACTGCACAGTAGTGTGAGTTAATGTGCATTGATTTAGTACCTGACGATCCAAGTACTAAACTTAATGTGCCACAGTTACTGCATATTAATGAACATGTGGACACACCCACCTGTATCTACAACTTTAATTATTAAGAATGGAATCTCACACAAATCTAACCTGAAAGTGAGATTCTGAAAAAAGGCAAAATGTTATTCAAACTTCTCTTGAAAAGCATCTGGAGAGGTTTAGGAGAACTGGGATCCTAATATTTTTAAGCACGTTTAAAAGTCTCACTCCATGTATCATTATTGCCTCTATAAATTTTAAACAAA
The DNA here is from genome assembly GCF_052110815.1 of Crocodylus siamensis. Classification (NCBI taxonomy): domain Eukaryota; kingdom Metazoa; phylum Chordata; order Crocodylia; family Crocodylidae; genus Crocodylus; species Crocodylus siamensis. The sequence continues at coordinate 44,453,571 of NC_143395.1, read as the reverse complement.
TGCTAAACCATTTTCTCTTAATGCAACAGAAGTAGAAACATCTTTGTTAAGAAAGAAGTAATTTATCTATATAAATTATTGTATTCAGTGATTGAATCACTCTGTCCACTGCTGAAAGTAATCTAAATAAAACAAAAATGAGCTGCCTTAAACAGCTACAATTCTGAGTAGAAATGTGCCTAAACCAAAAACTTTTCAGCCTGCATTAAAAATGTTTGTATTTTGAGCCTGTCTCCCTCTCTGAACTTTATCAAGTACTATTTGTCTATGGTCAATTATACTACAGGTGTCCCCCAAAATGTGGTATGTGTGGTTCAAAACCTTACCAACACACAGTTCCCCTCCTTCATAGCCCATGAGTTAAAATGATGTATGAAGGGAGGGATTTGAGGCATATAATTAGAAATGTGTTGTGTTTTTGTTTTTTTTTTTATATATATATGTTTATATCTTGTCATACTATAACAAGCCTTTAGCACCCCCCTCTGTCCCTCAAGCCATTGACTGGAAGGGAAGGGCCTGAAGTAGTCTGTTAGTAGACCATAGCTTTTTCAGGTTTAAAAAAACAGCAAAGAAACCCAAAGGCTAACCACATACTAAAAGAATTTTGTTAGGAGACAGAACCCAAAAGCCAGTAACACTTAAGAAAACCTTTATCTCAAATGTGAGCTGCTGCTGATTTTCTTTACTATCTTTTATTGCAAGACACATTACAGTAGAACGTGAATACAACAGGGTTGGCACTGTATGTATTCTGCCCTTTCATTCATATAGGATGATGGCATGAGCATCATTTTAAACCAAATACAAAAAGTGAAGAAAGGTATTCATAGAACTCATGCTACAAACATGCATGTACATGTTGGCTTTATGCATATGAGTAATTTCAGTGGATGGTAATATTCGCTTCTGTAAGGGCTTTATTAGAACTTATGCTATAAGCCAAACAAACGTTAAATTGACTTAGTGTTGTTTGGCTTAGTGGAATAGTCACACGGTAAGGTGAAAAACCTGCTTTGACTGTCCTTCACCTGCAGAGGTATAACTTGTCACTAGGGGCTTGGTGAGCAGGGCCTGAACTAAGATCAGGACCTGCTCACTGCTCCTACCAGGCAGAGCGGACCCACCACTGTGTCAGTTCCAGTTAGACCAGAAAGACAGAGCTTCCCTGAAGCTCTCTGGTCTCACTGAAAGTGGCACAGCAGCTTTGCATTGAGAGTGAGGTGGCCAGTCTTAAGCCCTGGCAGCCCTGCTTTCAGCATTGAGCCACTGCATCAGTTTCAGCAAGACCAGAGAGCTCTAAGGCTGCAGACCTCTGAGGGGTCTGATCCTTTTTTCTCCAGACCTCAAGTGGTACCTGTGTCGGGCCAGTAGGGGGCGCTTCTGCATTGAGCCATCCACCTCACTGTGCCTGACCATCTTCCAAGCTCCGAGTGCCTCCCTAGGGGTGCCTTGCGTTTGGCTGACCCCCTTCCTGGAGCACACTCGCTAGCCTGGGGGTAATGTAAGTTGCCACCACCCCAAGAAGAAGGGACTGTCTCAGCCCTGTGTTCTCGGGGAAACACAGGCCTAATAGTCCTATGGGTACTTGACCCAGTACAGGCACTTGGGGCACTTCCCCAAGTCGGGGGCCAAAAAGGAAAGTCTCCCTTAGTCTGCAGACCTAAGGAGCCTCTTAGGCATAATTTAGACCCACCCCTCAATAAGTCTTCTACACCGGTCTCAAAGGAGAACTTTATTGATTACAAGGGTAGGGTGCAAATAGAGTACAAGGTAGAGCAATATCATATAAATCCCATAGAGCAAAACAGTCTGGCTGAGGTAGCCTTTTGATCACGCATCTGAGTTACTGACAGCTATATATCTAACCAGATCTTGAGTAGCTTACTCACAAGCATAATCTAGAGGCTGTTGGAGATTCCCTCTGGAGGCAGGCCATTCCTAACTCATGAGTTATGGGGGAGAAAGCCAGTTTCAGGTGGTAAAGCTCCTCTCTAAATCTGAGTCCCCCGCATGGATGCTGCCCCCTCCTCCTGGGCAGTCTTAACTTATATAGCCCCTGTGACCTTGTTCACCTGGTCCAATGGAGGCCAGAACCTGTTGGCTGTCGGCCAACCAATTTGAAATGCATCACTAGTTGCCTGGCAAACTCTAGCCCACCAGGTAGAAGTCCCTCACCCAGGTAGCTGATACCAGTCACGTAGGCAGAGGGAGCAGGTTTCCCTCCTCACTCAGGAATGTATCCAGCTCAGGTTATCTAAAGAGATAGGGTAAAGGTGTGTCGTCTCTGCTGGGCCCATCCTAATCAAATTGTCACAGCACAGAGATTTTGGGGAGAAACAAAGGTGGCTTCCTGCCACAGTACGCAGATGGGGTGGAAGGTACCTACCAAACTCTGGAGAAAAAGGGTTTGGGCCACTCAGAGCTCAGAGAATTCTGGGATTCTAGGGACTTCAACTGGGTGGAATAGGTGTGGAAAGTGAGCATGTGGTAATGAAACAGGAACAGAATTACGTAGATTGGAGGTAATCCTGCCCTGGAATGGAATAACTCTAAGGGCCTTATTATACAGTAGTTTTAGGCAGCTTCTGGAGCTCTTACCTCCTGGATTGGCTGCATATAAGCAGCTTTTTTAGTGTCTTAAAGCAATTGTTATTCATCTTGAAGTTAAGCCATTCCAGGGCAGAATTATCTCTAATCCGCCTAATTTTGTGCAGTTGATGGCAGACCCAAAAGCAGACCAGAAGCCCTTCTGGTCCATTTCTGGGTTCACCACGGAGAGCACAAGGGACCTCTTCTAGCTCCCTGGCTCAACAACTGGTGCCTCCTGGGTCTCAGGGGCACCCAGGATCCCCCCCTCAGGCAACTGCTGAGCTGGGGTGGGGCCTGGGGAGGTCCCCTCCCGCGCTCCTGTGAGACACTCCATCCACCTCATCATTCATGAGCATTTAAAGTTGTGTCTATGGCTGAATTGCCGATTCACTGAATCAGTATCAAATCTTCAGATTCAAATTTGGCCAAATCGAACCAGGGACAGTGATCTGAATCAACAAATTGAATCACTGTCCCTGATTTAGTCTGAATCTGAATTGAATACAGCCCACTTCGCACACGCCTGGTGTTTAAGTTGTTACATTTGCCTGGGGAAATACAGGAGGAAATAGCAGAATTGTAGGCAGGGTACTGCTCTCTGAATCAATGAGCCAATCAACACTAAGCCAATTAACATTTGTGCAGTTTTCAACGTAAGGGTTGCATCTACACATTGCCCTACAGTGATGTAGCAACATGCTATGCCGCTGTAGGGTGCACTAGAATGACGTAGCAATCATATGCATCTATATGTGCTTGCTGGGCTATGTTGCCATAGCAACATGCTCCCCAAGTATAGCATACTACTATAGTGACAGCAGTGAAAACTACCCATGCTGCATGCATGGTGTAGTAACTGCCTGTACTACCTTGTTCATTAGTACTTCCAAAAGGAAGTACTAAAGCACAGCACTGTAGTAACATTGCCATATGGCACCATGTAGATGCTCCCAAGGTATAACAAAGCCCTAAGCTTAATACTGAGTGCTTTAAGCCACTTAAAGGTATTAACATACAGCCAGTCCAGAGATTAAGTGGTACCAGAAGCTGCCTAAATCTACTGTGTAACAAGGCCCAAAGTGTTGACTGGCCTATATTGTAATGCTGCATTTACCTCCAGTAAAGTATTAGGGTTTTCTAAATAAATAACACAAGTCTTGGTCAAGTTCCTGCCAGAATAGGGCCAAATCTTTCTTTTGCTGGCTTTGATGGCTAAATTATCAGTGACTTCAACTGCATCTGATGAAGTATAGGCCATCAGTTATGAAAGGTTATACCTCTCTGAACCAATTAGTCTTTAAAGTGCCACCCTGCCCTGCCTTCTTAATTACTTCAACAGAAATATTTTTGGACAGAAGTGGTTTTGATCTACATAAATGATAAGCAGTTTAGCTAAACATTGTTTTCCTATTTATCAGTATTTTATGATTTTGAAAAAAGTGGAAAAGCTATCTGACAAAAATTGTAATATATTTCCCCAGGGCTTGTGTTCTTCTTCTTCTTTATTTATTTATTTATTTTTGGACCAGTTCGAATACTAACCATCAGTCTCACAAAGGTTTAAGGCTTGTGTGCATACTTATATGGAAGGCAGCAAGACTACAAAAAGAATAATGCCAAAAAAACCCTCTCCACATTATTTTATGGTATCCTTTCTGCAGAGAAATAAAATATTCCTGCAGGATTTTCCTCTTGGCACAAAAAGAAAGTGCTTGGCTTTGTGCCCTATGTTAATTCATTTCTACTGCTTTGTTCCTTTGGAATTACTGTACAAAAGGAAATGATGACACATTCCTATCTGGTCTAGTCAGTACTGTCAGCTCAGCAAGTTCACCCATCATTTGCAGGCAACATCATGGTCATAAGACTAATTGAGCAAGCTGCCTTTTGAATGAAAATAAGTTTATTTTTCTACATTTTTTCCAGTTTACTCAAACTTAAATTACCTGATGACTCTTGCCTGTCAATCAGATTTAGAGCTCCCCTCAGGCTAAACCAGTGATGCGGTATTAGATTTTTGCTTGTTTACTTGCAGGGAAAAATACACATAAGTGTTCACTTGGTCCCATTCATCTGTTTAGTTGGATCCCAGCAGGATAGAATGATAGGAACAAACTGAAGATGTGCGACACCTGCTGTATGACCATCCCACAGTACACAAACATCTGAAGTCACACAGGGGCTTTCTCACTGACTTCTAACAAGTCAAAACTGTTCAATTCAGTTCTAAGGATCTGTATACAAGTTTTCACTAAGGAAAATCCCCAGTTTCATATGATCCATTGTGCAACCAACCTCTCAATGCCACACCCAAGCAGACAGGACTACAAATGTGGAATAAGAAACTGATGACAACACCTGACAGCAAAAAGATGGATATTCCAGCACCCGAGCCTTTACTATGAAGGGTTGACAACCCATGACAAAGGTGACGATGTCTCACCCACCTACACAAGAGTTGGACGCTCCAAGGAACTAATGAAGAAGTGGGGCTATAGCATTGGTTCAGCCACCTGTGACTGCAGCACAGAGCCTCAGACTATCCAGCACCTGCTGCAGTGCCTGCTGTTTGAAGGCACACATACAATGAAACATCTCACAAAGTAGCGTAAATGAGCACAAACATGTGTAACAAAATGGTCAAATGTGGTATGGAGACATGACAAGAAGTAGTTGCATCTCTCCTCATATACTGCACTGTACAAGACCCTGGTGTGAGAGTATTTTAATTCACAGGTATGGATAGGGTGGATGTATGCAAATATGATAATTCAGAATCTCTGATCCAGCAGAAAATACCTGTTGCTTCTGGGCCATGCATCCTGAAGGCCCAAGTTGTATGGCTGAACTCTCCTAATATGCAACTCATCCAAACTCTCCCCGAATACAACTTCCCTGTCACAGAAAGGGTAGCAAGTCAAAACTATTCAGTTCTAAAAACCTGTGTAAAAGCTTTTACTAAGAAAAACCCCAATTTCATATGCTTGAAAATGAATATATTTTTCACACAAGAGCCTTTGCCACCATAGCTATGTTGGCAGAGCCCCAAGTGAAGATATAGTCTTTGATAGCCCAGCTATTACATCTTCCCAAATTACAGTCCAGACTGACAAAAGCCCTTCTCCATCAGCAAATCTGTATCAACAGCAGGGATTTTGCTAGTATACCTATGTTGGAAGACTCCTAGTGACACATCTCTACATGCAAATTTTTTATGGTGGACAGGGACTCCTTACCTTTTCCAGCTGTAGCAAGGCAGCCCATAGAAATAATTCTAGTAATAAAGACAAGAGAAGAAATGTAAGGTTTTTATACTTAACAAAAAGGCCAATTTACTTCTTACTTTCCGAGTATAAGTTGTTCTTGTCAACGTACTTGTATTCTGCTTTCAGCACCTTCCCACTTCTGGTTTGCCCTGACAATATCATGAAGAAGAACTATCTCCCTAAAATATTATCCAGGAATTGCTCACAGAATGGTTACCCATTGCTGTTTGGTTCCTGGGATGGCACACGGGATATTATTTCTTTTCCTTGAGTGGATGACCACACAAAATAAGAATTCATTTTTCCTTGAAAAATATCTATGAACATTTGTATCTGTTAATTAATCTGAAATGTAAATTATATAAAACAACTTTTCAAAATAACAATGAGAGCATCTCTACTAGTAAAACTGTTGGTCTTTTTTAATTGTGATAATGGTCAGGACATATTTCTGAGAGAAATTCATCTAACTCATCTGAGGTTTTCACTCAGTTCTTAGTTCCAGTAGGTGGCTTAATTAATTACATGTCTTTCCCAATGTAAACACTAAGTATTATTTCCCCATTTCGTGAACACTGGTACAAGAATATAGAATTTAAATTGTGTGCCTTTTCAGAGGGTCAAACTGGGAAAAACTACAAGCTCTAAGAGGCTCTTTGATAAACCATGTAAAGTATTTGAAAGGAACCTTGCACAAAGTAACTTCATTCAAATGAGATTTATGAAATACCAAATTGCAGTATTTTTGTCAAAGTATATGCAGTTTTAGTGAATAGGATTAGTAGATTTAAGCTGAAATTGCAGGTTCAGATATATCTAAAATTTTGGGAATCTAGAATTCAGGATCAAACTTTTAATATAAATTTTAATTTTATACCTCCCCCACATCTCTGTATTGAGCCTAAACTTCTAGATCTGGATATTACAAACTACTGTGATTCGAGTAGAAGGTTGTGAAATCTGGAACTGAATATTTTTGCACTGGCATCTTGTAACTGGACCAATTCTTTTACAGAATCAAAATCAATATTCTGTAGCAACACTGTAAAAACGCCAATTCTCATTCTTCTTGCAAATCTATTTTAATTGCCACTTGAATTGGTCCGTTAAATTTAGCACTTCTAAGTTACGCTAAGTTCTCGTGTTTTCCTGCTGTTTTGGACTTAATTCAATCAGCTGGTCTTCCCCAAACATCATGGAAACATATGTAAGAGAGACATTCCAAGCATACACAGATGGTTTGCCTGCAACCTTATTTAAATATCAACCTTTACTGTCCAAAATAGAATAGTATGTCAGTAGTGCCAAAAGTAATACACAGCCACAGACATTTCAAAGGCAAAACAGCACAAGGAGGTAAAGATGGGTGGATGCAAATAAAAGAAAAACCAATTAGTGAAACACCATCTGGTAGTGCAAATTTCTAAAAGTAAAGAGTTCTCATTCACAGCAGAATAACTAATTCTTTTGGGGCCTGGAAACCTGAGAGTTTTCTGATAATTCTGTTTTCTATGTAGGATCTTTCACGAGATGAATCGCCACACAGCTCTGACTGAGCTAAAAGCACTTTCCTCTTCATGGTATTTCAGTGTTTAGGCCTCCAGTAGATTTGCCTTGGCAATGACAACTTGCTACACTTCAAGCACTTTTTCAAACCACCTCCCAATTCAATGATTTAGGTCCCACCCCTGAGTTCTTTTCAGTTTCAGGTTGCTACTAACCAAGAAAGCTGTGTCAAATTTGGATGAACTTTTCAAGCTTGGGCTGGTCTTTAAATTAAAAATAATTACATGATGTTCCATGTTGTTTCTAGTAAAAATTGTCACTCCACTTGAACTTGCCTGAAGCTTGGCCCAGGCTTGCTGAGAGACTCGTGCACCTGGCTTGAATACTTATTTTGTAATGAAACCTGAAATCAGACAAAAAAAAAACAAAAACTCACCCAGTTTCAGTTGTTACTACCAAAACAAAAACAAACAAACAAAAAAATAGTTAGCATATGTTTTCAGCTCTGGTGGAAACCAGGAAGTAGAAAGGTGCCCAAATCTTATATTGTGTTTTTTTTACTTTTTTTCGCTTTTTCTCCAAACAAACTAGACATAATAACAGGATTTTTTCAAAACTCAGGGTTTTGGCTTGTATCCAGTCCACATTTTTTATTAGTTCTTGTTTACCTGAACAGGTCCATCTGTGCCTTCGAATTGCATGCTTCGCCATTGAGGTTCTGAATCAATGCCCAGTGCTCCCATTAGTCCCCAAGTTAATGGGAACCTTTTTGTTGACTTCAGACAATGAATCAGGTTTTGAAAGAAAGGAAAGGCTTTACGTAATAGTGCAGCTTTTTGCATGGATTGTTTCCATGGATGAACATGGTTCTTAGTCAGATTTACTTGAGTTGTCTTTTTACTCTTTTTTTCTTATTGCATGGGTACTCAAGTTTTGTGTCAATGAACAGAAGCTACCTACCAGTAAAGTAGGTCTCCACAGGGGTAAGTGTAAAGAATTAAGAATTATTTATTGGCCAAAGGTGAGCCAATAGCAATATTCCCAGGTACTGCATTGGTCCCTTGGCATATTGCTACAGGATAACCATTGGCCAGTCAATAATTCTTAATACTAGCTGGGAGTCTTCCATACTGGGAAAGTAATTTTATACACTGGGTAATCTAACTGGATGTTTGTTTTGCTAAAAACTAGATATTCATATGTATCATGATTTCAGATGTTCACTCATGAAATAAGCACCTTTCTGCTACTTAAGTTATATATAAAGAAAGGTGTCATAGTTTCTAGGGTTGGAAGGGACCTGAGCAGATTTCATAGACATTAGGGCTGGAAGGGATCTCGGGAGATCAACGAGTCCAGCCCCCTGCCCAAAGGGCAGGAAGTCAGCTGGGGTCATAGGATCCCAGCAAGATAAGCATCCAATTTACTCTTGAAGGTGTTCAACGTAGGTGCTTGAACCACCTCTGCTGGCAGACTGTTCCAGACCTTGGGGGCTCGGACAGTAAAGAAATTCTTCCTTATGTCCAGCCTGAAACGGTCTTGCAGGAGTTTGTGACCGTTCGACCTCGTCATCCCTTGGGGTGCTCTGGTGAACAAACGTTCCCCCAGATCTTGGTGGTCACCCCTGATAAACTTATAGGTGGCCATCAGATCACCCCTGAGCCTACGCTTTTCCAGGCTAAAGAGTCCCATGGCTCTCAGCCTGTCATCGTAAAATCTGTTTTCCTGACCTCTGATTATGCGTGTGGCTCTCCTCTGGACTCGCTCAAGCTTCTCTGCAACCTTTTTGAATTGTGGAGCCCAAAACTGGACACAGTACTCCAGCTGCGGCCTCACCAAGGCCGAGTACAAGGGGAGAATGATGTCCTGGGATTTGCTCGAGAAGCATCTATGGATGCAAGCCAGCATTTTGGTCGCTTTACTAGCTGCAGCATCACATTGATAGGTCACCTGGTCATAGAAGGAAATGAGATTGGTCAAACAAGACCTACCCTATGACGCTCGCCAGCTCCTTGAGTATCCTGGGGTGCAGATTGTCAGGCCCGGCTGACTTGAAGGTATCCAGCTTCTCAAGGTGTTCCTTCACGAGGTCATCATTTATGGAGGGTAGGGGATCCCCATCACCCGGATCTCCCTGTCCCATATCAGGCATGGGCGTCCCATGGGACTGATGAAAGACTGACGCAAAGTACCTATTTAATAGGTTGGCTTTTCCCTGGGTGTCAGTTGTCAGTTGCCCCACCTGATTTAGCAGGGGTCCAACATTGCCCTTGCTTTTCCTCCGGCTCCCCACATATCTGATCATTGAGTCCAACCCCCTGCCACGGCAAGAAAGAGTACTGGGGTCAAATGACCCTGGCAAGACGTACATCTAGCCTCTTCTTAAAGACCCCCAGGGTAGGAGCCAGCACCACTTCTCTTGGAAGTTGGTTCCAGATCCTAGCCGCCCTGACCATGAAGTAGCACCTCCTGATATCTAGCCTAAATCTACCCTCTGCCAGCTTGTGACCATTATTCCTGGTCACTCCTGGAAGTGCTCAGGGGAACAGGGACTCCCCCAGTGCCGCTGGTCACCTCCGACTAATTTGTAACAGGCCACTAGATCCCCCCTCAGCCTTCTCTTGTGGAGGCTAACAGATTCAGGTCCCATAACCTCTATGATAGGCTGAGAGACATGGGACTCTTTAGCCTGGAAAAGCGTAGGCTCAGGGTGATCTGATGACCACCTATAAGTTTATCGGGGTGACCACCAGGATCTGGGGGAACGTTTGTTCACCAGAGCACCCCAAGGGATGACTAGGTCGAACGGTCACAAACTCCTGCAAGACCGTTTCAGGCTGGACATAAGGAAGAATTTCTTTACTGTCCGAGCCCCCAAGGTCTGGAACAGTCTGCCAGCAGAGGTGGTTCAAGCACCTACGTTGAACACCTTCAAGAGTAAATTGGATGCTTATCTTGCTGGGATCCTATGACTTCCTGCCCTTTGGGCAGGGGGCTGGACTCGATGATCTCCTGAGGTCCCTTCCAGCCCTGATGTGTATGAAATAGGGCCTGTCCTGCCGCCCCCTAATCATGTGAGTAGCCCTCTTCTGGACCCTCTCCATGTTGTCCACATCCCTCTTGAAGTGCGGCACCCAGAACTGGACGCAGTACTCCAGCTGAGGCCTGACCAGTGTCACATAGAGGGGGAGTATCACCTCCCTGGACCTGCTTGAGATGCATCTGTGGATGCGTGATAAGGTATGGTCGGCCTTCCTGACTGCATTCCCACACTGCCAATCCATGTTCATCTTGGCATCAATGATGACTCCAAGATCCTTTTCTGCTTCTGTACTGACGAGAAGGGAGTTCCCCAGCCTGTAGGTATGGTGCCGATTGTGCAAAGTGATGCACCTGGGGTGGAACTTGTTGGTATTGAATCCCATCCTATTCTCATCCGCCCACCCTTGTAACCTGTCTAGGTCCAATTGCAGCCTATTCCTCCCTTCTAGTGTGCCTACATCCCCCCACCTCTTAGTGTCATCAACAAATTTGAACAGGGCACTATTTACCCCCTCGTCCAAGTCGCTGATGAAGATGTTGAACAGTGTGGGCCCAAGGACCGAGCCCTGCGGAACCCCACTGCCCACATCCCTCCAAGTCAAAAATGACCCGTCCACCATCGCTCTCTGGGTGCAGCCTGCCAGCCAGTTGGCGACCCATTTGACTGTGTAGGTGTCGACACCACAGTCCTCCAGTTTCTTAATGAGAACAGGGTGAGAGATGGTGTCAAAGGCCTTCCAAAATTCCAGGAGGACTATGTATACTGCTACCCCTGCAGCTAAGGATTTGGTGATCTGGTCATAGAGGGCCACCAGGTTGGTCTGACAAGACCTGCCGCTAATGAAACCATGTTGATTGCCCCAAAGCATAATCTCCCCTGCTGGCCCCTCATGGATATGCGCCAGAATAATTCTCTCAAAAAGCTTGCCCAGGATTGAGGTAAGACTAACTAGCCTATAGTTTCCCGGGTTCTCCTTCCTCCCCTTTTTGAAGATGGGAACCACATTGGCCCTCTTCCAGTCTGGCACCACAACAGAGCACCTGGAGTGCTTGTAAAGCCATGCCAGGGGTCCCACAATGACTTCAACCAATTCCCTCAGTACTCTAGGGTGGAGATCATCTGGACCAGCTGATTTGAATACATTCAGTCCTTCCAGAATTTCCCTAACTAGTTCCTCACTAACCCTTGGCCTAGGTGAGCCTCTCCTGGGGTCTAAGTGGGGCCCAGAGTGGAAGTGACTGTTCCGGTCCCTGCTCAGGAAAGTGGAGGCAAAGAAATCATTAAATATGTTGGCTTTGTCATCTGGTGTGATGACCGAATTTCCTAGAGTGTGCTGCAGGGGCCCCACATTACCCAGACCCTTCTTTTTGCCCCGATTGTATTTAAAAAAGGAGTTCTTGTTGTCCTTGATCCAGGAAGCTAGTCCCAGTTCCATCTCCACCTTGGCTTTCCTGACTGCCCCCCTGCATTCCCGAGCCACCACAGTATAATCCTCCCTGGTGATGGCCCCTCCCTTCCTTTGGGTGGGAGCCTCCCTTTTAGCTAGGAGACATTCCCGGTTGCTTTTGGAGAGCCATGGGGGCTTTTGCGTCCTCCTGCCCCCTTTGATCTGTGTTGGGATTACTTCCCTTTGGACTTGGAGGATTGAATCCTTAAGCAGCAACCACTCTTCTTGGACACCTGGCTCTCCGGGACCTTAGTGCTTCCCCAACTGTTCTTCTTAGGTTATTGAAGGTGTGTCAGATATTAGAATTCCTCAATGGAAATGCAATTTATGCATAGATCAAGAGTAAAGCCTAACAAAGACATGGTAAAACTTGAGAGAGTCCAGAAGAGTGCCATCCATATGATGAGAGCCTTGCACAGCAAGCCTTATGAGGAAAGGTTGAGGGACCTTGGACTCCTCTGCCTGAAAAAGAGATGGCTGAGAGGGGACTTGGTAGCAGCTTACCACTACATCAGGGGAGTACATCAAGGACTCGGTGAACAACAACTGTTCACCAGGGCACCCTTAGAGAAAACTAGGAGTAATGGCCACAAACTCCTGGAAGACCATTTCAGACTCAACATTAGGAAAAACTTCTTCACAGTTAGGGTATCCAGACTGTGGAATAAGCTCCATCCAGAGGTGGTGCAATCATCTACCTTGGAAATCTTGAAGAGGAGACAGGACAGTCATCTTGCTGGGGTCAGTTATCCCCACCTGTTATTTTTCTTGCCTGCTGCAGGGGGCTGGACCCTATGATCTTCTGAGGCCCCTTCCAATCTATGAATCTAAGTCACAACCTCCTGTCTATTTGCTGATCTGGCTGTAATTACAGTAACAAATGGGAAAAAAATCCAAAATGCTTTTGAACCACCCTGTGTGTACCTGGCAGTGTTAGCTCCTTTATGAATAGTGTGTTGCCTAAGAAAAGAAATGCAAGAAAGAGTGCAATGAAGAAACTTTATGGGTGCTGAGGACCCATAAGGAAAGCAGAACATGTCCACATGTGTCTGAGGCATTCTCCTCTATACTGCTTTCTAATATCATCTTCCCTGAAGCACCAATGTTGCTTTTATAGAACACTGCAGGCCTGGCCTCCACCTCTCTCCCCTGGGGAGGAGGCTCTTCTCAGCCAGGCTGGCTGACCTGCTCCACCGGGCTTTAAACTAAGCCCGCTGGAGGATGGGGGGACTACTGCCACTGCTGGCCCGCTGAACGGCCCTTGCAAAGCCAGCGGGCCAAGGCACTTAAGGGGGCACTTAAGGGAGCCCACCCCTGCCCCAACCCTGGCACAATCTGTGGGCAAGGCAAGAGCCCCCAAGGGCACACTTGCCTGCCTGTACACTAATGCCAGGAGCCTGGGCAACAAGCAGGACGAGCTCGTCCTCCTGCTCAGTGCAAAGAAATATGATGTCATTGGGATAACGGAGACCTGGTGGGACTCCACCCATGACTGGACCACGGGTATAGAGGGGTATACCCTGTACAGGAGGGATCGTGTTGACAAAAGGGGTGGAGGTGTAGCTCTCTATGTGAAGGAAAGCTACGTGTCCCTGCAAGCTGATGTTCACGACCAGCATGGACAGCTAGAGACCCTCTGGGTAAAAATTCGTGGGGAATTCGGCACAGGGGACACAACGGTGGCAGTCTACTACAGACCTCCCACTCAAAGTCCTGAGCTTGACCAGGAGTTCGCCCGGGAACTGACTGAGGCCGCTTGCTCCAGGACCTTGGTTGTCATGGGTGACTTCAATTACCCGGACATCTCATGGGAAGATCACTCAGCTAAATCCGAGTGGCCGCAAAGCTTTCTCTCGTGCGTGGATGACCTCTACCTGACTCAAGAAGTCTATGGGCCAACGAGAGGCAAAGCGCTGCTTGACCTGGTACTGGCTACGGGGGACGACCTAATCGGTGACCTAGTGATTGATGGGATGTTGGGTGACAGCGACCACGAGCTGATCACCTTCACCATCCGCCGTAAAGCTGGCAAGTCAGTCAGCAACACAGAAATCCTTGACTTCAGAAAAGCCGACTTTGACAAGCTCAAGAGGCTTGTCGGTCAGGCCCTTAGGGACCATGACCCCAGGGAGATGGGAGTTCAAGAAGAGTGGTTGCTTCTCAAGGAAGCGATCCTCAGTGCACAAGCTAAATCTATTCCAACACGGAGGAAAGGCAGCAAGAAGGCACAGCAGCCCCCCTGGCTCTCCAGAGACCTAGCGGACCTACTGTGGCTAAAAAGGAAAGCCTACAAAGGATGGAGGAAGGGATTCACCTCCAAGGAGGATTATTCTGCGCTGGTTCGGTCCTGCAGGGACCAAACCAGGAAAGCCAAGGCTGCAACTGAACTCCAACTAGCTTCAAGCATCAAGGACAACAAAAAGTCCTTTTTCAGATATGTGGGGAGCCGGAGGAAAAGCAAGGGCAATGTTGGACCCCTGCTAAACCAGATGGGGCAACTGACAACTGACGCCCAGGAAAAAGCCAACCTATTAAATAGGTACTTTGCGTCAGTCTTTCATCAGTCACACGGGATGCCCATGCCTGCTATGGGACAGGGAAATCTGGGTGAGGGGAATCCCCTACCCTCCATCAATGCTGACCTTGTGAAGGAACACCTTGAGAAGCTGGATACCTTCAAGTCAGCTGGCACTGACAACGTGCACCCCAGGGTACTAAAGGAGCTGGCAAGCGTCATAGCCCAGCCCCTGGCACGGATCTTTGAAAACTCCTGGCGCTCTGGTGTAGTGCCTGAAGACTGGAAGAAGGCCAATGTGGTGCCGATCTTCAAGAAAGGGAGGAGAGTGGATCCGGCTAACTACAGGCCCATTAGCCTGACTTCTATCCTGGGGAAGATCTTAGAAAAGTTTATTAAGGAGGCCATCCTTGAGGGACTGGCCCAGGCTAACATTCTAAGGGACAGCCAGCATGGGTTTGGTGCGGGTAGGTCTTGTTTGACCAATCTCATTTCCTTCTATGACCAGGTGACCTATCACCTGGACAAGGGAGAAGAGATTGATGTCATATATCTTGACTTCAAAAAAGCTTTTGATCTGGTCTCCCACGATCACCTGTTGGCCAAACTGCCCAGTTGTGGCCTTGGTTCCACCACGATCTGCTGGCTGGGAAACTGGCTTCGTGGTCGGACCCAGGGGTTTGTGATTGATGGCAGTCATTCATCATGTTGCCCTGTGACCAGTGGGGTCCCTCAAGGCTCTGTCCTGGGACCCATACTATTCAACATCTTCATTAACGAAGTGGACATTGGAGTCAGCAGTGGACTGGCCAAGTTCGCTGATGACACCAAACTTTGGGGCAAAGCATCCACGCCAGAAGATAGGCGGGTGATCCAGGCTGACCTGGACAAGCTCAGCGAGAAATAACACCGGCAGACGAGAACCTCATGGTGTTTACTGCGTCCAGTTTTGGGCTCCACAACCGACAGGCTGAGAGACATGGGACTTTTTAGCCTGGAAAAGCGTAGGCTCAAGGTCAAACGGTCACAAACTCTTGCAAGAAATGCAAGAGTAAATTGGATGCTTATCTTGCTGGGAAGCTGTTCTATATGATAGCAGCAGTTAGATTCCCATCC
Source organism: Crocodylus siamensis (assembly GCF_052110815.1). Lineage (NCBI taxonomy): Eukaryota > Metazoa > Chordata > Crocodylia > Crocodylidae > Crocodylus > Crocodylus siamensis. Next base: position 44,438,086 of record NC_143395.1, on the reverse strand, counting down.
ACCACTCTAGGGATGTTCACTTTGAAATACATTCGGCCTTATGGAGAAGTCTTCTTTTAAGAGACTGTGGCATGCCCCTTGGACTAGGTTATTTTATGCGGAAACTCAAATTATACCATGTTGAACATTTAAATGTTGGACCTAGAATAAAGCCAGACCTCTTTCTTCTTTTTTTGACTATCCCTTGAGGAAAAACCTGCAGCACCCTTATAGGCTCAGCAGTGCTACGTTGGTTAGCACTAGAGAAGAAAAAGACTTGGGGGTCATCATTGACCACAAGAGGACTTGCTTCAGGAGATGCCTGTCAGCCATCCACACACAGCAGCCAACTCAGCAGAGTTGACATTTCATGATTTTTGCCTCAGTGCTGGTTATGTTAGCTTCAGAGAAGATGCTGGGATTGCTGCTGTGGTCATCACATCTAATGGAAAGGACCTTCCTCAGGCAATGCTGATGGAACCATTCCAGGAGCATAAGGTGGCTTTGATGTGTTACTCATGTCTCATACTTGTAGAGAAGTGTGTGGATAACCACTGTATTGTAGACCAGGATCTTCATTTCCATCTGCAGATCTCAGTTGGCAAAGACACAGCAAAGCAGTTTTCAGAAGCATACACTGGCACAGAAAACATCACGTACAATTTCTACATAAAGACCGACTGGGACAGGTGGCTGCCAAGGTATAGGAAATGCTCAATAATTTTCCAGGGGTTGTCCACCAATAGTAATTTGTGAGGGTAGGAAGAGCAGCTTGTGCTGGAACAGGCTGATGGAGCACCTTGGCTTTCCCAATATTAAGGGAATCAGAGCAATATAGATGGAGAAAAGGGTCGGGGCAATGACACAGTCCTGTTTGACATCAGTAGGGATGGTAAATGGGTCTGTCTCTGATGCACTGCAAAGGACTGAGGGTTAATCCCATCATTGAGTAGCATGAGAATACTGATAAACTTCAGTAGACAGCCAAACCTAGACACCATTTTCTATAAGGCTTCACGATTGATAGAATTGAAGGCCTCAGTTATGTCATCCATGCCATAAACAGCTCCTGAGGATACTCTTTACACTTCTCCTGGATCTTTCCTGCAACAAAAATCACATTAGTGGTACCCTGTGATGGTCTAAAGCCACACTGAGATTCTAGAAAGACATCTTCGGTAAAAGGGAAGAGGTTATTCAGAAGCATGTGACTAAGAATATTCTCAGCAATGGGGAAAGGAGGCCAATGCCTCAGTACTTCCCATACACTGACTCGTCCCCTTTCTTGAAAATGGTCACAATGTTGGCATTATTTAAAATCAGGTGGAGTTTCCTCATTAACCCATATTTTGATGAAAAGCTGGTGAAGTTTTTGTGTTTGTGCTGGTCCACCATCTTGGAAGACCTCTGCAGGAATACCATCTGGTTCTGGCACCTTATTGTTCTGTGTTTGAGTGATGGCATGCCAGACTTCCTTGAAGAATATGGTATCAGCAAGAGATTCTATTCTGGGTGTTAAGGGATGGATTCAGTGGTGGCAGCTGAGACCTCTGATTCACAGTTAAATAGAATCTTGAAGTGCTTCTTCCAGCATTGTTTGATGGATATAATATCCATGAAAAGTGTGGCGCTATCCTGGGATTGCAGTGCAGTTGGGCCATTGGAACGTGGCCTATGGAAGGCTTTTATTACTTGAAAGAAGCTTCTCATGTCATGTTGATCAGCAAAACTGTGGATCTCCATAGCCTTCTGTTGTAGCAGGGAGTATCCCAACGACCAACACAGGGGTGACGCGAGCCCAAAAAGCACCAGAGGGGGAGGGTGCAGAAGCAGCTGATTCCCTGGGGAGCTGGGACTTACTTGTGAAGATGCCGGCGGTGTGGCCCAGAGAACTCTAGGCACTGTGGCTGCCCCTCTTTATGAGCTTGTACCAGATCTGGGTTGGCCGGCAGACAGGTGCTAACATCATATAGATGCACCCCATGCCAGCTGGGGAGAGAACAGAAACCTGGGACCACAGCTGCTAGAGTATGGAGCCTGAGAGAAGCTTGCCCCAGCAGAGGCGAAGGGAGCAGGAGAGAACCTGCTTGCCCGATTTCAGGGTCAGAGGAGCCTCTAGCCGTCTGTTCACCAGAGCGCCCCAAGGGATGACGAGGTCAAACGGTCACAAACTCCTGCAAGACCGTTTCAGGCTGGACATAAGGAAGAATTTCTTTACTGTCGGAGCCCCCAAGGTCTGGAATAGTCTGCCAGCAGAGGTGGTTCAAGCACCTACATTGAACACCTTCAAGAGTAAATTGGATGCTTATCTTGCTGGGATCCTATGACCCCAGCTGACTTCCTGCCCTTTGGGCAGGGGGCTGGACTCGATGATCTCCCGAGGTCCCTTCCAGCCCTAATGTCTATGAAATCTAGACCATAGGACCTCTGAACCATTGTGTGGAAGAGCAAACAATGCAACATGGAGACACATCATTTGCCTCACTGGAATGACAAGAGCAACAAACTGTCATGGCAAGGCAGAAAGAGACATCCTTTAACCCACTGTGACTGCTTACGGGGCTTGAGCCCAACTAATTGACTGATTTTTGCAGATGATGCTATCCTATCACCAGATGGCGCACAGCCTGGCTAGACATGAGACCTGGTTAGTGTAAGGATGGGATGTAAGGGGAGGCAAAGCCCCAAGAAACAACAACCTGAAAGTGCTCATGAGGGTAGGTGTAAACAATCAAGGATCATCTCCTCTTCCTAAAAGATCAAGATATGGTGGGTGAGATGCGGGGGGTGTGCCCTGCTAATATGAGCAAATGAGGCCAAGTTGTCAGGCCCCAAGAACTGGCGCTTGACAGATTGGAGCTCTAGACTGCGGTGGCAGAGTCAAGTGGGGCACGGCCATCTACACTTTCATTTGCCAACACTGGTTCTTGATGTCTCATAGCCTCCACTGAACTACAGCTTTAAGCCAGCCATTTTTGCTTGTTGGAGGGTTCATTCTGCCAACTGTAGAACATGGTTCTCTCCCTATGCATAAGTGCTAGGATTTCCTCATTATTCTTGCCAAACCAATCTTGGTGACAGTAAGTGGAGTATCCGAATGATTCAACGCATGCCTTGTGAATAACTTTCTTAAGTTCCTCCCAATATGCCTGGATATCCTTGATGTCATTAGGTAGGTCAGACAGCCCCTCAGTAAGGGGTTCCTGAAGAGATTCCTATCTAGTCTGGTCTTGGAGTGCTTTGATGATAAATCTCTTCTGCATTCATTTTGCTTGTTAACGGTGTTGTGTTGCAAGCTGCATGTCCATGATTGATCTGACTGAATGGTGGTCCGTCCAACATTCATACTTCTTAGCTCTGAGTGACTACTGAATAAAACAGGGTACCAGGATGAAAACAAACTAAGATAACTTTTTTAGTTGCAGAATAGAAATACCATAGCAGAGCTGAAACTCTCCAGGTATACAAGGAACAACAGGAGAAGGTTTAAACCATGCTTCCTTCTGCAAGCACTAAATGCAATCAGAAAAGGAGAGAAACCAAAAGACTTATTTTTACAAGAGCTAGTTCTAAAGCACTTACTGTTTTTATTAGTTTTCAGTGAAATCAGGCAGAGGAGGATAATTAGGAACTGTATTATAGAAATTTGAAGAGTACTAAATTTCACATAATGTGAGTACTGAATACTACTTAAAATGAAACATGAACAATAAGCTTTTTAAAACCAAGTATGAAGGGAAAGTGAAAAACATACAAGAGTTTGTAACTGATCTAAGTCTGCGATGGTGGCTAAACTGGAGCATAAGCGCCACAAGTAGCATAAGCAGCCTCTATGTATGCCATGCAGCAAATGAGGGAAGAGAGAGTGGCAAATAAGGTAGAAAACAAAGCAGCATATCAGGCAGGATACAGAAGAGCCATAGATCAGGCAGAGGAAGGGGATTAGAGTGGCACTTAAAGAGGGTTCCAGGCAAATTTGTGGTACACCTGCCAAAATGAATGACTTCCACTGGGCTAGCAGATTATGACTGGGATCTGAGACAACCAATTCAAGAGACTATTAGAAGACCAAGGATTAACCATTGATAAATGAATTAGACTTCCCACACAAATGAAGTTACTCAGTCCAGACTGAAGCTACAGAGTGGACAGTGCTCTGAGACTGTACATGTGTATACTATAGATCAGTGCTTCTCAAAGTGGTGGTCCATGGACCGCTGCCGGCCCACAAGCCGCTGGTCCGCAGCAAGTTGCCAGGAAAGAAAGAAATATATTTTCAGAAGCATAACATTGATATGTCATAGTACCACAGTTTGTATGTTACAACACTCCAGGTGACATCACGTCATGCACGGTGAGGAAAGAGAAAGAAACAGCCAGTCACGCATTTGTGTAGCACTGTTACATGCAGTTGCTGCCACCAGCTGAACCGGACACTGGTTCCTGGCCCACTGGAAAAAAAATTGCCGGTCCACCACATCAGATAGTTTGAGAAGCACTGCTATAGATCATCCAAAATACTACAGGAAAAAATACTTGACCCAAAAAAGGCTAAAAGTAGGGTCAACAAATCAGCACATGAAGCAGCACAGGCTGTGGCAAACACAAGACAAGGTGATGTCTAGCATTTGAAGAGAGCAGCAAAAACTGTGATGCAATTATACCACTTCGCAAGAACTTTAAAGCACCAGCAGACTGCTCACAACATAAAGAAAAAAAATTACATCACCGTGCATACCCACAACACAACTACTGCAAAGTAATTTGACTTTACTCTGGAGTAAATGTGGAGTGGACACAACATGCAGCTTTACAGGACTTTAAATCTTACCACTACAGGGTAAAGTTAACCTAAAGAAAGGAGAAAGTGAGGGAATTACAAAGGATTGTGGGTATAGTTACCTAGCCAGTTTCATTCCTGCACAGCATTTATTCAATGGAAACAAGCTCTTCCTCCATCTATTACGGGCCAGGTGCTTTAATACACCCTACTATGAGCAGCATACTGATAACACTGAAATTTTGTAGGTTCCTTATTACAAAGTAAAATCTGGGGAAAATGTCCCTGTTGTGACTGTCTTTTGTGTCCAAACTCAAAAGATTTAATCAAAGGACCAACAGACAGTGTTGCTGCAGAAAGCTAATTAGAGTACCAACCAGAAAGCAAATGGGACACTTGCTATGTAAAAGAAAGATAATGTTGGTACAAGAACAAAAGAAACAAACTATCCATGAACGGCTGGACGGTTTAAAGCTTCTAGCCATCACATCAGTGAGAGTCTGGAACAGTTCCCCAGTAGGAGTAAAGGTGGAAGAGGAGAGAACAGAATTATCTAACTACTTCTCTATGGGCACATCTACATGTCGTCCTATGGCAACGTTGTTACTGCAGCATGCACATGGCTCACAGTATAGTTTTAGCTGATAATTTCACCACAGTGGCACACTAAAATGGTGGAAAGTGCCACTGCAGTGAAGTAGCTGCCAGTCATGTGTAGACTCACATAATCATTACGACATCGTAGTGCATCACTATAGTGATGTAGAGTGATGTGTAGATGCACCCTGTAATTCTAAGATGGACCCTTGATTAGCTTATAAAAGAGTTGCTTGCGATAGCAGGAGACAGGACTTCAAGACCTTGGGGATTCATGCAAAAACCTCCTGGATTCCTATGAATTGATTTTAAATTGAACAAAAGTGTAGGAACAAATATAGTACCAGAAACAGTGAGAGCAGAAGCAAAAGAAAAGTTATAGGCAATGGAAGGTAAATAAATAAAATACAAGACATAAAGTGCGCATGTGGATTTTGTATATGAATAAATTACAAATATAATTTGTAATGATAAAGAAAAAAGTAACCATAATTTGGTTTAAAATACTCCAAGCCCTTAGTCAGTTACATTTTGTTGTTGTCGTCATTATATTTGGTAGAGTTATAAACTGCTGGGATTGACTGATCTGTATGCAAAAGGTCACATTATGCAATGTTGATCAAGTGGGACTCAGTCCTGAATGAGTCAAACTTCTGTCAGGGTCTTTGGCTCTGGGTAATGTCTGAACAAAACAGGAGTCACCCATGGTAAGCAAATTATAAAGAGAGTTATTAGCAATAGATAAATACCTAATGACTTTCTATTTCTGAAGCATCCCTCCAATAAAAATAGCAGGGGCGAAAAAGAGCCCTAAAACAGTTTTAAGGTGAAACATAAGGTGTTTATCAAAATGTTTATATAAGGTTGCATCCTGTGATAGCAGAGAACTGGACTCAGTGAACCAGCTGGATACTCTTGGTATTCTCATTCTAAGTTTACTACATGAGTAATATTTTTATGCATTTCATTTGTGGTTCTTGTCCTACATTTGGGCCTTAGCAGAAAACCCACAAAGCTCTTGGCTACGTGGAAGTTACCTAGGAGCTTCACTAAGTTGCTAAGAAAGTATGCTGCTGAGGCATCATACTCTCCTCAGTCTAAATAAGAGACTATCTGACCAAACCTACCTGCCCATACAATGAGACATATTTACAGTGCTCCTACCATCTCTATTGGACTACCTCTATTATTTATTACCTTATTTTTATTTAGCCTTCTAAGGTTTCGGTCTTGCAGTAAACTGGTTTTCTGAGGGGTAATCCACTTATCATGCTGTGGTGCCTTTCTGTACTATACTAATAGTTCTTCATTCTCACTATTTTGAAATAATTATATGAAATGATTATATGAATAATTATATCTACTGAAAAACTATTACTGATGGCACAGGATGGTGCCGTTACAGTTTTCCAAACCTGTTTTTCCTAGTATGAGAGTAGATGTTAATCTTGGAAAACTTGGTTATGAAAAGTTCTGTATGGCAATCCACAGAGAACCTCTAAGACATTGTCAGGGGTTCACTAGGGAAGCAATTGCTTGGGACCCTGAAGGCATAGCTTCTAGCAGGGTTGAGCACTTGGCTCCTTGGACTCTAAAACCTGGTTCCTTATTTGCTGCTGGTTCAACTCCAGAGGCAGATCCGGGAAGTATGTGCTGCTGCACTTGCACCCACCTTTAATTCCTGCCCTACCCAAAGTTAAAAACCAATTGCCTGCAGTGGCAGAAGCATTTCTAGTCAGGCAGGGTTGAGGGAGTCACTTGACTTCATGACTCATTATAATCTACCTGAACTCTTTATTCCACAGGTGTTAATGACCCCCCTCTTTTTAATGGACTTAATGTTTCACCAAGCAATCTAGCATTTTTCCTGCAATTCTGTTATCTTGTTAGCTGTTCCTGAAGTTCCTATTTCAGCAGTGCAGACTGTTTTTACCTCATTCCAATGTAGTTATATTTGTTTCAGCTTCAATCTTAAACAATTAGGCCCCTAGCATGTTAGTAAAGTTTCTAGTTTATTTTTAACTGAAGAAAAATGTGTGGTGTTTTGTGTGTCATGTTGCTCTTCGCTATCTGCACCACCCTTTTCAAAATCCTAGATACTCCAATGTTCCCCTCCCAGCAAAGAACTTTACCTCTTCAAGGAGGCAGAGTACAGCTGACATCACATGCAGGGGAGCAAGCAATTCTTCAGACAAAACACCCTTACTGATCCACAGCAGCAGGGATTTTAAAATGGTACAGATTTAAAAGCTAGAGCAGTTTCTGACAGGTAAAATAGCCTTGGTTTGCTCTCTCTCTCTCTCCTTCCCCACCACACTCCCACTATTCTAAGTCTCCTCTCTCTTTCTCTACCTTGTCTTCAGGCAGATACCTGTGTTTCAACACTGCCACTGTTTTCAAGTCCCTCCTAGGCACCAGAAGCAGCAGAGTTTCTTCAAGCGCAAGTGCAGGAGCTGGAGTCAACTTGGTATGCTGGGTCTTCACAATGTTGCAAAAAATTGCGGTCCGTTTCTTGGAGGCCACTAAAATCACAGACACACATACATTTAGCAGCACAAAAGGTGTATTTGCAAATAGGGTCAGAGCAGAGTCAAAAACTCAGATTACTCTGAATCCACCAAGGAATTTTTGCAGGCTGTATTTATCTTTTTCCTCCTGGGCACGTGTGCAGAAACAGGAACTCTTACAGCTCATTTCCATTTCATACAAACATATATGTGGTTACATCACTACATCCATCACATGTACATTATAATTAACTACTAAAGTATGCAGGGCGGAGAAGTAAATATGCATTAGCTAATTGAGCATGCTCAGAAAGTTCTATAGGTCACCAACAGTTTAAATCCCCGCCCCCCTTTCAAGGACACAGGCAGTTGAATTCCAGCTTCTGTAATCTGCATAAGAAAGGCTAGGGGGAGGCTGGGGGAGAGTCTGGGATTTAAGAAAAACTGTGGCAAGGCTGGCCAAGGAAAAAAGTCCTTGGCAGTGTTTCTTTCTTATCAGGTGTGAGATGCAAGCTGTGCATTTCTAACAATACTCCATTTCTAACAACAATACAAATTGGCCCATTGATCTCTCAGGCCATGTCCACATGAGTGTTGAATTAAAAAGATCGTGGTTCGTTTCTCGGGAGGTGGAAAAAAAAAACTTTCAGCTTCAGACACACTTTATTAACAATACAAAAGGTATATATTTGCAAATAGGGTCAGAGGGAGAAGACAAAAGATCAAGTCCCTCTGCCCCCGAGCATAATCATTAGCAGGCTTTTATCCCCTCTCTCCTGACCACGTGTGCAGAAGAAGGAATTTTTACAACTCATTTCCGGTTCATACAAACATATATGTAAACATGTCGCTTCATACGTCCCATGTGCATTATAATTAACTACTTAAGTATGCGGGGCGGGTAGGCTTAATATGCATTAGGCTATCACGCGTGCGTGGATGGGATTCAGGATTACTCAAAGTTCAACCTGAAGGCAAAAAATGGCATTTGCTCTTATCTTAGCCTTAGGAATTTGGGGCCATAAAGAAAGTGTGATTTAGTGTGACAAAGAGATAGTAAATTTGCAGGACAGAGAGGGGGTGATGCCTTAGTACAAAGGGCCTTTTGGTGGCTTTTCCCTTCAATTTCCACCCCCCCCCCTTCCCTCTCCCATTAAGGAGACAAGGATGGATAGCAGCTGTGTTTTTCTTTTTTTTTCTAAATCTGCTATTGATAATGCATTTTTAATAATATTTCTAACAACATCCCCCCTCGAGATGCTTTCTGATCTTTACTTCATTCGGGCATATCAAGATAATTACGAGGAATTTTTCTGAGGACCATGACCTTTGCAGCAGTCTGTGCTTTTAGAGGGACTGCTGCGACCTGCATTCCTTCCACTGTGGTGGTTATCAATCTAGTGAGACAAGGAATAAGGCAAGGGATAAAAATCAAACCAGTTAGAGCACACAAAAGCACAAACCCTACCTTTTTCCACCAGGGTCCTCCAAATAATTGAAACCACCAGTCCTTATTCCATGTGGTTTCCCACGTTTGTATTGGTACATGGGCTATTTTTCTAATCTCTTTGGCAATCTCTAAGACTGCTTTCCCATTGTCATCTATTTGGAGGCAACAGTTAGAAAGGTTGAGCTTTCCGCAGACTCCGCCTTCCTCTGCAAGTAAATAGTCTAAGGCCATCCGATTTTGGTATATGGCTGCTCTCATCTGAGAACTTTGTCGGGCTAATAACTCGAGAGCAGTGGCGGTCTGGTTAGTAATTACTTCCAAGACTGCCTGCAACCGGATGATTCTATTCAGCATATATATTGGTGTCCGGTATCCCCAATTCCCATCATTAGCCCATGTAGCTGGTCCATAATACTCAATAATCCTCTGAGGGGGCCACTCATCTTTCTTCCACTTTTGGGAGCTACCCTGTGTCAAACTGACATCAATACTTCTCTTGGCCCTTTTCCAATCATCATACAAAGAGACTCCTAGCTTATTTCCAACCTCAGACGGTAACAAAAAGAAAGCTGGTACAATTACTCCCATATAGCAAGTTCCCGTCCACCCCTGTGGTAGTATTGTATAGGCCCGTCGTCCGCAAATCCAATAGTATCCTCTTAAGGCCCTATTTTCTCTATTGGTGGCATTTGGAGGGGCCCAACCATAGGGCATCTCGGGAAACCCCAAGCCTCCTTCTGGACCCAAAGGACCAGCAACTGCTTTCATGGAACATTCCCATAGCCCATCCTGGTTTTTGTCTGTACAATCTGTCCGATCATCACTTTGATTTGTGGCACTCCAATATTTATTAAACCACACAATTGTTCCATTGGGATGCTGCCACACTAGCCGATTATACCCTGGGCTATTAGGATAATAAAGCCGTTCTAATCTTGTAAGGTTCATCCACCTTACTTTTAAAGTCCATATGCAACGGCTGTGTCCCAACCTTTTTCCTGTACCATTATTACTGATGCAATACTCTCCTAACGCCACTTGGGAAAGTTCCCAACTGTGGTTCTCATCCCATTTTTGACTAGTACTCTTAACATCTGCCTTACTACTTACTAGCCATTTCGGGGCCAAAGGAAAAGCCCTCCAAGGCCACTGGCCTCTGGCCTCCCGAAGCCCCCCACAGGCCCAGCAGTTGGTAAGATTAAAAGTACCTGCAATTCTTTCCATCATATCAACATACAAATTTGTCCCTGGGGGAGCAATTTGGGAAAGCGAGGGTGTGAGCCAGCGGTTAAGGCTGCTCAATTTTGCTTCTTTCATTATGCAGATAACAACAAGGCACATTAAGATTCCCACCATATTTTCCCTTTTACTTTCTTGTCTAATTTTCTGAGCTTTGCTTAAGCCGTCTCAGGCGCACTTGGAGATCACCAGTAGGTTCACAGCTCCACTTGCTGGCTTCTTGTTCCGAAGACGACTCAGCTTCCGGAGTGAGTTCGTCTTGGGAGATGTTGTCCTCTGACGCTTGTGGATATCGTTTCACACGAGTATGATGTATCCAACGATCATGGCCAGTAATCTTTACAGCGGTGTGGGTTGTTAGAAGTACCTGGAAAGGGCCACTCCACCTCTCAGTCAAAGGCTCCTTTTTCCACCGCTGCACCAAGACCCAGTCTCCCGGGGAGAAGTCATGTACCGGTACATCTAAAGGCAGACGCTGAAAGGAGGCTGCATACCTGTGAAGAGAAAACAAGACAGACTGCAAGGCAATAACATATGTATGAAGTTCACTATTACCTAATTCAAAAGTTACATTTTCTCGCATCCCAGGAGGTAAGACTCGAGGTGGCTTGCCAAACATAATTTCATATGGGGTCAATTTGAGGCCCCGTCGGGGAGTGTTTCGAATGCAAGTAAGAGCTAGCGGCAATGCTTGAGGCCACTTAAGGCGTGTTTCAATACAGATTTTGGTGAGCAAAGTCTTTAAAGTTCTATTCATGCGTTCCACTTGTCCTGAACTCTGTGGTCTCCATGGTGTGTGTAGTTTCCAAGTAACCTTGAGAGCTTGTGCGACTTCTTGAACCACTCTTCCCACAAAGTGTTGTCTTTGATCTGACTCGATGGACTCAGGCAGGGAATACCGGGGAATGATCTCCTGTAACAAATACTTCACTACTGCAGCTGCAGTGGCAGTCCTGGTGGGCCAAGCCTCGACCCAACCAGAGAGCTGGTCTACCATGACAAGTAAAAACCCGTGATGTCCGGATCGTGGGAGCTCGGCAAAATCAATCTGCCATGCCTGTCCAGGGTACGCTGCCCAGGGTCTACCTCCCATTGGCACAGGGGGTTTCCTTCGAGGGTTTACTTTCTGGCATATAATGCACCTGGTAGCAATGCGCTGAGCTTCTACATATAGCCCTGGGGCTACTGCTTGGCGGATCATTAGATCACCCATGGCCAAACCTCCCATATGGGTTCTTGCATGGAGCTGTTGCAGCACCTCCCGAAGCAATGGCCTGGGTATCATGACTTTTCCTCCTGGTACTATCCACCACCCCGGGAGTTCTTTTCTGCACAAGCTTTCTGTGCAAATTTATCTTCTTCAGGGGAATACTGTGGGACTAAATCCTGAACGTATGGCCATATGGCATGGGACATAGCCTGCTTGGATACCTCTTCCGCTTCTCCCCCAATAAATGCAGCTTCCTTTGCTGCTGCATCAGCCTTTGCATTTCCAAGCTTATGCTTTTTCTCAGCAGCCTTCCCATGGGCCCGCACATGAATGACTGCTACCTCTTTAGGCTGGTGGAGTGCCTCTAGTAGTTTGATAATCTGGGGGCCATTAGCAATCTTATTCCCAGAGGCAGTAATGAAACCCCTTTCCTTCCACAATAGTCCGTGCGCATGGACTGTAGAAAAAGCATAGCGAGAGTCAGTGTATATATTAACTCGCTGGTCTGTCCCCAGCTGTAATGCTCGGGTGAGCGCAGTGAGTTCTGCGGCCTGTGCCGACCATGAGCTCGGCAATGACTCCCTCCATACTACCTTATCCAAGGTTACCACTGCACATCCTGTTCGTCTTTTTCCATCGATGACAGAGCTGGAGCCGTCCACAAAGTATTCAACATCTGGGTCTTCAATTGGGTCCTCAGCAAGATCAGGTCGCACCTGCGTGGTCTGATTCAGGACCTCAAGGCAGTCATGCGTCGGTTGCCCTGGCTCTGGCAGCAAGGTTGCAGGGTTTAAGGCTGTAGTATGTTTGAAAGTAAGTCCTGGATTAGAGAGAAAAAATATCTCATACCGTGATTGTCTGGAGGGGTTAAGAAATTTCCCTCCCTCAGTCCCTAGGATCTGGGGAACTCCATGAGGAGTGAGTATTTCCATATCCGCACCCATGACTATCTTCTGGGCTTCTTCAACAACCACTGCTGTGGCTGCCACAGCCCGAAGACAGGCTGGCCACCCGAGTGCAACTGGATCTAGAACCTTTGAATAATATCCCACGGGTCTCCAGGTCGGGCCCGATGGCTGTGTCAGCACCCCTGATGCAACCCCTCGATTCTCATGAACATACAGTCGATATGGCTTTTTACTGTTTGGGATGGCTAAGGCTGGGGGCTGGGTTAATGCTGCCTTCAGCAGATCAAAAGCATGCTGCATTTCTTTATTCCATTTCCATTTAGTGAGACTCTCCTTAGTCAGGGATTCATACAGTGGTCTAGCCTTCCCACCGTAATCTGGTATCCATAGTCAACAGAACCCAGTTAGCCCTAGGAATGCCCGCAGCTCCTTGGGTGACTTAGGTGGGGTTAGACCTTGAATCGCCTGTATGCGATCTGCACTCAGGGCTCTGACTCCTTTTGAGAGCTTATATCCCAAAAATGTGACTTCAGACTGACATATTTGGGCTTTTTCTCTAGAGACTTTATATCCTTTTTTTCCCCAGAGTGTTTAGGAGTGACTTGGTGGCTTCCTCGCAGAGCTGCAAGTTTGGGCTTGCAACTAGCAGGTCGTCCACATACTGGAGGAGAGTCACTGCAGGGTGTGATCCCTTCCATTCCTCCAAGTCCTTTTGAAGGGCAAGTCCGAAAATATGGGGGGCTGCTATAAATCCTTGTGGAAGAACTGTCCACATGAGTTGGGCTTTATGGAAAGTATCTGGATCCTCCCATTCAAAAGCAAACAATTTTTGACTCTCTCGGTGAAGAGGAATAGAGAAGAAAGCATCTTTCAAATCTAGCACTGAAAATATTTCAGCTTCCCCCGGTACTTGTGTCAAAATCGTGTGAGGGTTCGGGACTACAGGATGGTCTGAAAGGACCTTCTTATTTACTGCCCGTAAGTCTTGGACCAGTCTGTATGAGACCCCATCTGCCTTTGGCACTCCAAGAATGGGGGTGTTATAGGGTGAAGACCCTTCCACTAGCCATCCGTACCTCTTGTATTTCTCTATTAACGGCTTGAGTCCAGCTCTGGCCGCTCGGCTGAGTGGATACTGCTTTACCCGAGCGGGCCCCTCCCCATCCTTGAGTACGATCCTTACCGGGGAGACGAACTTAGCTCGCGCAGGGGTTCCATCAGCCCATACTGAGGGGTCTACCCCAGTCATGTGATCTTCTGGACTTACTGCAGGGCGTCGGTCCTCCAGGAGAGCCATCTGATAGTTCGAGCTCTGCTTCACAGGTAGCTGGACCACCATCTGATCGTCTCTGAAAAAGATCTCAGCTTGCAATTTTGTGAGTAAGTCCCGCCCAAGGAGTGCAACCGGGCAACTTGGAGAATACACAAAGGAGTGCTCGAGCAAATGGTCTCCCACCTTGGTGAGGAGTGGTTTACAAACAGGGAGTCGGGTTTGCATTCCCTCAATCCCTTCTACAAGTACATGTTCACTAGTTCCTGCACAGGGGGGTTTTTCTGGAATCATTGAAAATGTAGCCCCAGTATCCACTAAGGCTTCAAAGTTTTTGCCACCAACCCTAATGGTTACCATGGGATCTTCTCGGGCTCCAACCCGAAGGGTAGTGGTCTTAGATCCCTGTCCCCTTCATTCTGAATCCTCACCCTTGTCTTCTGCCCGCATGAGGTGACCTCTCGGTTCCCCCTCTCTCTTCTCCTTCAACTTCGGGCATTCCCTCTTCCAGTGTCCTTTCTCCTTGCAATAAGCACAAACATCTGCTCCCACTCTTTCTCCCTTTCTCTTCTGTATCCCAGCCTTTCCAGGGTTCCCTCCAGTTATAGCAGCTGCTAGTGCTGCCATCTGTCGCTGAGCCTTTTTATCCTCCTTGCGCTCCTGCACTTGCTCACGATTCCCATACACCTTATATGCAATTTCCACCAGCTCTGAAATCGGTTTCCCAGCACCTCCCTCAGTTTTCTGTAACTTCTTACGGATATCAGCAGCAGATTGACCAATAAACATAAGATTTACCATGCGCTGGTTATCTGGGGCTTCTGGATCCAGATCCGAAAACCTGCGAAACGCCTCATACAGCCTCCCAAGGAAAGCTGAGGGATCCTCCTCTCTTCCCTGTCTCACCTCATACAATTTAGACAGATTGGTAATCCGAGGCACTGCCTTTCCCATTGCTTCCACTATAATTCCCAAATACCGTGCACTCAGCTCTCTGCCCTCTGCAGTATGATTGTCCCATCCTGGCTCTTCTACAGGGTAGGTATCACGCAGAGTACGACCAGCAGCACCCTCTGACTCAACTCTGGCTGCCGCAATACGCTCTGCTGTACCTAACACTAATCTCCTCTCCTCCGGGGTTAGGAGAGTCTGGAGCATCATCTGGACATCAGCCCAAGTGGGTCGATGAGTCTGCCCAATAGATCGAAACAAATCCCTCATCTTTTCAGGGTCTTCACGAAAAGAGGGGCTCTGATTTTTCCAGTTAAATAAATCTGAAGTGCTAAATGGGGTGTAGACGAAAGTTGCAGTGCCTCCTTCCCCAATAACCTCTCGCATCGGACAGTTCAACACCGGCTGTGACTCTACAGGCTTGCGCAAATAATAACCCTTATTTCCTGATTCAGATGAGGCACTTGGCTGAGGCTCACGCTCTAACTCATTAGGTATGCATTGGTACGTTGGTGGTGGTCTCTCTAAGGGAGGGGGCGGTGGTGCAGAAGGACTGGATGCCGAGGAGGCGTCTGACTCATCTTCGCTACCCGACAGGGCAACCGGAGCACGGGTCCGGTACTCAGCCAATTCAGAATCTCCCCCCTCATTAGACTCAGGTAGTACAGGCGGCCCCCCCCGAGCCTTTTTCTTAACAAGCATCACATGAGACTTTGCTAAGTAATTCTTAATCCAAGGTGGCTGATTTTGAACCACCCACAACCAACAATCAATATAAGGAAACTGATTCCAATACCCATTTTGCATAACAATTTCATGGATAGCTATCACTTCTTTTAGCACAAAGGATCCTTTCGGGGTCCAGTGGACCCCAAATGTTGGCCACTCGAGTTGACAAAACTTAATTAAATAATCTTTTTTCATTTTTATTCCATAATCGGCCGGCCTTGCAAATTTATTAAAATGACATAATAAGACTTTTAGAGGGGTATCAATATTGTTTTCTACACGAGAGCTACTCGTACCCATTTGCCCACAAAAATGCACCCAATGCACACCAAATACCAAAAAGATCTCAACAACAGATGATTTACAATGAGAGCTAAGCCTAGAATTTCTCAGCAAACTTACACATCCTTTGTTTTAGATCCGTACACCAAATTAGGCAAAGGGAATTTGTATACTCACTCAGATACCCAGAGATCTCAATCCAGATTCCAAAGTGTGTCTGCCTCTCCAGAAACTCAGAATTTACATAGGATACTTCCTTTAACTTCCCGGATATCTAGACTTAAACCTCAAATACCAGGGTGAGTCCAAAGTCGGCTCGGTGTGCACAAATCCCTGGTACTGGAGGTGCTCTGTCACTGAATTCCGGGGTAGTCCTCGAGAAGCCCCACGTTGGGCGCCAATTGTTGAATTAAAAAGATCGTGGTTCGTTTCTCGGGAGGTGGAAAAAAAAACTTTCAGCTTCAGACACACTTTATTAACAATACAAAAGGTATATATTTGCAAATAGGGTCAGAGGGAGAAGACAAAAGATCAAGTCCCTCTGCCCCCGAGCATAATCATTAGCAGGCTTTTATCCCCTCTCTCCTGACCACGTGTGCAGAAGAAGGAATTTTTACAACTCATTTCCGGTTCATACAAACATATATGTAAACATGTCGCTTCATACGTCCCATGTGCATTATAATTAACTACTTAAGTATGCGGGGCGGGTAGGCTTAATATGCATTAGGCTATCAC
The DNA here is from genome assembly GCF_052110815.1 of Crocodylus siamensis. Lineage (NCBI taxonomy): Eukaryota > Metazoa > Chordata > Crocodylia > Crocodylidae > Crocodylus > Crocodylus siamensis. Next base: position 44,421,446 of record NC_143395.1, on the reverse strand, counting down.
GCGTGCGTGGATGGGATTCAGGATTACTCAAAGTTCAACCTGAAGGCAAAAAATGGCATTTGCTCTTATCTTAGCCTTAGGAATTTGGGGCCATAAAGAAAGTGTGATTTAGTGTGACAAAGAGATAGTAAATTTGCAGGACAGAGAGGGGGTGATGCCTTAGTACAAAGGGCCTTTTGGTGGCTTTTCCCTTCAATTTCCACCCCCCCCCCTTCCCTCTCCCATTAAGGAGACAAGGATGGATAGCAGCTGTGTTTTTCTTTTTTTTTCTAAATCTGCTATTGATAATGCATTTTTAATAATATTTCTAACATGAGCATGGACATTTGGTTCCCCAGGGACAACTAGCAGTGGGACACCTTGTGCTGCTACTAGTTGTCCCTGGGGAATGCTTGTGCCATGTGCCCTATGGCAGGTGGCAGGTTACTGGTAGGAGAGGCTGGGATCAGCTATGGGCTAGCCCCAGCAGCTTTTTCTGGGGTCCTGGGGCCCTTCTGGAGCTACAGCTGCAGTGATCTTGCTGCTCGGGGCCTAGCCAGTGGCCAGAGCATGGCTCTGGCTGACCAGGCTCTGGTTTGAGGGGTGTTGAGTGATGGTCTTGAGTGCTGCTCCTGCATGCGCCACTCTCCTTTTTTTGGGCATTTTCATTTATTTATTTACCCCTGGATGTCCAGGGGACAACTGCCTCTCCCCTGCCCCTGCACTGCTCCCTTGCAGCACAGAGAACAGCTGAACATGTGGCAGTGCAGATGGGTCTGTAGTGCCATGTACAGTATGGTCGCATCTTATGCAGGGGTTAGGTTCTAGAGTCAGTGCGTGAGGCAAAACTCATGTATAGTCAAAATTACCCTTGAAAATCAGCTAGCCTGCACCAAACTCCCACTCAACCAGCATGCACAGCTTCCCAGCAGGGCTGCTCCCAATGTAGCTGCTTGGCCCCATGCACAATGCTGTGGGGGGCAGCTGCAGGTCGCACGCATGCTAGGTCCCAGAAGCTGGCTGGGGGTGGAGGGGACCTGGGGGGCTTGCCCAGTGTTACAGTCCGCTCCCTCCCCCATCCAGCTGCTCCTGCCCAGGGCAGCCTGTACCAAACTCACACCCGGCCAGCATGCACAGCTTCCCAGCAGGGCTGCTGGCCCTGTGCACAGCACTGCGGGGGGAGCTGCAGGCTGAATCCAAACAACTGGTACTCCGGGGCATATGATAAAATCGCGTAAGTTAAAATGCGCGTATGATGCGACTCCACTGTACTGCAAGGCCACTCGCCTCTGGATAAGGCCTCAGACAGAACTCCTGCAAGTTCTTCTTCCAAAGACAGTTAACCCCTTCCTTCCTCTATGTATGAGCTAACTAGGGAAACTCCAAAATGCAGCATTACTATAACACAAACATATTTAAACCAGAACCACTGCAACAAAACCCACAGTTGTGCAAAAAGGAGGATAACCTGTTTTCTGTCTTGGTCCCCCACCACAGTCAGTTCTAGAAACAGAATTGCTTACTGAGAACTGGCTATTGGTATTGGACCAATGATCCAAGAAAAGCCATTTGTCTGCGTGCTGTTTGAGTGCTTCTGTTCAAGGACTGACACGTGTGTAATTAAAAATATATACATTGTAATATAACCAGACTCCTCAGCACCTATTACTCCTTAACTAGGAAGCTGATCTGCAACATCTAGTATCTGCTAATGCTCAGCAGAGAAGTGATGGCTGTGAAAAAGCCAGACACAGGTGTCACCAGAAGGCACAGTGCCATTTACATTTAAATTAGTTCCTTAGAATGAATTGTTTCTTGTTTACTTCTCAAAATATGTTTCAATTTGATGAGGATGGTAGTGCTTCTGTTCAGCAATTAGGAACCTGGCATCAGTAGCTGTGTCCTCATCCCTCACACTCAGCTGGTATGGAGAGCTGGGAAGGGCAATCAATATAATTTAAACACAAGCCAGAACTGTAAATTTTCAATCCAGTCCAGATTCAAGCTTTCCCAAAGCTCAGGGGTGTTTACATGCAGAATGTTAGTTGGAGCCAATTTCTTTATAAATATGGAGTGCAGGGATATATTTTTGCCTAGCCTTCCCAGCAGAGTCAGTGACAGCTAGTTAGATACTAGATACCATATGTAAAACAGAAAAAAATATTTTTTAGTTAAACAATAAAATACGCACGTCACCCTTCATCCTATCGGACAAAAATAAAAGCTGTCCACAAATTAAAATTGCCAAAGCCTATTGCAAAGGAAGAATATGGTCTTACAGGTTTGCATTGGCCTCCATTTTCTTATAAAAGCTCTTACCAACCTACCCCCAGAGCGATACTTACTTCACTATACATTTGGCTGAGTTATTAACCCTAATCCCCATGTTGTCTACCCAGAAAAAGCCTGGACTTGAAATACTTTCAAGGCTGAACTGGCAGGCATAGCTGAAACATAGCTGGTTTTACTTTAGCTTAATATGGCATACTGATTACCTTTGCCAGCAAACACTGGGTAATTAAGCACGACAGCTGTTATTCCTCCAGTCTGATGCCACCATTCTTTCTGTGCTGTATTTTCTTGTGTAGCACTTCCTTTCACACTTTAATCCTATGTTTGCCTGCTCCCTTCTGTTGCACTTCCACAGGATCTGACTAGTAATAGCATTCAAGCTATCATTCTTCAAGCATGCAAACAGCTGGCCAGAAACTGACACCTGCCCTCTGGTAATGCTGTAGCGTTAGATCACTAATGCATGTAATTTAGATAAATATATGTAAATTGACATTTTGATGATCAATGGACAGGAAAAGAGAAGGGGAGGTAAAGAACTATTCAAGTGTGCTACTAATCACTTTGTAGTTTACAGACCAAATTCCTTAATGACAAACTTCTTGCTGCCAAATGCTGTTTGCTTTTTTCTTTAGAACTGTTTGCATTAATAATGAGGAACTCCGCTGAGAAGTTATTTATATAAAAAGAGTGCTTCTCATGCTTCTGCCACAGACATCATCTCCATGAAGGCAAAGCAGACAGAAGGGGGAGGGTAGGAAGCAAAAGCACACCTTGAATATTTATAAATTGGTCAAGTTTAAAACATTGCAAAGAACCATGGGCTATATCCCACATGACATCTTTCCCAGGGAACAGGCTATTATAACACCATTTGGACACTGTTTTACATGCCTTGTCTTAGCTTTACAGTACAGCTTCTCCAGTTGTGCTTAACCAGTATCAACTAAGCTAGTTCATGCTATGTTTGCTTGAGTTAATTCTTCACTGGCAAATAACAGTCTCACATTCATAGAGGAAACTAAAAAAGCATGTTAGTTATTGGCAATCAGTAATTATATTGTAGCAGCATTTAAAAAATGGACCCACCTGAAAGAATGGGAAGGACTGCCTGACAGAGAGACAGAGTTTGTCCCAGAGGGGACATTGTAGGCTTCGAGGGCAAGTGAAGCTGTTTTGGAAGCAGCCCTGTTGGAAGTGGAAGAGATGAGGTAACCCCAGCAAAGTTTTGAAAAAGAGCTGTTAACAAAAGCCTAGGAAGGGCCCTGGGCTGGGATTGGCTGAGAGGCTTGGATAAAAGGGGGGAGCAGTTTTCCTGCAGGGAGAGAACGAGAGAGAGGAGCTGAGGGACAGGCTGGAGACAGAGTTTCAACACAGTGGTCCCTTGTAGAGTCCCTGCGAGTGCCCCGCAGAGGCAGAAGCAAAGGCTGCAATGGGAGTGATACAGTATCCAGTTCCCCCTCTGGCCTGAGAGCCTGTGGTGAGGGATCAGAGACTCCAAGCCTGGGAACACCCACCTGCAGCCCGGTGTGGCCGAGTGAACACAGCAGAGCCGGGGCCGGGACTGCCCTGATGGGTGAGGGGCTCCAGGGACAGGCAAAGCCCAGGGAGGGGCTGTGAGGCTGTGTGGGACAGGAGAGTTGCTACAGTCTGCAGCACAGACACTACTCCCTGCTGAGCCAGGGAAGGGGGGCAAAGGCAGGGGAAGGCTGTCTTGCAGGGACTGCAAAGGAGGAGCTGCTGCCTGATGCCCAGAGACCCTTGCTGCCAGAAGATGGACACCAGCTCCAGGGAGCATCCACAGACCATGTGCTGGGACACAGACAGTCCCACTCCCTGAGACAGCCCACCAGCGGCAGTGCACACAGGATCCCCAGTACACCCTGTGTAAATAAGTTCTTGAGGGTTTATTAGTTGGTCTATCAATGTGTTTATTTAATGGTCATTTGTTGTGTTGTGAATAATTAAAATCTGTGAATAGTTTGAGAATTGTCTGCAAAGGGGCTTGATTGTAAGGGGAGGTTCTCTGCTCAGCAGCTTCCCAGGGGGGCTGGGCAGGGCTGCTGGGTACCCCAGGATCCCACTATTCAGGTAAGAGCAATGAGTTGCATCGATTTCTGATTTTAATCTCCATGCCACAAAAAAAGCTTACTCAAACCTGATCTCCCTCACACACACAAGGATCAATAGCATTCAGAAGAAAGAGGGATTAGACCAGTAACCTACCCCCTAAGAAAACATGAAAGCTAAAGACTGGAGTGGAGGTGGGTCCCAGGGTGTTGGGACAGTGAGGTAGGTGGTGCAAGCTTCTTGCGTGCACCTCTGTCTAAGAAGCAACAATGTCTAGAGCAGATTTGTGTTTGGTTACACACATCAAGCAGTGTGAAGATGCATCTCTGTGAAGCAACAGGAATGGAAGCAATATGTATCTCCCCTCTTTTTGCACCATATGATCCTCAAAAGTGTGATTGGTATACGAGGAGAGGTCCCAAGAATGGCCCATCTCTGGGTTTTGTTGACAACATAACAGACAGTTTGTTCATTTGGACATTCATGGGATGGCAATAGAATTAAATACTGATACAACTAAAAGTCATACAACTCTCTCTACTTAGAGCATTATATTATTGTGATGGCTCTTGCATTAGGATAGCATATCTCCACATACGGAAAAGGGAACAAGCTATTCCATAATAAGCACCTTCATAACACCAGAAATACCCATGGTTGTATAGAGTCTACTTCCTGAACTAGTTAAAAAAAAAGAGAAGTGTGTTACTTCCTACTTGAAACAGTCATATTAATACAACTACAGTGTATAGACCATGCCTTAGGATAACTATATAGCTAAAAGAGAAGAATTCCTATTAAATGTGTTATGGAGACTCTTACCCAGTGATGACTTAAGGCACTGTTTTAATATGGAAGAACATAAAATATTTCCAAAGGAATTTGAAAGCAGACTGAATATCATGCAGAGAATGTTGCCAACAATACAATTCCATTACTTTAGATGTAGTTGGGTCAATGAGTTTCTATTAACATAGTAGTAACTGGGTCAGATGTTGAGGGAGGAAGCATTTTACTTGGTTGAACACCTCTAGGTTCTTCAGTAGTCTCAGATTCAAGTGCAACAGCTGCAGAGTTTTGCTTGGCTCGATAGATGAGTCTGCCTAAAGACTTTGCAGAGAAGGGTGGCAAAAAGTTTACAGAGGATGCACAGATTTCCAAACACAGGGCATGTTGTACAAAATGCATGCTTTTACTGGTGCATTTGAACTGCAACCAGAGCCCTCCTCACAAATCCCAAACTCTGATGGGCTACTATGGAGCCATAAAAAGCTGAGGAAGGGAAAAGCAGCTAGAGAGAAAAGTTGCAAGAGAACTATATGCTAGCCTGGTGAGATGGGGCAGAGACTCAGCCCCCCTGGCAGAGGGAATGGAGCTGAGACTTGCTGGGGAGCAGACTTCAGGACTGAGGAAAGCCCGAGTCATCCCAGGAGAAGCCGATTCCCTACCCAGGGTCAGAGCTGTGTATTTAGGGATACAGGTACCCAGGGAAAGGGTGGGGAGAGGTTGGTAAGCTAACTAAGAGCTAGGAGAAGCTGCCTGGTCAGGGGCCTACAGAGAAAAAGTCCTGTCTAGGCTGGAAAGCTTTGTACTGCAGGGACACAGACCTGAAGAGGGAATCCCCTGTCTGCACGTGCAGGTGCTAGGGGACAGAGAGCCCAGAGAGGGAGCAGGCTGTGAGAATCCCAAATCTGTGTGGGTGTTTGAAAGGACATTTAACCCCTAATATTTGCAGGAGGTATACTTTTCTGAAGGAAACTAAAGAAAAGAAGCTTATTGCCTGCAGTGGCTGATCATAGACTTTCTGGTTTGATTTTTGCTGAGTTACCAGGAAAGAGCAGAGTCCACCTTCCCCGAAGTGGCAGCAGCCTTGCCTCTGCCACCTACTGGTGGATCATAGTTAAAGCTGTATTGCCACTTTATTGTTACCAGAAGGGGAATCAACCTGGGTTATGGGGAGGGGGACTGTTTTAAAGTGTTATAACCAGGTGAATGCAATCATTGAGGTTGTTTGATGCAGGTGGGACCACCCAGTATGGTGGAATTATTCATCTTCTGTTGCAGTTGTAAATCCTATTCAAATTGTTGGTTTTATTATTAATCATTGATATATTATAAAATATAGCATATTATTGCGTGTAATTATTTATATTATTACACAGCTATATACAGAAAAGAAAATGATTAATCAAGGGAAGAAATATATTTTTCTTCTCTTTTCTTTATATAGCTGTGTATAATAAAGACACCCATTTGCTTATTGGACTTAAAATAAATTGGGCAGTGAAGTTGAGGGACACACCGCTCCAAGGGATATTGCGGTCAGCAGACCTGCCTGAGGGGGTTCCCAGGGTTACTGGCACCCTGACAATCCAGAATCCAGCACATGCCCAGCCTAGTGTGCCAGCAAGGGTTGCACAAGTGAAGGAATGCTCAAGCCATTTGAGGTCTATGAAGGTTTCAGTATCTCTTTAGCACAGGTAGTGATATAGGAAAGCCACCAGAGGATCACTAACTGTGTATTGGAAGATGGGCAAGCTTAGAGAGCACTAAAATGCTTTAAGCATCCTAATTCCAGAGTTTTCACTTTATATCAGTTATTTTTTTTCTCCTGGTAAAGTGGAGCTAAAGTAATAACGATACAAGTGAGAAACAGGTTCACACACAACACAGGTTAACAGCTAGACTTCCTTTTCCATTAATGTAGAAAACTTCTGGAAAAATTAAGATAATCTTGTTTCTTTAAATGCACAGTCATTTGCATGTTGGCTACACTTGTCCCAAAGTAGTTATGATCAGTTTCTAAATAGCACATTCATTTTGTCCATGTCAAATTCTCTCCCCAAGATTTTCCCCAGGAATTTGCAGTGACCTGAAGAGAAATAAAAGGAGAAAATCCCATTATGCCATGAGTAAATGTAATGTGAAATATACAATATAATGTGTTCATCCAGGTATAGCATATTCATAATCATTTTATAGATATGACAACACAGAAAAATGCAGCACTGTGGCAGGGCAGCCTTAAGGGTGCCATGACCTCCCCTAGCGCCCCTACCTACTGTGCCAGATCGGGTCCCGAATGCACCCTCTATCTCGCCCGCCACGTCTTTGATGTTAATATGTTCAAGGGAGGCTGCCTTTCCAACAGCTTTGGCATGGTGCCTGGATGGATCCTGGGTTGGTCTAGTCTCCCAGTGCACTCTGACTTTTGGGGCTGCACGTGAGTCCCACCATCGCCCGTACCCTTACGGGTCCTCGGACTCATCTCCATGCCCACCTGTCTCACCTCGCAGCTCTCACAGCAGGCCCTCTATACTGATCGCCCCCAACCGGGGCCCGTCTCCCCACGGCCCTCCCCGCCCCCAACCGGGGCTCAGGCAGCCTTGGCCTTACCTGGCCCCCAGATCCACTTCCTGGGTCTTGTGCTCCACTGGGGCTTCTTGCCTACACCCACACTGGGTGGACACCCCAAAACACAGCACCCTCTCTGGTGCCAGGAACCCCCCACACTCCCAGGGAACTCCCATGAGGCCTCCTCCACCCCTACAGCCTCTCCCAGTCCTCCAGTGTTACGACAGCAAAACAGAAAACACAAAGCCCCTTGGCTATAACATAAATCCTAAGCCAACCTGGCTATCCTTCATCCACATCCCTGTCAGAGTTCTCTCCACCCCGTATCATCATGCCAACACTACTCAAGCCATCCGGCTTCCTTACTATGCCCGCCCTGCTTGCTCCTACCTTTTAGGCAGCCAGAGAGGAACTGACTCTGGCCTCAGCCTCGCTGTTTATAGAGGCCAGGCCCTGCCCCCTTCTGGTCGGCTGACCGGACTGGTTGTCTCAGCAACCCCCACCTGTGCTGCCCTGGTAAGTGGCAGCTGAGCCTATATTACTGCTATTAGTAGCAGGCACCTTAGTGCCCTACTACAAGCACATATAGTAGTTTCACCCAATCCATTTTCTTTTGTTCTCTGGTAATTCAATCCTCTCTAAGAAAAAACCCCATGGTTTCCTTAAAAAAACTGAAAACAAACATAATTAAGAAACTAATGACACATTAACATGTTTTGATTCTCTAAGGTCAGTAGCAGTTTTCTTTGGGTTTCTGTAAACCTAGGCTTTAGCATTAAGGGCACAACTATGCATAATATAAGCTGCAAACTACCTCCTACCCACAAGGACATGGGGTACGCCACTTATTTTTATCAAAGCAATAAGAACCCACCTTTTCAAAGCAAACAGAAGCCAATGCTTACATTTTTTCCACCTTTACAGAACATAACAGTCCACACTGTCAAAACACATGACATGACATTCCTTTTTGAACACCTCCTTTTTGCCTTTTCTTTTATTATTTTGATTGTTTTTTGCAGGCATCATGAAAAGCATGAATTGTAAAGAAGAATCTGAATGAGGAGGGGGTGTTTGTTTGGCAGAGCTTGATTGATAAGGGAGAATATGGGGGAAAAACATTAAAGTACATGGGAGAAAAGGGGGAATAGGCAGGCACCATCAGCATGTAGCAGGCATGATCATCAAAAAACTGGCAGATTATTATTAATTAATGTATTAGGCAGGTAAATACAGTCACTGTAAGTGGCTTGAAGAGGAGGCTATAAAGTAGATGTGGTAGAAAAAGAGGTTCACAGTTGTGATTCAGAGTCTCTAGTCAAGACTCAGATTGCTTCAGTAAGCACTTTACCAAGGCTTAAACAGCAGTAGAGTGCTCTGGTCCTAAGAAGCAATTCATATTACTCAGAAATCACAACCTTTCAAAATGGAGGAGTATACCAGATTTCGGGCTATGGAGATTTTAAAGTCAGCATCTCCACTCAGCCACATGCATGTTCAGCATTGACCCAGAGCTGTCACTTGCACACCCAACTCCTATCTAAGCTTCTTTGCCCTTCAAATTGCTCATTGAAAGCAAACAAAACTGTACCTACAGCTCTGGAAAAACTCGATCATGTTGGTAGACAAAAAATATGACTAACATTAGCAGCACTGGGTTCAGCTCAAAACTGATGCTGGGAGTGTTCACCTTTTGCCTCATGGCTGTGGCACTCACCCAGGAAAGAGACATATAGATTTTAATCCAGATCCTTCTTCCCAGGAGCATGCCCATGTGACCTATCCTTGCTCTCAGAACCATTAGGTAGCTCCCTACCTAATATACAACTTGCCTGTTGAAGCTGGGCCTTTAGACAACCCATAGAGCAAGAGTCAGACTGCCAATAGTTCAGTGGCTAGGCCATGCCCCTGGGAGAAGCAGAAGTTTGTGTCACTTCTCAGTACTGTTTATTACTTTTACATTAGACAATCATCAGTTATAAATCAGGAATCAGTCTGGTGGTGAGCAGGAACCAGCATCTCTTTAAGCTGAGGTGTACTCCATGTGGTCCTTGCTCAGTCCAGGCCTCTTGATTTACACACCTCACCTGCTTATCTGCCAACCCTTGTCCCTTCAGTGGTTGGCAAGCTAGGAGAGGGCCTTGCTTTTCAGGATGAGGTCAATACAACACAACCCACTCTCTACAGGATCTTATTGAAAATGCAGACTCCTATCTCCCCTTTATAGAGCTCCCTCCCCCCTTTACTTCATAGTATCTCTGGTCCATTGTTAGGTTCCTTGGGCCCAGGCTTTCCTGTAAGCCCCTCAGTTTATCATAGTGTCATAGTTTCTAGGGTCAGAAGGGACCTGAGTAGATCATCTAGTACGACCCCCTGCCATGGCAGGAAAGAGTACTGGGGTCAAACGGACGCCAGCAAGGTTTTCATCTAACCTCCTCTTAAAAACCCCCAGGGCAGGAGCCTGCACCACTTCTCTTGGAAGTTGATTCGAGATCCTAGCCACCCTGACCGTGAAGTAGCGCCTCCTGATATCTAACCTAAACCTACCCTCTGCCAGCTTGTGACCGTTATTTCTGGTCACTCCTCGCAGTGCTCAGGGGAACAGGAACTCCCCCAATGCCTGCTGATCCCCCCCCCCCCCGACTAGTTTTAACAGGCCACGAGATCCCCCTCAGCCTTCTCTTTTGGAGGCTGAACAGGTTCAGGTACCGTAGCCTCTCCTCATAGGGCCTGCCCTGCTGTCCCCTGATCATGTGGGTGGCCTTCCTCTGGACCCTCTCCATGCTGTCCACATCCCTCTTGAAGTGCAGCGCCCAAAACTGGATGCAGTACTCCAACTGCGGCCTGACCAGTGCTGCATAGAGGGGGAGGATCCCCTCCTTGGACCTGCTCGAGATGCATCTGTGGATGCATGACAAGGTACAGTTGGCCTTCCTGACTGCCTCCCCACACTGCCAGCCCATGTTCATCTTGGAGTCAATGATAACTCCAAGATCCTCTTCCGCCTCTGTGCTGACAAGAGGGGAGTTCCCCAACCTGTAGGTATGGTGCTGGTTGTTCCTCCCCAGGTGCATAACCTTGCACTTGTCTGTGTTGAAACCCATCCTATTCTCATGCGCCCACCCTTGTAACCTAGGTCCGATTGTAGCCTGTTGCTTCCTTCTAGTGTGCCCACATCCCCCCACATCTTAGTATCATCAACAAATTTGAAGATGGTGCTTTTTACCCCCTCGTCCAAGTCACTGATGAAGATGTTGAACAATGCGGGCCCGAGGACCGAGCCCTGCGGAACCCCACCGCCCACGTCCTTCCAGGTTGAGAAGGACCCATCCACTACCACCCTCTGGGTGCGGCCCTCCAGCCAGTTGACACCCACACAGCCAAATGGGTTGCCAACACCACAGTTCCCCCAGTTTCTTAATGAGAACGGGGTGAGAGACAGTGTCAAAGGCCTTCTGGAAGTCCAGGAAAACTATGTCCACTGCTACCCCTGTATCTAATGATTTGGTGATCTGATTGTAAAAGGCCAACAGGTTGGTCTGACAGGACCTGCCACTGATGAACCCGTGTTGGTTGCCCCTAAGCATGCAGTCCCCTGCTGGCCCCTCGTGGATGTGTGCCAGAATAATTTTCTCAAACAGCTTGCCTAGGATCGAGGTAAGACTAACCGGCCTATATTTTCCAAGGTCCTTCTTCTTCCTCTTTTTGAAGATGGGAACCACATTGGCCCTTTTCCAGTCCTCCAGCGCCACACCAGAGCACCACAAGTGCTCATAAAGCCATGCCAGGGGTCCTGCAATGACCTCGGCCAATTCCTTTAGAACTCTAGGGTGGAGATCGTCCGGACCAGCTGACTTGAATATGTCCAGTCCCTCCAGAAGTTCCCTAACTAGTTCCTCACTAACCCTTGACCCAGGTGTGCCTCCCCTGGGGCCCGAGGGGGGCCCAGCAGGGAGGTGACTGTTCTGGTCCCTACTTAGGAAGACAGAGACAAAGAAATCGTTAAACATGTTAGCTTTGTCGTCTGGTGTGACGACCAAATTTCCCAATGTGTCCTGCAGGGGTCCCACATTACCTGGAATCTTGATATCTTACCAGCACAGGATTTCCTCAGGCCTTCTTGTAGCCCTCATGCTGGGCTGCTCCATTTTAGCTGGGCTCTTCTTACCTGTGATTCTTCCTTCCTTATGCCTACTTACAGGCTGTGCACCCTAGGTTCAGCTTTCTCCAGCAGGAGCTCCTATCCATCACTTGCCTTTATCTTGCTGTCTCCTTCTCTTATATCCTTGCTAGGACAAGCCCTTCCAAGCTGATCTGTCTTTCTTAAAAGCCCTTCCTTCCTTTTCCTTTTTTGTAATGCATTAAGCACCAGTTTTCCATTAGCTGTCTGTAAGCGTTCTATATAGCCTGTTGACTTTTGGAGAGCAACTTTTGTCCCCTGCGGAGCTCCTCACCTAGTCCTATCAAGTAATATAGTCTTTAGGCATCAAACAAGCCAACAAATAAACAAAACAAAACAAAACCCCTCCTACCTTCCCTGGGCACACAAGGAGCAGTCCTTTAGCTCTGACTCCCAGCATAGCAGCCTGGCCCCCTTGTAGCAAGCAGATGCATTCACAACCTTCTTCTTCCTCTCTTGTTTAGCAGGATACTCGCTGCCTAGCCAAGTACCTTGTAGCTGGGCTCTCTGAACAGGGGTGACTGTTCCTTCTTAAAGAAACAGATTGTCCTTTTACACTACCTATAAGCATCTCTGGGATTTCTAAATCATTCTTTGGAAGTGTGTATCACTATGTCTGAACAGATGACCTAGCTGCATAAACCTGAATTGTTTCTAGGGGTGTAGGTTGTATCCATGTTGGTCTAAGGACATAGGTATACAAGGGTTTTTTGCTGAATCTGATATATTTTATTAGACCAACTTAAATAGTTGGAAAAAAATTATTAAGCAATCTTTCGGATTCAAAAACCCTTTGTCAAGCTAAAGAAGTTTTTGCAGTTGGTGTGCGCTCTTCCTGGATGGAATGAAAAGTAAAGAAGCCAGAGGCTGGTCTGGTATGCATGCAAGACAGGTGGTCAGTGAAAATGTAGATTGAGGAGTCAAAGGGTGAGAGACAGACGGGGGGCGGGGGAAGAGAGAGAAGGGGGATGAATAGTGGAGAGATACCTAGGGAGTCAGATGTCTGGCAGGTTATAACGTGTCAAAAATCCAACGTCCATGATTTTTAGTATCCAGGAGGTTGATGAAGTGGAGTTCATAGGCTCATCTCTGGGAAGTGTTTTGTAAGTTTCCTTTGAGGATCAGGACTGAGAGATTGGAGAGAGAGTGGTTATCTTGTGAGAAATGTGCCCCCACAGGTAACTGGGTATTCCTATCTTTGATAGATTTCCAGTGTGCATTCTCCTACATAGGAAAGACCAAACAACAACTGCGCACCGGAAACCTGTGCGGGAAACCTGTCAACCTAGTTTGTGGGTAACCAATCCAAATGCAAATATATACTGAGTCCATTCGGACTATTCAATGGCGCTGGTCACAATATTACAGCAGCAGCAACGCTGTTTGGTAACACCTTTAATCTTACCCCCACGGCACCCCCTGACGTTAACAAAAATTATACCTGGGCATACCCCATTTTAATTGCTACCAACCATTTTGTTAACATCATAACTACCACCGCTATCATGGACTGTGACAGTGATAGTAAATACCCAACTTCCCTTACATATCTCCTCGAAAGATCCAGGACTATTAATCTGATTGCCGTCACCCGTGATCAACCAGACACCTTCACAACTTGCCCCGGCCACTTCTGGATATGTGGTGACCAAGGTCATACCGTATTGCCATTCCATCCTGTCGGCAGTTAAAAGGTCCCCCACCTGGTGGGATACCATATATACCTGGGCTGGATATCTGTTCTGCGGTTCACTGTCCCTAAATCCCATAGATCAGGCTCTCATGCAAGAGCAACTTAAATTGCTAGGATTGTCGATAGAGCATTTAGGTAATCAAACTGCTAAAGCCTTAGGAATTGTTAATGATAAGGTAGATGAAATCAGACAGTATGTAATGCAAAATTGCTTAGCTTTGGATTATTTGTTAAGCAAAGAAAATGGAGTATGTGACTGGCTGGGAAACCGCTATCTGCAGTTTAGGGGTAGATGTTGTTTCGAAATTAAATCAATCCAACAAAATGTCACAGACATTATAGCAGGCATTGAGGAGGTCGCTAAAGATGCAAAGGAAGTAGGCAGCCTTTGGGATACCATTTTCGACCAATTACCCTCACTCTTTCTCTTGGCAGTTGGCGCCAGTTTTTCTGGTCAGTATTTTTGTTTCTCCTCGCCGTAGAATTTTTTATTTGTTTTGGATGTGCCATATTCCGCACTCTAGCTAATCGCATCTCCGCCCTCCCAGTTGGTATCCCTGAGCAAATGCAGCCACTGTTGCAGGATGCTGACAAGGAACACCTCATTTGAGCCCCAGGGCCATGGCCATGTGGGGGGTGTCACGGGTATCTCCCCAGATGAATGACCAGGCCGCAGCGAAATGGCAGAATGCTAGGCCGTAACACGAGTTTCTGGATGGGTGACCCCTGTCACGCTCACGAGGCAGGGAAGTCAATTGCATCGAACTGCCATCGAAGTAGGAAGGAAATTGCAACATAACTGGCTAAGCAGAAGACAATGAGGGGACTGCGTGAGGAAGGGGCTACTGATGAGTGAACAGAATGCTGGCAGGAAGGTAACACAATTGGCCAGTAAAAATAAGTGAAAAAGAGTAAGGGTATAAAAGGGTAGAGCCATGAGGCCCTGACGGGGGAAGTTCAAACCGTAACTTCAAGCGTCAAAGGGTCCGCGGACTGATCACCCGCAGGGTTGTACCCCACCGCCCCAAGCGCTGCCTCAGGTCGTTCTGGAGGCCTCCGTGAAGAGAGTAACGTTCCCAGCCATGAAGCCCCTCCTTTTGTTTGCTGTAGTGGTAAGCATGCATGTAAAACTGTAGCCATTTATGTTTGTATTTGTCTGTCTTTCCTGTAAAAGACATGAGCCGTTGACCAAGTCTGGGTCTAGGGTCTTGGCTAGCCCCACCAAGGTCATCCGTGATCTTGGAAGCAAGGAGCCTTGACCTGAACCCCATCACTCAATGGATGTAATTTCCCATTTAGCTGTTCATAGTTATTTTGATTGATTATGTTTTGGTTGTTAAATGACCTTTTAAGAAATATGAGCCATTGACCAGGTCTGAGACTAGGGCCCTGGCCAGCCGCACCAAAACCACTTGTGTTTTTGAAAGCAAAGGGCCTTGACCCGAACCTCGTGACCCAACGGACATCACCCCCCAGCTTTGATTGTTTGATTATTGTATGTTGTCATAGATTAGTTTAGTATTATATCGGAAATCATTTGCTTGAGTTGTCAATATTTTATAGGTTAAAGCTAAATATTGCATATTAATCATAAACTGCGTCCTCATTGGTGTCCAGCTCACCAACCTAACCACAACTGGGCATTTTCAACCTAGTGCGACATCTGTCTTGCATGCATACCAGACCAGCCTCTGGCTTCTTTACTTTTCATTCCATCCAGGAAGAGCACACACCAACTGCTGAAACTTCCTTAGCCTAATGAAGGGTTTTTGAACCCAAAAGCTTGTTTAATAATTGTTTTTCAACTATTTAAGTTGGTCTAATAAAAGACATCAGATTCACCCAAAGAACCTTGTCTGAATTGTTTTTAGGCATTTTCAAAATCTTTCAACTGAATTATTGTGAATGCTGGATACCAAATGATCTCCTGCCTGGAAGAGGCCTTCAAATGTCAGACATTGCTCTAAGTTTAGATGCATACTGAGTCAATGTTAAACATGGACTCTACATTCTCTCTTCTTTCAGGCATAATTATACATTTTTATTTACCCAGATTTTTTATTTCTATCCATGTGTATCCTTTAGAGCACCCCACCTATCACAAGAGATGATTCTAGTGACATACCTAGCAGATATCCAGTGAAATCTGGTATCCCTTTCAGTTTGGAAAAATAACAATGCTTCTGTTAGGTTTTTTCTTTGTTTCTTAGAACCCCAAACAAATACAACATAAAACTAGCAGACAGGCCCATGTTTTAAATGCTTTTCTAGTACACTGTAAGAGAGATGAAAATTAGGGAGGAGTTCTATCTACAAGGAACTGCTGTCAGAGACTATATATACTTCACAATATAATTGTACCACTTGTCTGTTAGTGCAATAATACCATGTTTTCCTTGAAAGGATACCTCCTCAGGCGAGAGTGCGAGATCAACAGAACTGAACTGCATGGGAGTATTTAAATAAATGTGAACAATTTTCTCCTGGGGTTCAGTTGACACACCCCACCCCCCAAGTATATCCTTTAAATTTTAAAATCTTATCCTCACCTTTTCAAAAATAGCTGGGATTATGAATGATCCCAAATGTACCCTGCTCAAATTAAATCACTGACAAGCCAATATGTACCTTCTGTCTGTTATACAGTGCAGTGTGAGGAACGACATGTGAACTCACTTAACATTTGACATTAGGGAAGTGAAGTGTTTCTGACACTGAAAATATTGGAAAAATTCATATGAACCATGTGCAAGAACCTCCCTTCCCACTAGCTCATAGTCCTCTCATTCTTGCGCTGTTGTCATATCACTACAATGTATTCTATTTTATCTCTGCCTCCATACATGTAATCTGAAAATAAATAGGGAAGTGAAGTTTCCAAACACTGAGATGTCAGCCAGTCGATGGAAGTGGTACTGTACATCTGAAGAGCGTGGAGCGATTTCACCAACAATGTCTCCAGAAAATCTTCCATATCAAATTGGAAGATTGCTGCACAAATACCAGCATCCTTGTTGAAGCCAATGTTACCAGCACTGAGTTGGTGAAGTGTAAGTACTAACTTTCCTGGACCAGGCATTTTGTGCAGATACCAGATTTCTGATTCTCAAAACAAGTACTCTTCTCCTAGCTCAGTTACAACCTGAGATCTTGCAATGGTCGGAGGAAATGCTAGAAAGACTCACTGAAGTAATACCTCAAGAAAAAGGAACTGGGAGGAACTGATGGCTAACCAGCTCAAGTGGTGGCACAACTTCAACTAAGTGGCAGGCTATGTTAAGGTAAAGTGTCTTGCCCTCAAAGCAGAAAAGAGAGAGCAGGGGCCTACAGACCACTCTCCCCTGCAGAAAGACCTATCCAACAACTTTGATCTAGAGATCTGTCTGCAAATGGTTTGACAGTTAAATCACCTCAAAACCCATCAATAAACTGTGGTAGCGATCATCCTAAATTGAGGGATTGCCAGTGATGTATATCTGATTACCATATTTTCTGTCACATAACATTTCCTCCAAGTTAGTGCCCCAAAATTTCTCACATATATTAAGTGGAAAAGCTGACTTTTCTGACTGGGATAGAACCACCCTGTATTTTATTTCCACTCCTAAGTGCAGCAGCTATTGCATTACTATTTGGGCAGCTGAGATAGTCAATTGACTTAATGGCTCATTGTTTTCACTCCAGAGATTCTATCAATTGCCTATACTATTTAATGGTCCTGATGTTCCACTCATTCAACTAACCTTTCTTACAGAATTTTTGCTGTCTGCTAGCTGTTTCTGGTTTCTTTCCTCCTATTTCAGGTGTAGTTAAACAGGAATGAGAAGGTAATTCTGCTAAACACTGGGGTCTGTCCCTTCTCTATGCAGCCTGTAGCACACTAAGATGTGCCTGCTCCTTTAAAGTTGAAGCAGCCTAACCTGCAGAGCTCCACAGCTGCAGGTTGCCAGGGTAATACCTGCAGGAGTCACATGGTCAGAAGGCAGGGCATTGGGATGTATAAGGTCAGGGCTCGAGGTAGCAGGACACTCTCTCTCTGGTGGCTGCAAGAGGAACATGCTCTTGCATGTGAAAGCTGCTTGAGAGCCAGTACTGTTTCCTTGCTACTCAAGTGCTGTGAGACTTAAGAGACTTCTCAGGTACTTAGACTATGGAAGGATGCTGTTTTAAGGATGTAAATTTGGCCCTAGAGGGGGTGTAGTACTGTTGCTGTTGGTGCTTAAGTTATAACCTAGAAGCTTTTGTTTGTGTTTCCCACTGGAGGACTGGGATGAGGCTATTGTGGGGAGGTAACTTCAGGTCTGTTTGATTAAAAATGAATTGCAGTGTTGATTAAAAACTTATATTGGTATGCTTCTGAATTTAATTTTGAATTGTCAGAGGGGCCTGATATTTCATTTGGGAACCTACATGATGTAAGTATAGGTACAGTAAAAATACAGAGACAGAAAAAAATATTTAATAGGGGTGTTTCAAAATATTAAGTGGCTAAGTGCACATGTAGGAGTAGCAGAAATGGTACCAACCACTTTGGTGTTTTGGAAAACTTAATACTTTCTTTGGAGATTCTTCTGAATAAATGTATTGAAATTTCTGCCATTCTACCCTCACAGATATTTAAGTAAATAGGGATTTTACACCCAATAATACTATCTAGCTCACTAGATTGCTGTTTGTCTCTGGGGTTGTACCAGCTTGGTTCCCCCAGACAGAAGTCTAAAAATACTTGCATAAAGGTGGGACAACTAAATAGAAGAAAATTCTTCTCTGGAAATAAATATCTTGTGCCTGGTAAAAGATAACAAGAAGCTTTGATCACAATGTCAAGCAGGAAATTTAGCTACAGCTTGTTAAAGGCAATGAGTCATAAAAACTAAGCTGATGAAGGAGATCATTGTGTAAAGTATCTCATTAAAAATAGCATCCACTTAATGCTTTTTTCTGTATAGCTGTGTAAAAGTTAAGCAATTGTTAATCATTTTTGTCATTTTTCCAAATATAAGCAATTCTTCATGAATACATTAATATGAATATACAGCATCTACTTCCATATCAAATTCAGACTGTTTCTTTTGCTGGTACATATTTTACTCAAAAAATAAATAAATGAAGAAGTAAACAGAGTACTTGAGACAATGTCAATGTAGAAGCCCAATATAAAAGATAAATTGATATTTAGAAATGGGTGGGCAAAGCTGCCAAGCAAAAATGTCTTGTTCCTTTTAAGGAGCATGGCTTATTTTTATAACACTCAATTTGTTGTTAAGTTACTCTGCAAGGCCAATAGAAACTATATTTTAAAACTCTTTTTATGAGTTCCTACATCCATTATTAAAACTTTTCTCTTCCACTTCTTTTAACAGGATAGTGGACACCACAAGTAGATCAAAGTAGTTAAACCCTTTTGTTCTTTTTTTAATGGAAAAAGAAATTACAGATGATACCAGTTCATTCGAAGGAGAGTTGTTACTAAATCCACTACCCAGCTTTAAAACTTTATATTCATATAAGAATAGAATTTATTAGTGGGGAGAAATATTTCTGAGAAGGAATCATTCTTATTGTAAAACTAGCCAAAGTACCCAGCTTCGCACAGGTTGCAGTAATCAAATTTTAATTTTTTATAAATAAAATACGTTCATTCTATCTTATTTCCCTCTACTAATAAGCTGTGTGTATGTGTTTAGTTTTTTTTATCCTATTTTACTTGTGTGATGCAGCTTGACACTGAGCTTTTGGTCATCCCAAAAACCTATAAAAGTTGAACATTTCAATGTATTAAACAAATGAATTGTGAGGTAGAATTCTTTATTTACTTTGTAAGACTAGCATAGCACTGAGGATTTCGCATCACATTTTTCTCCCAGTTTATGACGGTGTTTGACACTTTTCCATGTAGAGCTTCAGGATAGACAATGTTACATGTTTTACCATCTTGTGCTAAGATGAAAAGGCTTTTGCTATTGCCAACTCTGGAACAACCAACATACAGTTGGCCATGAAAAAAGCATAGGCTTTGCAGGTTGAGGCCAACAGCTTTAAGTTATTATCCCTGTGTCTTGTTGATGCTCATGGCAAAACTGAGGCGGATTGGGAACTGGAGCTGTTTAAATTAAAATGGCAGGTCAGAGGGAATGATTGGAATGAAAGCATCCTGTCCCACTGCATGGCCAGTCATGGTGGTGGCTTCAATGACATGTGGCATGAGTTTCTTGACAGCCAATTGTGTTCCACTGCAGAGTGCTGGTGGGTCCAGATTCCTGAGAAGAACGATGCAGGCACTAATCTTGAGCTTCAGATTGTGCAAAGGCATACCTGGTGGTTCGAAAGAGTTGAGAAATTCTGTTGGGTAGTCGACTGCCTTATTGGTGTCTAGGACGGTATCCACTGACTTGTATTTTTGCACAGTGCCGGGCAATTAAGAAAGAAGGTTTTTGTTTAAGGTACTGACCGCATCATTTTTTGGTGCCAGGATGGCTCTTTGGCATAGCCACTTGGGGTCATGAAAGTGACGTGCTACATTTGGAAAAACTGCCTCTTTCAGTTCTTGAAGTGTTGCAACTGTTTTCCCAATGTTGTTCATTGAGATGATATTTGAGAATCAAGATTGAACTATTGCCTCATTTCCAAGTTTGAGCAGGCTTGCAGCAAACTCTCCAGCAGATGCATCACCTGTTAGATGCACCCACATGTTGGTCATGAGGCTGAGTCATTGAATTTTTTTCCAAACGTATGACGCTTTGAGGCAGGCCTGCAGTTCATCAGCTTTGGTTCCATGTGGAATGACTGGCACTGTCTGTTGAAAATCCCCAGCCAACACCAGTCACTCCTCCCACTGTTTTGTCATTATGTCAAAGATATAATATCCCTGGAGCTTCTTCTTTCCATCTCATTTCAAGGCAGTGGCTGCAAGAAGTTGCCACTGAGTCAATTGCAACTAATGGATCTGAACTGTTATCCAAGGCTGGATTGTAAAAACGCAGTTTTCTTTTTCCCTCTAGGGCTGGTTTCTGGTTGCAGCCATTGCTGCTCTGCTTGTTTCTCATCTTGTAACCTCCTGTGCAGGAGTTTCAGTTGCTCTGGATGCAGCCATTGCTGCTCTGTTTGTCTTGCAAGTTGCTGCTCTGGAGACTCAGCTACTTTGGCTGCAGCTTTTGCAAGTTGATTTTTTAGTAAGTTTGCTTCTTGTAGATTGCCTTACAGGGAATGTCTCTCATCACACCCTAATCAGTCCCTGAGAAGGCCCAGTACAGTTTTCTCCCTAGAACTTCCTTAAGCCCTCATTCCACCTGCGGGTGCTCCTAGGTCCTGTTAATCAGTCCCAACCACAGCCCTGAGGGGAATATTCCTAAATGCGGAGCCTTCTCCCACTGTACTGGTTGACCTTAGCCAAAAGATTTGAGTTTGCTAAAGGCTGTTTCACACATGCAAATTTATTCTGTTTCCTGGGGCTGACCTGTCACAGGGGGGTATAGATTTAAAAAAAAAAAAAAAAAAAAAGGCAAATTTTTTTTTGAGCCAAAAAAAAAAATATTGCACACAGGTGCATGCCCCCAGAGTCTCCTTAGTATGCATGCAGAGTTTCAGGACTCTAGGTATCATGGTCTTGGAGCTATGGTGCTGACACACACATACATACACAGAGGCCCTTTTATTAATATAGACGCAAGATTCCTATAAACCTCCTGTCTTATGTTAAAATTCCATTTTCTGGACTAGGTGCTTGCTGCCTGCAATTATGTTTGCATCAAAGCACACATTCTATGTTCAAACTTTCTTGTGATTTTAAAAATTTAGCAGCTGACTTGGTAATCCATTAATTTTATATTTTATGTTTTTAAAACTATACTATTTATGAAATGTGAACACTTCCTTTCTGAGTTACTGTGCTAAGTAAATAACTCTGTGTGTTAATGGACTCTGATATGGTATTGAATGGCTTTGCCAGTTTGTTATCTGCTGCTATTCAAAGTGTAGAAAAATGGATTACTTTACTTTTTCTCTCAAAAGAATATAATCAGTCTAGGTGGACAGACAAGTCCAGAAAGAGAGGTTTGTATAGAAGAAGTAGGATGATATCTCTAAAGATGACCTTACTAGAGATACTTGTGGCAGGAGACCAGCATCGTGTTGAGGAAGTACTTTGTTATTCCTAAACTTTAAAAATGGTTCAGGTTAAGAAACTGGCTCAAGTCCTGTTTTCATTTAGCCCAAACTACATGGATTCTACTAATCTCAAGAGTGCAATTTAAACAGCTGTTGCTTTGTGAAACTTGTTAGGTATTTATTATTAATCTGACACACAGTATTTTATAGCAACATGCCAGACTGATTTGACATTATTCATGTCACTTCTGGAAATGACTGAGAGATGCAGCTAATCCACATGTTTGTAGCTTTTAACATATAGGCCCATAACAACATATCTTCAAAAGAGAGAGAAATTATTTCCAGAAGTCTGAAATATTTTCAGATAGATTAAAATAATATTATTAACATAATCCAAACTGTGTACTGATAAGTGAGGAGTACCTGTGGCAGCATAGTTATTAATATGTATTTTACTGACATTTTCTAAATATGAGCTAGGAGCAGTTTATACTTTTCATACTGAACATACAAATTATACAAATTATATGATCGCTTAAAATTTCCCTGCGCTTCCCAAGGTTTCCCCTTCCAGCCTCTATTATGTGTGAATAAAACAAGAGCTTTCATGATTCTAGCCTTATTGACTTTATAAATCAGGTTTTTTTATTGTATCCCTCAGTCACAACTTCCAAATATGTCACAAGGGCAAGAAGTCACAGCTTCCTTTTTAGCTTATTTAATGTCACCAAGGAAAACAAGTCCCCAGTACATCCCTGCTAGTGCTAAGGACAATAATGTAAAAGTGCAAATGAATGCTCTCTGCTACAAAGAAATGTAGAAAATAAATTAATAATTCAGTTTGCATGGCTGCTGTTGCATTTATTGCTATATCAACTGCTCCTTGAGGTAGGAACAAATGTTTTCTAAAAGGAATGCATTAAAATCATCACATTATAGTGAATGATCAACAAATCGGAACAGGTTAAACAACAGTCATCTAAACTACCTGCCCATTACGTAGACTGAATTTAAACCCATTATGGATTTTCTGGCAGTTAAGACAAAAATTCAGGAAGGAAATGCTATTTCAGTGGGAGGCAGGCATTTAAAGCCCAGTACCATGAAATATCTAGCATTAAGTGTTTTCTATTCTGAATGAGCAGACATTGCTGGATCAAACCCACCTTCACTGCTTAGGAGTTGAGCTTGGAGTATTCAGTGATACAGGTGTAGCAGACCCTGCTTCTCTAGGGTCCAAGTGGAAGTAACTTAATTTAGTGTAGTGTTACAGGTTAATATGTGTTGAACTGATACAGGGTAAAAATTGCTGTGCGCTTTGGAACAGAACCTCCCTCTCCCCTTCTGAAGTTGCTCCAAGTATAAATTAGTCTATGTCCCTAGTGTCCCTATCTGGAAAGGAGATAGTTCTTAGTGTACAACATAGGCTGGAGTTACAAGGATGTATTTTGTCATTAATTGTAAAAGACCAGACTCAAAAAGATCATAGATAGTCTTAGTGTTACATTGCAGCCATGATCATCCATGAAAAATGAGGGTAGCAAGTATGTTTGTGAGTGACATCTTTTGCTGGACAAACTGTATAGTTGAAAGATGTAGACAAGCTTTTGGGTACCACTGTACCCTTTGTCAGGTGTCTGGCTGTAACAGGGAGCTGTAACAGGGAGCTTAGTGCTCCTGTCTACTTTAAGGGGAGAACAGCTACAGACTGGGCTAAGTTGGCACTGGAGGGAAGACATCTAACTGGAAGGGGGCCAGGCATACAGAAAATATAAGACTAGGGCCTGAGCTAGAGCAATCAATCTGGTCCTAGAGGCCATGGAAGGAAGAGCTATTGAGCAGGAGGGCTCCAGAGGAGCTCCTGACACACAAGGGATGCACCTGAGCCCAGGAGCAGGGCAGACACGTGGACTTGCCTGGAGAACACTGGTGTTTTGGGATTGGGATTAGTGGGGGAAATAGAGGTCCCAGTAGACTCGGGAGCAGGGCCAGAGCCTGTAAATAGGGAAGAGGGAAATAGGCCTGGGAGCAAGGCCAGAGCCTGGGAGCAAAGGAAAGGAAAGAATAGAAATGGGCCTAGAGAGACCCCAGCACCCAGGGAGGGGTAAAAATGGGGCTAGAAAGAGCCCAGCACCCAGAAAGCGGTAGGTACAGGGCTAGGGAGCTCATTGAGTTGATTGAGCCCAGAAGCTGGACAGATCCTCGAGGTAGGGTGTGAATTGACTGGTAATATCTGTGAGCCTTGGGCATGGCTAGAAGGGGAGGTGAGGAAGCCGCAAAATTAGCCCTTTAAGATGATGAGCAATTGGATCATGGCTTGTGAGTGGATGAGATCTGGCTGAGCAACCCCTGGGGCAGCCTCCTATTTCTAAATATGTACTTGTACCAAGGTATGGCAGGTGAGCAGAAGGAGAGGTAGCCCTGAGAACAGGGTAGAATAGAGGATAAAGGATCAATAGTGTCACCAGGGGACATCATCACCAGCTTTGGGGACAGCCTTGTGTTAGGTTGACATAGGGCTGCCAGGCTCTGGAATGGGCTCCCAAGTGAAGTGGTACTCTCTCCTACCTTGAGGGTCTTCAAGAGGAGGCTGGACAGATTTTTGGCTGGGGTGGTACACCTAGATTTCACCTGTTCCTGCCTGGGCCAGTGGGTCGGACCTGATGATCTGTTTAGGTCCCTTCTGACCCTAAGCACTATGACTGACATAGGCGGACTTAACCACCTAAATCCAAAAGTGCAATCCAAAAAAATCCACTCATCAACAGCTGTACTGGAAACACCTCAAACTATATAATCGCCTCCCTTTTTTAACCAAAAGTTCCTTAGGTGACTCCAACTGCATAGACATGCCTCACCCTGAACAGCTAGGCACACAGACTGCTCTGTTGGCTCTGAGAGGTCAATAAGAGCAGCAGTACACAGTTCTTCCAGTAACCTGATGACTAAAATATTTAACCAAAAAGTGGAAAACACAGACCCAAGACCTCCTCAGCCTATTACATGTTCAAAACAGCATCACCCAATTCTTTGAAGAGTACCTTAACTGCTAGACTAGAGGCTGTCCTAGATTAGTGTAGCTTTTTTCTACCCTTCTGTTGAAGACCCTTATGTGCAGCCATGTTTGCTTAGAACAAGGACTGGGCTTCCTTTTCTGGCCAGACTGGCCCCTTGCAGTAGATCCCTGTCCTTTGAGATGGTAAGACGCTCCTTAAACCCAACTCATGCCCTTTTGGAGGGTTGTGTCTGCTCAGCCAATGCTTCCAGCCAGATCAGCAATTTGATCTGTCCTTTGTGGCCTTCTCCAACACTGGGAGACCACTAAAACCACTTAGCTCAGGACTTTAATGGTGTCTGTATTGCTACCAGCACTTTTCTGCAAGTCTGGCCCCTTGAGGTCATCCAGAGTATGCAGAGTGAAATACGAGATTTATAGAGTCTGCAACAGAGAACATGAGAATGATCGTAACTGTAGCTTAGTGGTTAGGGGGCTCTAAGGATTATTTCTGTTTCTTATTCAATCACTACAAGGTAAAATGAATGTACCCACCCTTTATTAGGTAGCAATAATCATCTCCCTTTCTGGCCCTATGAATCTTGTGTTTCCTTTCTGCACAGTGGCACAGTTTCAGCAAGTCAGCCTATCCAATGTAGTATGATTAAAGGCATATGCCTGGAAAGTAGATGTGAAGAGATTTGGAATCCTCTCATGTTAAGGCAGGCATTGAACTAATATCTCCCACTTCCCATGAGTACTCTGAATACTTATTTGTTACACAGAAGGTAAGTTGCAGCAAGAACACAGTCATTTTAACAAAGAAATGTGAAGCCAGTTCAGTTTTTTCAAAGAAATGATGTATATATCCATCATCAAGGAAAGATTATTGTGGCAGGGCACCTTTTGTACGTACCACTTTAAGGGGCTTGTGCAGGCTGTGGAACAGCCAACAGGTATGGTTAAGCCCAATTAGGCAGTCACATGACCACAAGGACCAATTGGAAGAAGGCTAGGCAGGCACAGTATAAGCCCAGGCCCTAGGAGCAGAGCCAGCAGTTACACCCAAAGAGCCAGAAGAGCAATATCTCTCAGCCTGAAGACTGTAGCTCCCAGAACCCATAGTTTCTACCCTGACCTCCAGGTGAATGGAAGATACCTCGGGCCCAAGGGGTGTGAGGCTTAGAAACTCCAGTGAGGGAGTGGAGTAGTAGCCCCAGTGAGGGGGCAGAGTGAAAGCCAGAGGCCATGAAAAATAGGGTCCATGAGGGCCTGAAGGACTGCGTGTAGGCCTGCTGGAAGTAGAGGCCCCAGTGAGGGGGCAGAGTAGAGGACCCAGTTGGGGGCATGTGGCCAGGTATGTCTAAGGATGCCTGGAGTGTGGCCCAGTTAAGAGGCTGGGGGGAGTGTGGCAGAGCACTGTTGGGGGGTGCTTGCCACTTGAGGACACTCACAGGCTCCAAGGGGAGCCTGCTTTTGAGGAGCAGCTAGGGAAACCTTCCCCAGATACCATTTTAAGGGGGAAGGTGTGTGGCAGGACACTGTTGGTGCCTGCCACTTTAAGGCTGGAACCGAGCAGGCAGCAGGCACTTGACTGCGGTGGCCATTTTAGATCTCTGGCTGCCCATATAAACAGATCAATCGCCTGCTGGCAGGGGAGGCAGTAACATTGTCTGGCTGCAAGGCTCTATAGCATCCTGGAGGTAAGGGAGGAGCTGTAGGGAATGATTTAGGAGGCTCCTGGTCCTAGGCACGACCTAAAACTGCACCCTGCTGAGAGTGAGTGGCATGGTGGAGCTCTCAGTGGCACGGGAGCCCCCAGGAAATGCCTGAGTGAGGGGGGTGGAGATGAATAGTCCTGAGTGAAGGGGGTGGTGATGGGGAGCCCCAGTGAAGGGGGAAGAAGAACCAGAGGTCTGTGGGCCCAGTACATATATATGTATGTGTGTGTTGTCCCAGAAGGGGCCTGAGTATGCTTACACCCATTCAGGTAATTGCCTGGCCACTACCCCAGTGAGGGTCATGGGAGAGGCCCAAAAGATGGTACGTCTGTCACCCAAGGGATGGACTACCTAAGCCTATGGCCTAAGGGGCCCACTCCAAGAGGGAGCAAGGCAGCGTAAGTTGGTGATGGATGAAAGAGACCCTGTGAGAGAGGGTGGAGTGTGTGAGGCCCCAGTGAGAGGTGGGCAGTGCGAATGTGTGGGTGACTGAGGCCTGATGGCATGGCCTAATCTTGCTGCAGTGGTTGGCTGGGACCATTGTAACATCTGGATGTCATCTGCGAGGCATGGGCTGCGGCTTAGGGAAGGTACGGAGCCAGAGATAGTGCCCCCTGGCATTGGGGCATAAAATGGGCAGCCTCCCGCTTAAGATCATCCATTAATTAACAACAGGGCATGGCAGGAGAGTCAGATGGGGGGTATGCCCAAAGGCAAATAGGGAACCTAGCACTGTGGCTAGGCGGGGAGCCCCACTTTGCCACAGGGAGTAATAGTGGATCTGGAGGCCATTTGCAAGGCACGGTATAATGGAAGGCTCAGAGCCTTGTATTTCACCCTTGGCATCAAGGCAAGTAAATGGGCAGCCTCCTGCATTTTTCCATCTACTTTCATACATCAAGCCATGGCATTACTTGGAGAGGCAGGGCAGAGTGCCCTAGACAGGTGGGCAGGCCAATGTCATGAATGGCCCTGAGATGGCCCCCTGTCACAGTTATGGACTCTGGATATTAAGAAGATGACAGTGGCTGCCTAGATGCTCCTAAATTCTTAAAGGGGTGAGATTTCGGATATACCCCTCTACATAGCTCTTCCTATTGGCTAGCTCTAAGTAGTTCTTTGCTTGGTACACTAGCTATTTTGGTTCCCTGGCTGAGACACTTAACTTATCCTATGTATGATATAAGGAGCGTACATAACTAACTGTGTGACATTTTGGGTGCTGATTTGATTCAGAGGAGATTTGGACCAATTCGGTGGCTGAATCTCTGAATCTGATTCAAATTGTGAGACCTATTAAAAGATCTGAATTTGTTCAAAGCCTCTGAATCAATTTGGAGAAACATTCGGCGCTTCAGTGATTTGGGCAGTCCCTGCTCACCACCGCATGGAGCTGGACCTTTGCCAGTAATTAGGGAGTAGGGAGGGATATGGGGGGAGACCCCCACCAGGCTCCATCATCTACCTGCTCCCCCACCCCCATGCGTGTCCCTTCCCCCTGCTTTCCCCCCACGCTTCCTAGAGCAATTACACAGGTTGCTGGAATGGGCTGAGGACAGGATGCAATGGGGGGCAGTCCCTTGCTTTCAGCACCTGCTCCTGGTTAGTTCAAGGGACCTGGGGGAACCAGGAAGGAAGCAGATGGTGGGACCTCCCTGGCTGAGCGTGGCACCTCATGCAGCTGTTCATGGCAGGCACTGGCTGCAGTGGGGCATCAGTAGCCTGAGGCTTCCACTGCTCCAAGACAGATAAGGACAGTAGCAGTGGTAGTTTGCTCTCCCTCTATGCCCAGAGGTAACCCTTGCTAGAGAAGATGGAGAGAATGGGAAGGAAGGGAAGGTGCTACTGAGCACCAGAGGGGAGAAGGGCCTATAACAGTGAGGGAAAGGTGGTCTGGGGAGTTCTACCTGCTTCAGGGGCTCAAAATCTTAGCAGGCAAAAGGGTTAAACAGCAGTTCTTTCAGCAAGCAGACCCAAGTCAGGGACAGGAGATAGCAAGTACCTATGTCTGACAATCACTGAAGGATTGAGAGGCTCTGAAGGAATGAGAAGAAATTGCACTCTTGTCAAAAAAATCCCCAGGCCCCTCTGTCCCTGCTACTCTTAGAAAGGAACACACTCTTTGAAAAGAAGGATTCCTATGTGGGAAGGATTCCCATGTGGGAGCCATTATGTTAGCCATCCAGCTGTCACTGCTAGGGTGACTCCTGGGTTCCATACCTGGACAGACTGGCAAGCAGCTCAATAGTACTTTTTTCCCCCTCCCCTCTGATCCAATCTAGGTGAGGTTCAATGGGTGCCAGCTGATTCTGACTCTTGTGGTGCAGGTGCCCCTTCAGGGCAACCCTTAGCCCCACTCCCATGATTGCAGGCCCATCTGCCACCCCCTTGAATGCCTGTACTTACCTTAGTGTCCCCATGCTTCCATTCTAATGCAAAAAACAGTTTCCTTGCTTAAAACATGTGCCTGATCTTGGATGACTAATTTTTGGGGAAAAGATGTATGGTATGTGAGTTAATATGCCATTAAATGTAATAGATGAGGATATAACTAGGAGTCCAGGACTAAATTAAATAACTAACATCAAGCAAAAATGTACCCAGCAGCGAAGAAATTTGAATGTAGATTGTCCATCATTGTAAGTGTAAGGATTTTAAAGTACAGTCAAGAGATTCCTGGACAATGACTGTCCAAAGAACAACCCTGTATTTTCGGATAAATAACCAGAGAAATCTAACAGCATTTTTTTTTGTTCCCAGCTCTTATGATTATTCCACCTGATATTTGCCTCAAATGAATGGCATTTCAAATACAAACAGATGCTGGAACACATTAGTAAGGGGTTAGAAAAATTATTATTATGACTATTTTTACTGTGTTTTGGACTACTGAGGTTTTCAACCTTAGCTAGGCTTAGGAAAAGCTTTGAGGCTTATTTCTTCTGCAGTTTTCTTTTCTATTAAAGGACAAAAGGAGAGATTTTATAGAGAAGGTCCCCTGTCAATCACTGACAGAGAATTAATTTAAACAAAGCTTTTATTATAAAGTGTACCAGAAATTATGGCATAAGAAATGTATTGCTTAGTTTTCTAAAAGAAAATAACCATATTTTTAACCAAATTATCAAGAAATAACCATAACTCAAACAATACATTTTACAATTTTACAAAACTACATTCAGAATCCTTTGGCATCTCTACACATGCATTTGATCCAGCCTAAATTTTAAACTGGTGTAAAATACTCTGCAGTAAGCTGTTTGAGACGGGTGTCTACACATGAGGAGGTTAGGGAGCAGATTTGCTGCTCTTTACACCAAGTTTGCTGCAGCCCTGCAATGGGAACCTGCCGCTGCCAGGGAGAGCTCCAGGCTACAGCTGCAGCTGCCAGCACCTCATAGCCCTCTTTAAAAGCCAGCCCCTTCCTTTCGCAGGAGCAGTGTGCCAAGTGCAGGGAAGCACATGACAGCTGTCTCCTTGGCCACTCTGACTCCCCCTACTATGGCTGATCCAGCCTCTACCCCTGGCAGCAGTGACCAGCACTCCATGCTCCTACTGTTTGCTCTGCTGGCCTGCCATGCTGACCACCACCCAGCCCATAGCAATCTTGCCCTACCCAGCTCTCCCCACATGCAGTGACCACCTGCTTGGCTGCAGCATGCTGTCTCAGGGCTGCCACCCCCACTGCACAGCTGCCATGAGCAGGGACACCAATGAGGGGCTCCAGGATGCCACCACTGGGCTGCCATTGCTCCCCTGGGCTTCCAGCCCTACCACCTCAGGACCCACTGCACTAGCCAGGACTGGTGGCTGTATGTTGCCCAACACACCTGGGATGACAAGCAGTGACTTCCAGCTGGCCTGGGCCACCTTCCAGGATCTCCTCCAGAAGCTCTGGCCCCAACTGAAATGGCAGGACACTGGCATGCAGCTGGCCCTCTGGAGACACCCAGCTGGCTGTCACCCTACCGAAGCTGGCTACACCCACCAGCCTCCAGTATGTCAGATAAAAGTGTTCATTGTGAGCAAGGCTACCACTGCGAAGGCCATCCTGGAGGTGTGGGGCGCCTTCCAGGATGTGCTAGGGCCCACTGTGCTTCATGTGCGCAACCTGCTGGTGGTGGTGGCAGGGTTCTGTGCCCTCAGATTCCACCACTGCTTCAGGGAGGACCCACATACACATCATCTGCCTTCCCCACAGACTAGCCCTACTGCAGCCACAGGCATAGGCAATGCATGGGGGGGGAGGAGCGGGGGGAGCATCCTGAGATTGGCCAAAGCTAGCCAGGAGTGGGCTGCCCCACAACCTCTGC
The DNA here is from genome assembly GCF_052110815.1 of Crocodylus siamensis. Taxonomy (NCBI): domain Eukaryota; kingdom Metazoa; phylum Chordata; order Crocodylia; family Crocodylidae; genus Crocodylus; species Crocodylus siamensis. The sequence goes on along the minus strand of NC_143395.1, from coordinate 44,390,740 downwards.
TACTGCCTGGAAGGCTACCTGTGGCTGCACTACATGTCCCTGCCCCCCCACTGCTGATGAGGACTTCACTGCCAGCATCACTGTGTTTGCTGGCATGTGAGAGGCCCATGCCCACCAAACGAAATGACCTAATAAAATAGCATGTGTTGGAAATCAAAAGAGCTGCAAATATGGGATGTGTTCATTTTTCTGAATGGAGATTGACTCCAAAGTCTAAATCTCTTAACATATATTTTCCTATGTATACCAAAATACTGGTTGATACTAATGAGTTTAGAAAGAACTAATGAATGAAATGAACAGGTTGAGATGCATTAGAGGGAAGCTGGAATGATGCAGAAGCAATCAACTAAAAAAAGAAGTTGCAAAGATGTAATGGGGCTAATATAAAAACTGACTTTTATATGACTGATATCAACATAGTCAAGGTTTCACTGTGCCTCCTCTATTGGAACAAAACAAAACATATAGTCAGCATTAAATAAAAAATAATAAGATAGGAATGATAAAGAAGCAGTGTGTTAATCTTAAAGTTAATCCTAAAGCCTCTGCTCACATTTTACCTTTGTATTTTACTAAATACAGTGAATGATATTTATTCTTTTGGACTTCCAATATCATTTATTAGATAGATAGATGCTGCTGACCTATTTCTTCTCATAGATTTTTAAGGCCAAAAGATACCTATTTAGCCAAAAGCTAACCTACTTAAGAACTTCTTTGCCTCCATTTTCCTGAGCGGGGACCGAATCAGCTCCCCCCCCCCCACCAGGACCCCCTCAGGCACACCTAGGCCAAGGGTCAGTGAGGACCTAGTAAGGGAACTTCTGGAGGGACTGGACCTATTTAAATCAGCTGATCCAGATGATCTCCACCCCCGAGTGCTGAGGGAATTATCTGAGGTCATTGCAGGACCCTTGGCACGGCTTTCTGAGCACTCATGGTGCTCTAGCATGGTGCCAGAGGACTGGAAGAGGGCCTAGGTGGTTCCCATCTTCAAAAAAGGGAGGAAGGAGGATCCAGGAAACTATAGGCCAGTTAGTCTTACCTCAGTCCTGGGTAAGATTTTTCAGAGAATTATCCTGGCACACGTCCACGAGGGGCCAGCGGGGGAGGTTATGCTTAGGGGCAACCAACATGGGTTCATTAGAGGCAGGTCCTGTCAGACTAACTTGGTGGCCTTCTATGACCAGGTAACAAAATCCTCAGATGCAGGGGTAGTAGTGGATGTAGTCGTTCTGGACTTTAGGAAGGACTTTGACACTATATTTCACCCCATTCTCATTAAAAAACTGGGGTACTGTGGTGTCGACACCTACACAGTCAAATGGGTCACCAACTGGCTGGAGGGCCTCACCTAGAGAGTGGTGGTGGATGGGTCATTTTTGACCTGGAGGGATGTGGGCAGTGGGGCTCCACAGGGCTCGGTCCTCGAGCCCACACTGTTCAACATCTTCATCAGTGACTTTGACGAGGGGGTAAAAAGCACCCTGTTCAAATTTGCTGATGTGGGGGGATGTGGGCACGCTAAAAGGGAGGAATAGGCTGCAATTGGGCCTAGACAGTTTACACGGGATGGGCGGATGAAAACAGGATGGGATTCAACACTGATAAGTGCAAGGTGATGCACCTGGGGAGGAAGAACCAGCAGCATACCTACAGGCTGGGGAACTCTCTTCTCGTCAGTGCAGAGGCAGAAAAGGATCTTGGAGTCATCATTGATGCCATGATGAGCATGGGCCGGCAGTGTGGGGATGCAGTCAGGAAGGCCGACCATACCTTATCACGCATCCACAGATGCATCTCAAGCAGGTCCAGAGAGGTGATGCTCCCCCTCTATGCGGCACTGGTCAGGCCGCAGCTGGAGTACCACATCCAGGTCTGGGTGCCGCACTTCAAGAGGGATATGAACAACATGGAGAGGGTCCAGAGGAGGGCCACCCACATGATCAGGGGCAGCAGGGCAGACCCTATGAGGAGAGGCTACGGGACCCGAACCTGTTCAGCCTTCACAAGTGAAGGCTGAGGGGGGATCTAGTGGCCTGTTACAAACTGGTCAGAGGGGACCAGCAGGCACTGGGGGAGTCCCTGTTCCCCCGAGCACTGCCAGGAGTGACTAGAAATAACGATCAAAAGCTGGCAGAGGGTAGATTCAGACTAGACATCAGGAGGCGCTACTTCACAGTCAGGGCAGGTAGGATCTGGAACCAACTTCCAAGAGAAGTGGTGCTGGCTCCTACCCTGGGGGTCTTTAAGACTAGACTAGACGAACACCTTGCTGGGGTCGTTTGACCCCAGTACTTTTTCCTGGCAAGGCAGGGGTTTGGACTTGATTATCTGCTCAGGTTTTCCGACCCTACCAACTATGAAATTATACCATGAGATAATTTAATCTACCTGATATAATATGGGCCATTGAATTTTCCCAATTACCTTACCATATTTCACCTATGTATTTTTAATTCTTTCATAATCCCTGATCAAAAATTATCAGGCTTCAGCTTCAGAAAGGGCTTCAGCTGATAGGAACTGTTTTTTTATTTTAGTGGAGCTGTCTATCAGTTCACAGCTAAGGCCCTGGCTTATGCTTCTAGGCAGCCAGAAAGAATGATCAGCCAAGAAAGGAAATTGATAGGCAGAACAATCTATAGAAGAAACTAGCACATGCAGTTATCAGCAAATGTGTTCTTTGCTCTCCAAGTAGTTAAGATAGATAGGACTGTTTGGACAGAAGATATTCAAAGAAGGCATGTGTCTATATTTAGGACATAGAAGATTTACCAAAGCCCAAGGAGTGGAGGTTTAAAAGTAAGGCTTTGCAGGGAAAGAAAAGACTTCTTTAAGTAGACAAGTAACTGCCTGAAAAGGAGGGAAAAGCAAGCTGTGTTCCTGACCTACTTCTTTTGAAGGGAACACTACTACCACTAGAAAGGTGAAGGAAAGCAGTGGGAAGTCCTGTTACAAATTTCTTTTTGTTTCAATTTGTGTTTTTAATCTCTATTCTATAAACAAAAAATAAAATAAATGCTTTGCATAAGCCCATGATTCCTGTACTGCTTTGGATTGCTGGCTGGCACACACTGCTGGATGCTAGTACTGCAATGGGTAAATCAGACTCTAGATTTGATCCTGCCTGTAATGTGTTCCATGCAAGAGGACACCTGAGTCCACAAGGGATTTCACTGATTTCTATGAGACTCCACATCCATTCACAGATAATATTTTACAAGACTTGGGCTGTGCTTTGCTTTCATAAAAAGGCTTAAATGGACAAGTGACACAGCTCCACAGACCAGATCTGGCCTCTAGTCCATATCTTGTTCACTCCTGCCATAAATCACTGTGTAGGGGTGCCTCCCCAGTGTAGAGAGCATTGCTTTATTCTATAGGAATGGTAACACTTAGTAAACGACTTGGATTTGGGGTTTGCTTATGCTGTATTGGGGTATTTTATTCATAGCCTATTCCTTGCTGAGTTCAGTCCCATTACTTAGTGAATACCAAATAAATTATTATTATTAATCCACTGAACATTAAGCCATGTGTCTTTCTAATGTCAAAATAATGAAATATAGATGCCTTGCCAGTTGTCTTTAACTTTTCCATTAAAAATAGTAATGGGTACACCTCTTCAGCTTTCATCAGTTAATTGCTTCTTCATAATAGTATAATTATTCTACTAAATTAGTCTCCATTAGTTAGTTAATGAATTGGAAAAAAAAATAATGCATATGAAAGCACTGACTAGTGCCCCAAATGGGAACATAAAACACACCGTATTACAAAACACTTTGGGCCTCATTCTGCTAAATTTACCCTGGCATATATCCATTGATTTTAATAGCGCTACTCCCCCCATGCAACTGTGGGTGCCTACAGATGTTTGGAGCTGTGCTCTACTCTAGTCCATGCACAAAGTACCATGACTTAGAGCTCTCCCCTACTTCCCCATCCCCAGGGATCAAGCCTGCCTGCAGTGGTCCTGGCTAACAGGTGGGGGCACTCTAGCACCCTCCAAGAAAGCTGGCACACCACCCCTCTCCCATTGCCCCCGCCAACTCCAGCGCTGTCTGTCTTGGAGGAAAGGGGAAGGAAGAGGGAACAGCATAGCACTGCTAGCTGCACCTGGAGGGTGAGGGGTAGAATGGAATCCTCTCACCTTGAGGTCCCCCTGCCCACCTAGTCAAACTGGGGTATTAGGGAGAGCTGGGCCAGGTCCATGAGGTGAGGGGGCTCCTTTCCAACCTGCCCCCCCTTCCACCCTTACTCCAGCCAGGCCAAGCCCAGCCAGCATGCTGCTCCCTCTCCCTTTCCCTTACCCCCCACTGACAGCCCTGGGGGCAGTGCTAGGCTGGTGCTTGCCCAGCTCCCACATGAAAAATTAACCCTGGAGGGAAAACAAGTTCAATAAGACACTCAGCTCTAGGGCACCTTCATCTAATATCTCATTTGAGGAGGGTTAATTTTTTGCACAATTGGCCATTTCAAAAGTGCTTTGCTGCCATGCACATGTGTTACATCATGGCTGCAGGGGCACTTTCAGGAGCTGAATCACATGAAAAATGTAACTTGTGTAAGCGCCCACTAAGTACAGTTTGAATTAGATTCTAAGATATCACAGACTACATTCTGTTGATTTTTTACTATGTTTTGGACACGGAGGTTGTCATTTTAATACACTTCCCTAATGCAGCCAACACATCTCTTGAGGAAGACTTTTCCTACAGACTGTAAATGTACAAAAATATTTTAGAAAGAGAAAAAAAAATCTACCTGACTTTAGCCTGGATTATCTTAATGTCATAGATTCATAGATGTAGGGTCGGAAGGGACCTTGTAGATCTTCTAGTCTGACCCCCTGCCCTGGGAAGGAGAGAAAACTGGGCTCAAATGACCTCAGCCAGGTAAATGTCAAGCATCCTTGGAAAGACCCCCAGGGTAGGAGCCATCACCACTTCCCTTGGAAGTTGGTTCCAGATCCTAGTCGCCCTGACTGTAAAGTAGTGCCTTCGATGTCTAGTCTAAACCTACTCTCTAGCAACTTATGGCCATTATTCCTTGTTACTCTGGGAGGTGCTCGGGGGAACAAGGTCTCTCCCAAACCCCGCTGGTCCCCCCTAGTAAGTTTATAGATGGCCACCAGGTCCCCCCTCAGCCTTCTCTTGCAAAGCCTGAACAGGTTAAGGTCCCATAGTCTCTCATAGGGTCTGCCCTGCTGTCCCCAGATCATGCAAGTGGCCCTCCTTTGGACCCTCTCAATGCTGTCTACATCCCTCCTGAAGTACAGCGCTCAGAACTGGACACAGTACTCCAGCTGCGGCCTGACTAGTGGGGGGAGGATTACCTTCTTGGCCTTACTTGTGATGCATCTGTGGATTCAAGGACAAGATATGGTTAGCCCTACTGACCGTGTTCTCGCATTGTTGGCCCATGTTCATCTTGGAGTAAATAATGACTCCAAGATCTCTTTCTGCCACCGTGCTTTCGAGAAGGGAGTTCCCCAGTCTATAGTTATGCTGCTGGTTCCTACTGCCCAAGTGCAGCAGTCTGCACTTGTCAGTATTGAATCCCATCCTATTTTCATTTGTCCACCCCTGTAACCTGTCCAGGTCCTGCTGTAATTTGTCCTTCCCCTCTAGCATGCCCAGCTCACCCCAAATCTTGGTGTCGTCTGTGAATTTAAACAGGTTGCTCTTCACCCATCGTCCAAGTTGCTAATAAAGAAATTGAACAGTGCGGGCCCAAGGAGTGAGCCCTGGGGGACTCTGCTGCCCACTTCCCCCCAGGTCGAATATGACCCGTCTACCACCACCCTCTGAGTATGACCCTTCAGCCAATCTGCAATCCATCTGACTGTGTAGGTATCAATGCCACAGTCACCTAGCATTTTAATGAGAATGGGGTGGGAGACAGTGTCCAAGGCCTTCCTGAAGTCCAGAAAGACTACATCCACCATGACACCTGCATCCAGTGATTTTGTGACCTGATTGCAGAAGGCAATCAGGTTGGTCTGACAGGACCTGCCCCTAATGAAACCATGCTGGTTGCCCTTGAGCATCATCCCCGCTGCTGGCCCATCACAGATATGCTCCTTGATAATCTTTTTAAATTGCTTCCCCAGGATTGAAGTAAAACTAATGGGCCTATAGTTGCCCAGGTCCTCCCTGTTTCCTTTTTTGAAGATGGGGACCACATTAGCCCTCTTCCAGTCATCCAGCACCTGGCCAGAGCAACACGAGTGCTCATAAAGCCATGCCAGGGGCCCTGAGATAACCTCTGCCAATTCCCTCAGCACCCTGAGGTGGAGAGCATCTGGTCCTGCTGATTTGAACATGTCCTGTCCAGCCCCTCCAGAAGTTCTCTAACCCAGTCTTCCCTGACCTTAGGTTTGGCAGAGTTTCTCCCGAGTCCATCCTGAATCTTGGTAGGGGAGTCCCAGTCCCTGCATAAGAAAATAGAGGCAAAGAAATTGTTAAGGAGGTCTGCTTTCTCCTCTGGTGCAACCACCAGATTGCCAAGCATATCCTGCAGGGGCAGTACGTTACCCAGGGCCTTCTTCATTCTCCCTGTGTATTTAAAAGAGGACTTTTTGTTATCCTTGATCCTTGATGCTAGCCCTAGTTCTGTATCTGCCTTAGCTTTCCTAACAGCCCCCCTACAGACAGACCTGAGCAGGGTCACTTTTCTTTCTTTTTATGAAGTAGCCTCAGTACTTTTTCTCCATACAAAAATATAGACACCCTAAAATTTACATCTCTCACACCACTCTTGGCTAAATTTACAGATTTGCCCTTATCACTCTCACAATAACAATGGACACAGCTAGTGAATGATAAGTTTCATTCACCATGTAACAACCAAAATATACCAAACCTTCCTCAAACACATGATTTTTATTTAGATAAAAAAGAAGGTCAGTCCTTCAACTTTTATTTAAAAACAGAAGTATCAGAGACACTGCCTGGTGTCTATTGCCAGACAAATCTCCTTTGAGAATGCTTCCTGGAAACTGATGGAATAGTTTTCCCTTGGCATTATAGCATAATGTAATATAATATAACATAATATAATATAATATAATCACTGTGAATCAACACTCAATGACCTTATGCTCAATAACAGAAGACAATGAATACTCCATCCATCTTTCCTACATTTCTATAGTTGGTTATTTTTAATGCAGGATATTGTTATGTTTTGGCTAAAATATAAAAAAAATAAAAAATCTTTTGACACTAGGCTAAAAACCACTTGGCTTGTTTAGCTTAATTAAAAATTGAAGTTGAGAAGCAATATGATTACTTCTTAAATGTATTCATGGGATGACTATCAGGGATTTCATGGGATGACTATTTAATAGCAAAAGAAGAACTATTAAATTACAGAATAAATATCACCATAAGATAAAATAGTTATTACCTAGTCACAAACACACTGAGACAGGAAATTAGAACAAAATTTCTAATGATCAAAGGAATGATATTTTGGAATGGTCTTCTTGACAAAGTATAGGAGGTCAAGAATCTGAATTCTTCAAGACAACAAGTTTATGGAAGGCATAACCTAGAGTCAGACAGAGATGTTCCTGGAGAATTAATCAGTACATTTGATAAATGGATGAAAGTATTTGATATCCTAAATACTTGAGTGATGATGATGGTAGAAAAATCAGTCTCCAAGACTTCCTGTAGAGACTTCTTCTTGTAGAGATTAATAAGAAATTCCCCTTCAACCTCCCTTTTCCTCTTTCCTCTGCCTCTTACTTCCCCTACTCCTTCCTTGCCCCATTGGAAGCTTAATTTGGCTTCTAGATGCTTTGTTTCACTATCCTCTGATACACTAAACATTGGCCACAGCTAAAGGTGCAAGGTTTGACTGTGGTGCTCTGGTGTTCCTAGCAGTAGTCAGAAGCCTCACAGGTACCTGGCTAGAGGGTCTTAATCATCTGCTCATGGTCAAAATGATCAAGTCAGACTGACAAGGAACATGGTTCTCCTCCATTGCTCTCTTCCTCAAATCATCTAAATATGAAGATAACAATATTAATCTGTGACATATTTTAGGCTCCTGACAGACGTGGGGGAAAAATAATACATTTCTGACTCCAATGTCCACATCATTAATGATGATGTTGAACAATATGGGTCCAAGGACAGAGCCTTGGCGGAACCCACTGGTCACAGGACCCCATGATGATTGACTTCCATCAATTACTACCCCCTGGGTCCAACCATGGAGCCAATTTTCCAGCCAGTGGATCGTGGTGGACCCAAGGCCACAGTCATCCAGTTTTCCCAAGAGGTGATCATGGGATACCATATTGAAGGCTTTTTTGAAGTCAAGATATTTGACATCAATCTCTTCTCCCTTGTCCAGGTGATAGGTGACCTGGTCATAGAAGGAAATGAGATTGGTCAAGCAAGACCTACCTGCAACAAACCCGTGCTTGCTGTCCCTTAGGATGTTGGCATCAGCCAGTCCATTAAGGATGGCCTCCTTAATAAACTTTTCTAAGTTCTTCCCCGGGATAGAAGTAAGGCTGATGGGCCTGTAGTTAGCCGGATCCACTCTCCTCCCTTTCTTGAAGATCAGCACCACGTTGGCCTTCTTCCAGTCTTTGGGCACTACACCAGAGCACCAGGAGTTTATTTTTCCCACCCCCATGCTGTAAGTGCTTATATGAGGTTTGAAAAGGTAGGTAGGCTAAGCTGAACAGGAATCCTGTAATATTTGGTTGTTCATAGCAATAAATGTAACTTAACCCTAAGCTTCCATAACATGGCAGTTACTTTCTGTGAATCTCATTTAAAATATAAAGGTAGTGTGCATGTCCTGCAAAGATAAACAAGAGAACATTACACCAAGTATATAAAAATGGATAATCTCTGGAATAAGGAACCATCAAGTTGTCCCTGGAAGTCATTTAAGAAGAAAAGACACTGACAGAATGATTAGTGATAATTTGTTTAACTCTGGGCACCAACTGGATCAAAAGAGAAATTAATGTAAAATGAAGCGCAAACAGATTCATTCCAAAGGTCAACTACAAGGTGGCTTTTAGGAGTTCTGCGAACAAAAAGAAAAAAAAAAACCCTCTCAAATATGCACCCAACACTTCCTAGTGACAAAAGCTTTGCTGATAAAACAGACCTGTGCTCACACACATGGAGAGAGCTAGCATTTTGAAGAGGGGGGTGCAGATGATGAGCTGCATCATCATGTGTAAAAACAACATATCTTCCACCAGTTAAACATAAACAAGAAGCTTTACTAATATGCTAGAGTAGGGCCATGCGAAGCTTGGATAGCTGATTCAATTCAGAGGAGATTTGGCCCAATTTGGCAGCCGAATCTCCAAATCCAAATTGAATCAGCTGCCCATTAATCTCTTCGAATTGAATCAGAAGCCTCCAAGTCAATCTTCAGAGAGATTTGGAGATTTGACCATAGACTGTACAGAAAGGCACTAGGCAGTGCCAGTAGGAGAAGCTGGAAGAGCAGCCAGACAAGTCCCTGCTTGAGCTGACAGGTCCAGGAGAAGCCCCAGGGGCAGTGGGGAATGATTGGGAGCTGTGGGGAATGATTGGGGAGCTGGGGGATCTAACAAAGAGCTGGGGAATCAAACTGGAAGCTGGAGGGGAATCCCCCATTCATTCCCCCAGCTCCCTGATCATTCCCCTTCCAGCCCCTGCAGCTTCTCCTGGGGCTGTTGGCTCCAGTCATGGCTCATCTGGCTGCTTCCCCAGTTGCTCCCCAGCCAGGGCAAGGCAGGCAATTCTGGCAGCCCTGGGAGAAGCCACAGGGGCTGGGGGAAATGAGTGGTAGCTGGGAGATCTAACTAGGAACTGGGGAATTGAACCAGGAGCAGGGGGTGATTGATTGGGTGCTGGAGGAATGAACAGGGGCTTCTCCTCAGCTCCCAGTTCATTGCCCCAGCTCCCTGATCATCCCCCCCCCCCGCTCCCAATCATTTCCCCTAACTCCCCGATCATTCTGCCAGCTCTCTGATCATTCCTCCATGCCTCTGTGGCTTCTCTCGGGGCTGCCAGCACTGCCTGCCTCACCCTGGTGGGAGGAACACCAAACGAGCAGCTGGACAAGCCACGGCTTCTCCCAGGGCTGGCAGCTCAAGCTAGGGCTTGCCCACCTGCTTCATCAGCTACTCCCGCCAGCACTGGCTGCCTGTGCTGTCTATGACCGAATAAGATTTGGTTCTGAATATCTTTGGATTCGAATATGACTGAATCGAATCACTGTCTCTGAATCACCGAATCCAGAACTGAAGCAAATACTTTCCACTTCACACGGGCCTATGCTAGTGTCTAGGGCTGTATAATATTATACACTGAAGGAAAAACAAATAGATCTTAACTGGAATAAGTTTAAAACAATCTGCAGGGTTGTGAAATAATAGTTTCATTACCAGGAGCAGCTAACAGGCAGAACTGCAGAACAAAGTTTAGTTTGATTGGTGGAATATCAGGACCATTCAAAAAAGAGAGGGTCAGTAATATCTATGGAATGAAGGGTATAGAAAGGATCAGGTAGATTGTAGTGAGCCATGAAGTCAAATGACTGCCTCAGCACTGCCTGATCTGAAATGCTCCTGCCACTGCTAGGAAGTTGGTTTTAAACTTGGGGTGGAGCAGGAATAAAAGGGAGGGTACAAATACACCTGCCATGGTTACCCCCTGTCAACATACGATTTTGTCTTCATCTGTAGGGGATGATCTTTTTACTCATCTAGCCAGCACAGTTATCCATATGGGACTTCATAGTGTGAACTAAGCCTAAGTCAAGGCTTGTTCTCAAACTACTCAATATCAAAGAGCGAATGCAGTTGTTACCTATCTTTCAAAACAAGGGTCAAAAGGAAGGGAGAAATCAAAATATTTATATTGAATTGTGTGTCTCTCCTTCCGTAAGTGGTGCTAGGACCATATACAACCTGCAAATACTGCAAAGGAAGAAATGTAGTGCCATTACAGCAACAAAGCAAATGCAACGTGGGATAGAATTGTTATAGGATTTCCTTCTGAAAAACATATAAATCCAAATGACATATGGTTGGGGATAAAGAATGGTTTGCCCATGTCTAAGACAATAATAAAAATAACCTTGTTTCAGTGGTTCCAGAATAAATTCAGGATAATACTAATTGTTTTGTCCATTAGAAAACTGCTGCTACACATTAAGGACCAAATAAAATGGTGCAAAAATCTGCAATAAGAAATGATGGCTGTAAAATTAAAAAAAAAAAAAATCAACTATCATCATTGCCAATCCATTGCAGGCGAGGATGATTGTCTTCCATGATTTTCTTACCTGTGTGTCTATAGAAGGCTAAGGAGGCCAACCCAGGATCAGCAGACTCTGTTGCACATTAGGCATATGTTTCCATGTGGACTGGGTAGATCTGGATTCTTGATACAGTCTGTGAAATGCTCTTTCTGCCACCCCCACTTTTCCATCTCCTGTTCTTATTGTAAGGTTTCAAAGTACTGAGATCTTTGCAGCAGACTCTTCCTCAATTTGGGCCAGTCTGTGGTGATTGCTGCCCGTGAGTTGATGTTGTATTTTTGTAAGTTGATCTTAAGGATGTCCTTGAAGTGCTTTCTCTGCCCTTATCTGGAATGTACACTTTCACTGATCTGGGAGAATCAAACTTGCTTTGGGAGTCTGGAGTTGGACATTCGGATGATGTGGCCAGTGCAGCAAAGTTGATATCAAATGATCATTGCTTCAGTGTTCATGGGCTTTGCTTGCAAGAGGGTGCTAATGTTGGTACATCTGTCTTCCTGCTGGATTTGAAGAATCTTTAGCAGTCAGTATTGATGGTACTTCTCCAGCAACTTGAGATGTCTCCTCTACATTGTCCATGTCTCAGCTCTGTACAGTAAGATAGGAATCACAACTGCTTGATAAACCATGAGCTTTGTTTTGGTTCTGATGTTGCAATCTTCGAACACCCATTTCTTCAGGTGTCCAAAAGCTGCATTTGGCACTTTTAAGGTGAAGTTGGATTTCTTCATCGATGTCAGCCTTCTGTGAGAGTTGGCTTCTGAAGTATGGGAAATACTTAAAGTTCTAGCGTCTCATCATAAATCTGAATTACTGAAACTGGGGAGTGCTCATTAAGAGCTTATTAATGGAGGACCTTAGTCTTCTGAATGTTAAGCATCAGTCCCATTTTCTTGTATGCCTCAGTAAACACATTGACAATTGCCTGAAGATCTGATTCTGAGTGGGCACACAATACAGCATCATCAGTGTACTGGAGCTCAGTGACTGAGGTCAGGGTGTTCTTGTTTTTGCTCAGCATTGGCTGAGATTAAACAGTTTACCATCCATTCGGTAGTTTAGCTCCATTCCAACTGAATGCTTGTTAGTAGCCATATGTAGCATTACAGTAGAAAATATTGAGAAGAGTTTTTGAAGTGATGATGCAGCTTTGCTTAACTCAAATCTTAATCTCAAAGGGCATTTTTACCTCTGTTCAGGGAGGCACGAAGGGAGGATGCTTTAATTAGTGAGCTGCGCTAAAAATGCCTGATCATCAAGTGTATCAGCATCCTAGCACTGAAAAAATGGTGGTGGGGCACTTTGAACTAAAGTTCATTCAATGTTCCCTAACACCATTTTTCTGCATGAGGACACCGATACATGTGACACTAGAGTCTGCTGGAGCACATTCATTTCCATGCTGTAGCAGACTCAATTAATCGAATCTGCTTTGACACGTTACATTTCCAACACATTGAAGCAGACTGTCTGCATGTGTATAGGAGCTCAAAGGGATCTGTGATAGATCTGTTCCTGAGAACCACCACTCACATGCCATCATGGAGCAGGTGAAGAATGGTGGTGAATTGCAGTGGGCATCTGTACTTCAGAAAGCTCCTCTACCATGCTTCTCATTTCACAGAGTCTAAGGCTTTCATGAGGTCAAAGAAAGCCATATAGGACATGTCTATGCTTCTGCATTTGTTACGCAGTAACTGAAATTACTGTGCAGTATGGGCACACGTATACACGTGCATGCCCATACTGCACAGTAAATATGGTGACTTATGACAACTTGATCGTAAATTTGATACCTGAATCATGCAGGTATCAAATTTACACCCAATTAGTTACTGTACAGTAATGCACGTGCAGATGCCTTACTGTGCAGTAACATTATGTGTATGGAATGACTTGGGACTTTAGACCCACTCACAGCATTAATGAACTTTAACACCTGCATTTGTAGACACCGACCATTCCCACTTACTGTGCAGTAACTTACTGAGCAGTACATTTAAACCAGTGTAAATGCACGTGTAGACACACTCACAGAGAGGTTTATGTTGTTCCCAGAATTTTTCCTGCAGCTGGTGAGCAGCGATGATTGTGTCAGTTGTGCTTTTTGATGCTCTAAAGCCATGCTGACATTGCAGGAGCAACTCTAATAAGTTGAAGAGATGGTTCTGGAGAGTTTTCACAATGATCTTTCCTGAGGAGGCAGCAGAGCTACAACAAGAAATGGTGGCCATAGAATTAAAAAAAATCAATTACACAGCTGATCCAATAAAAGATATTACAAAAAAACCCAAATAAACCCTTGGCTCTGGAAAATTTGCAACATATTCAATCCCTTCATTCTGATGGCTGTTCTTCCATTGCCACAAAATACATTCACTTTAAAAATCATAACTAGCAAAAAAATAAAACTGCCAGAAGACCTATCTTGCCCCAGCTCAGATATAGGATAACCCTGGGCATGTTGCAATTAAAGGACCAATTAAATAGAGCTTATTTACAGGTAGCTAGAAGTTTGGTGGTTCAAAAATGAGAAGCATCTCAGCAATTAAAATATTCCACATTCCATAAGAAAAGGTTTGTCAAGTAGGAAACAGTGTGATTATATTTTGAAAAACAAAATCCTCTCCAACCCCATTGGAAATGGCCATAAATAGCACTATGAAAAGGTTATCACAGTGCAAACTGACAAAGGAAAGCAAAAATGGGATGAGTGGTTTCACATTAATCAATTATGCCTGTTTAAAAGGGAGGCATGATACTGAAGTTGTTATTTCTTCAGAACAGCCTGGTTGTTGGAATGCTTTCTGTTTACTGGACTTTGCAAACAGAACCAATAGGAACTCACAGTCTGCAATTGCCCTAAATAAGCTTTGTAAAGTTCCCAACAGCCATAATTATGAATGGAACATGGTTGTTGCCAAGAACAGCATGGACTTCATTTCCAGCCTTATCTAAAAGTGGGAAAATAAAACATGGTTTACACACTCTTGTAAAACACCATACTATAGTACCCATCACTCCTGGCAAGTCTGTTGGCATGGACGGAGCTCTGAAACTAAAATGACTTCCAGCTGGTAGTAACCAGTAACAATTCCATTATGGAATTATGATGCGTTTAGATTCACTACTACTGTTAGGCAGCAATGTAAACCTGAAAAACCAAGATAAATCTACATCTAGAAAGTTAATGGAAACTTTTCCCAGTAAGAAACAAATCTAGTGTTCTGCATAATAATGTACAATGTTCCTTTGTTCTAATTATTCTCCACATATCTCAGTGGGACTTTAAGAGAATTGGAGTATGGAACCAAAGTCAAGCAGGGAATTTATAAACAGTTCGTGAAAAACCACTGGGATGGCCTCATGAGCAGAAAGGCAAAAAAAATAGCAAAGACAAAAAAAAAGAAATCAGAGATATTAGTGGAGTAAAATGAAGCACTAGTGAACTATTTGGATTTTGAATGTTTCAATAAGGGGGCAATCTGAGACCTACAAAAACAACTAAATAATTTAAAACAGAGTCTAAAAATAAAGTACTGTACCAGATCACCACAGCTGAAAATGAACAGCTTGAGGAAGAGTGATTAATAGTAAAATAAATCTTCATTTAAAATCTCTTTTAAAAAAAAATATTCATGGCAGTACTGAAGTCTTAAATAAAACTTAAAATAAAAATCAATCAAAAAGCAGGTAATAATAAAAAGAAACACACTACGAATTAAGAATTAATTTGTGGGAAATTGGCACTATATATTGACACCAGTACAAGAAATCCTGATGGACCTCAAAGGCAGAAACAATACCACGCTTCCTCACTAACTAATAAATATTAAAATGATAGAACAATGACAATCTAGTGTAATCAAGCCTTGCATCCACTATTGTTTTAAGGAGTTTAGCTGCTTCCACATTGGACTAGCTCTAAAAACGATATACAAATATATTTTTCCATTTTCTATTATTAACTATAAAAATTGGCATTTATAACCTAATAGCATGTGTCTACATTGTGAGTTTCCTAGAAAGCACCATCTTCATGGAATAAATGCAGGTACCTCAGACACTAGTATAGTCCCTATGTTAGTGGACATAGATGCCTACTTTGGATTGTTCTCTGGAGGTGTGAACCAGAAAGAATTGCATATATCATGTCTTTGAACCATGAAACCAATCTGTGGCACAGATCATAGCAAAAGACACAAGAAAAAACATATTTTCCTTCTTCCATATGAGAGAATGCTTAGAGCAGACACCAAACATAAACCACATATATGAGGAATGAAAAAGAGTTTGATAATCATGTCGTCAATCTGCTCTAATTTCATGATGCCCTTTGCTATGATGAATCTTGAATTAAAATTTCTTTCAAAGCAAAACAATGTACCTATAACATGCATGAAAGGTGACACAAAATAATAAGCAAATTGAAAAGGTGTTGAGAACACTTGATTAGTGAAAACATATTAATGATCTGGGAGATTATTCTACTATTAGCCTCTGTTTTAAGGTATTCTATAACTGGTGCAAGTAGTTATCACTCTAATAATGTCAACAATGTGTTATAATAACTTATACAACATGTAGTATACTAAAAAACTGAACGAAATACAAGTAAAAAAGTGTAATAACATTCTCTTTTAGAAATTAGTAAAAAAGTAGCTGAAAGTGAGGCACTGGGTGAAACAAGTCTAAAGGTTGGATAACAGAGTCTAAAGGAGTGTTGGATAGTGAAATGTTATATGGATGCTTATGCAGACTGTGGCAGAGCATAAGTTGTGCCTGCCACTTCAAGAGGTTTAGGCAGGCTGTGGGGCAGCCGGTAGGTGCAGTCAGGCCCAATTAGGCAGTCACATGACTGCAAGGGGGCCACCTGATTGGATGATGGCTGGGCAGCCAGGATATAAGCCCAAGTCCTAGGAGTAGAGCCAACAGTTACATCTAGGGAGCTAGTGGAATAGCATCACACAACCAGAGGAGAGCAGCTCCCAGAACATCTGGAGGTTAAGGCAGGAACTATGGGGTTGCAGGAGGTTCCTTCTGGTCCTGGGTAAGACTTGAAACTACATCCTGATGGGGTTGGATCGTGTGGTGGGAATGCCTGTTGTGGAGCAGCCCCCAGGAAAGGCCACACATGTGCCTCCCCAGTGAAAGGCAAGGCAGGACAGACTGTCTTAGGCAGGTGGTGGCCAATGACATACATTGCCTGAGGGTGGAGTTTGTAGGTACCCCCCACTGCCTTGTCACACAGACAAAACATAAAAAGGCATATAATTTTTTTTCACAGTTTTAAAAAGGTAGTTATATTGAACAAGACTTTCAGAATACTTATGAGTTCACAGTACAAAACAGCTAAACCATCATCACTGTTATTGTTGGAAATCCTCAAATTAGGGATGATATCTACCATGGTTCATAGGTCTTGAAATCCCTGAGCCATCCACAAAAGATGTAGGTCTTTCTCCAGGGTAAAGTAGACAGAAGGCTGGATTTCTTCTCTCTGACTCCCTCATTCTCTCTCTCTTATCTACTTTGAGGGCAAGACACTTTACCTTGAGGCAAGCTGCCTTTTGGTTGTGGCTGCAGTGCCTTTGAAGTCAGTTAGCAGCCAGTTCCTTCAAGGGGTTGATGGGTGACATCAACTCTTGATGTCAGTTCCCATTCTTCAGTGGGTTCTTCTGGCATTTCCTGTGGCCACCATGAGATCTCCAGGCACAATTAAGATGGGATTCTGGCAAGATCAAGTCTTGACCTGGAACTATGAAGTGGCAACATTGGAAAAAGACAGCTCCAATGGATACAACATTATCTTTTCAGATCTGTTATGAACATCTGGCTTGCTCTGAAACACTGAAAAAAGCCCAGAACAATGGAAAGACTTCCAATATCTGATCTCTTCAAGATCCAAAGATCTGCAAGGATCTCCAACAGTGTCTTCATGAAAAACTATTTGCCCTGTCCACAACTGAAAGTAATACTGAAAAGTCTTACTAAGGATACAAGAATAAATCATCCCAATGTTCAGGAAGACTATCAAGTATGGCAGAGGACCAACTCGGCTTAGCAGGGAAATCTTTAGTGAGCTAAAACACAAAAAGCAAACTTACAAGAAGTGGAAAGTTTGGCAAACAACTAGGGAGGAGTATACCAGTATTGCTTGGGAATGCAAGGGTGAAATCAGGAACCAAAAAGTGAAATTGGAGTTGCAGCTAGCAAGGGATGTGACAGGTAACAAGAAGGGTTTCTTCAAGTATGTCAGCATGAAGAGGAAGGTCATGGAAAATATGGACTAAATGGGGGAGGCAACCTAGTGACAGATGATGTGGAAAAGATTGAAGTACACAATGTCTTTTTCATGTCAGTCTCGATAAGCAAGCTCAGCTCACAGACAACTGCACCTGGCGGCACAGTTTGTGGAGGTAGTAAGCAGCCAAGAGTGGCAAAAGAATAGGTTATGGACTATTTTAAAAAGCTGGATGTGTACACGTCCATGGGGCTAGATGGGATGCACCTGAGGGTGCTGAGGGAGCTGACTGATGTGATTGCAGAGCCACTGGCCATCATCTTTGAAAGCTCATGTCTATCGGGAGAGGTCCCTGATGATGTGAAAGACGGTATCTAATGCCCATCTTTAAGAAAGGGAAAATGACAGGTCTAGAGAACTACAGGCCTGTCAGCCTTACCTCAGTCCCTGGAAAAATCATGGAGCAGGTCCTCAAGGAACTTATATCTAAGCACTTGGAGGAGAAGGAGGTGATTAGGAACAAGCAGCATGTATTCACCAAGGGAAACTCATGCCTGTTCAGCCTGATAGCCTTCTATGATGAGATGACTGGATCTCTGGCTGCGGCAAGACCAGTGGATGTGATATACCTTGATTTCAGCAAGGCTTTTGATACAATCTCCCACATCATTCTCACAAGCAAACTAAGGAAATACAGGTTGGATGAATGGACTGTAAGGTGGATAGAAAACTTGCTGGATTGCCAGGCTTAGAAGGTAGTAGTCAGTACCTTGATGTCTAGCTGGCAGCTGTGCTAAAGTGGAGTGCTTTAGGGGTTGGTCCTAGAGCCAATGTTGTTCAGTCCTGAACTTGGGACAGAACAATCACATAAAACAGTAGCGGCTGGGAACTGACTAACTAAGCAGTTAAGGAGAAGCTCTGCAGAAAAGGACCTAGGGGTTACAGTGAACAATAAGCTGAATATGAGCCAACAGTGTGCGCTTGTTGCCAAGATGGCTAATGGCATACTGGCCTGCATTAGTAGTTCTGCAAGCAGATCAAGGCAAGTGATTCTTCCTCTCTACTCAGCATTGCAGAGGCTACATTGGGAGTCCTGTGACAAGGTTTGTCTCCTCACTACAGAAAGGGTGTAGACAAATTGGAGAGAGTCCAGCAGAGGGCAATGAAAATGGTGAGCGGGCTGGAGCACATAACTTATGAGGAGAGGCTGAGGGAACTGAGCTTATTGAGTCTGGAGAAGAGAAGACTGAGAGGGGATTTAATAGTAGCCTTCAACTATTTGAAGGGTGGTTTCAAAGATGATGGAGCTCGTGTATTCTCAGTGGTGGCAGATAACAGAACAAGGAGCAAGGCTTCAAATTTCAGCAAGAGAAGTTTAGGTTACATATTAGGGAAAAACTTTCTTACTAAGGTAATAAAGAACTGGAGTAGGTTACCCAGAGAGGTTGTGGAATCTCCATCCTTGGAGGTTTATTAGACCCAGCTAGACAGTGCCTTGACTAAAATTATATAATTGGGTATAGTCCTGCTTTGAGGAGGGGGTTGGACTAGATGACTTCCTGAGGTTTCTTCCAGCCCTTCACTGTGCAGCATTATCACATATTTGAAACCTCCAGTGGCTCACACAGAGCAATAGAAAGGCAATGAGTTTTTGATAAAAGTGTATGCTCCTGTTTCAACATACAAAGGCCCTTCTTCATTCTGAGTACCTTTATGAACATCTGTAAACAGATTAGTTTGTTTGCAAAGTATGTTAAGCTTGTCCTAAAAGCAATCGCTGTGATGCCCTCTAGATCTTGAAAGTGCCCGTTCCAACCTGCCCCTGGATTTTGGGCAATTCCTTGTCTCCCAAAACCTTAGATTTGTAATCATGAAACAGCCAAGGTTACTAAATTTTGCAGTAGCTATAGTTCAGTTCTATGGCCTTTTCATTGATCCTGAATAGAATGGAGGAACATGAATGAGGCAGAATCAGTCTGGAGAGTTTGCAAAGAACAAAGTCATGAAGTCATTGGCTCTCCATATTCCATTTCAAAAGAAGATATAGGCGGCAAGTGAGGTCAGTACACCTATGTGTTTTTACTGCAAACTATTGTTTTCTTGACCTATGATATATTTATCTGATGTCATTTGTTTCATATGGCACAAGGAAATCCAGGGGATACTGGGGGCAAAAGGGCATAGTTAGCAGAGGGGAAAACACCAGTCTTTTCAGTACCCCATTTTAGAAAATTGGTGTGACACATTTGTTTGGCAGCACTGGCTTAACTGAAGATGTACCTACATGAAAATCTAAGGCCAAATTACTCTATCATTCTATTGAAAACTGCTGTTTACTTACACAGTTATTTTGTCATTGATGTTTGAAAATTGTTCCAATTTCTGCTTGACTGAGAGCTTATTGGATTGCATTAATTTCATGTGTAGATGCACCCACTGTTTCATCCATTATAGTAAATATTAGATATTTTGAACCTTTTTTAAAAATATATTTGGCAAAATCTCTCTTCTGTACATTTCTTAATTTGTGGGTTCACGTTTCATAGATTTCATAGACGTTAGAGCTGGAAGGGACCTCAGAAGATCGAGTCCCGTCCCCCACCCAAAAGGCAGGAAGTCAGCTGGGGTCATAGGATCCCAGCAAGATAAGCATCTAATTTGCTCTTGAAGGTGTTCAATGTAGGGGCTTGAACCACCTCCGCTGGCAGACTGTGCCAGACCCTGGGGGCTCAGACAGTAAAGAAATTCTTCTTTATGTCCAGCCTGAAACGGTCTTGTAGTAATTTATGACCGTTCGACCTCATCATCCCTTGGGGCGCTCTGGTGAACAAACGTTCCCCCAAATACTGGTGGTCACCCCGATAAACTTATAGGTGGCCATCAGATCACCCCTGAGCCTGCGCTTTTCCAGGCTAAAGAGCCCCATGGCTCTCAGCCTGTCGTCGTAAGGTCTGTTTTCCTGACCTCTGATCATGCGTGTGGCTCTTCTCTGGACTCTCTCGAGCTTCTCAACTTCCTTTTTGAATTGTGGAGCCCAGAACTGGACTCAGTACTCCAGCTGCGGCCTCACCAAGGACGAGTGAGTACAAGGAGAAAATGACGTCCCGGGATTTGATAGAGAACTGTGTAAATTTGGCTATTTCTATCAAACTGAAATATTCTTTTTCTTACTAATTTGAAAAATAATAAAAAGAAAAAACCTAGCAATGAACCTGCAGATCTCAGCAGCTGAACAATCAAGCCATCAGCTCCAAGTTGAATGTAAAAATCTAATAACTTCCTATTTGTTAAAAAATAAAAACAAAACAAAACCCCTAACCAGCATTTGCATTCACCCAATGATTTTGACTGAATGCGTTCTTCGTTGCATGAAGATAATATATGACTACTAAATTTGTCTGTAGATCCCCGCTTTGTAAAGGAAAATATCTTCATACATTTTCATTATAGCTAAAAATAAATATGAAAGTAGCACAATCAATGTTAATTTCCTATTTTTCAGCTACAGTAATTTTCATTTTCAAGTAAATTTACTTCTTTGTTCTTTGCCAGATTAACTACCTTTTTTTTTCCCTTAACTTGTTGTTCAGTTGACTCTGGGGAAGAAACCCAGAGAAAAAGATATTTCCACTGGGTTTTTTCCTGAATAAGAGAATTAAGCTTGTCTCTTGTTAATAGGTGAAGAGAAGAAGCATACTGCAGACACAGCCTTACTTAATGTTTCTCCCATCTAATTTAAACAAAATGTAATGAACCAATTCTGCACTCAGATGCAGGCATGGGACACCCACTACACAGAATGCATATACATATATCTAAGAACAATATGTTTCACTTTGTATGTATGTATGATTTATAATCTTTGATAATATGTAGCAGAGATGTCTTCCTAGCATGCCATTTTCCATAGCATATAAGAAAGCTTTGCTGAGTTCCTCATTGAATCTGTCCATAGGTAGGTTCCACATTTTATATAGGCTATACTTTTTTATATATGTATAATGAGCTCAAATCTTGCAATTAAAATTACTAAATAAAATGCTTGTGTAAAGATCTTCCAAGCTAAAGGTCCAAAACCTGAAGACTTTTTACTTCTACTGTTTGATAAATATAGATCATCAACCTTAATATTTTGTCCTTTATTTTAAGTGAAAAGGTGTTTTGTATTCTATTATCATGGTTCATTTCCTCACCATGATATTGTTTACTTGCCTTCAGTGACAAGTACACTACAAAAATCAGTCAAAATAACTTAACTAGTGATTTAGGTGCCCTTAAATCTCAGTAAAAGCAAAACATAAGTTGGTTGTATGATTTTAATATATATTAATATCAACATCAATAATTAATATCCATTATTATTGACTATTAATGATAAGATATTGGTAATAACATGTATATTTGCTTAGCATTCTATGGGGGTCATAGAATCATATAAAATTTGGATTGGAAAAGATCTCAGGAGGTCATCTAGTCCAGCCCCTTGCTCAAAGCAGGACTGTCCTCAACTACCCACAACTTAATGGGGAATAAGAAGCCTGGAGCAAAGGAGAAACCAGAGAATAATTTGGGTATGTGCACACATACACCATACTGATCTATGAACACGTGGCTTGCTTGAAGTCATATGATCACAGATCGGGTATGGCATATGTACATATTTGCTAGTGCCAGGAGCTGCATCAGGAGCTCAGCTAAGTAAGTTGGGGTGTGCAGAGGGGGAGGCAGGATTGGTGGAGACAGTGGGTTCACTGGGGTATTTGGCAGGTCCAGGGCATTTGTGGGATCAGCGGAGCTGATAAATAAATTCATAAATAGTCTGGTATTCAAATGTTTACCAATCTTAATGAGCACAATTTTACTTCTGTAGATAAACACTTTTAATCCCTGTGGTAGAGCACTGCCTTTTGCTATAGCTTAGCTCTGTTTTACTGAATTCTTAATGGTCTTACTCATCTTCCTATCCTTGTACCCATACACTGTTTCTGAATTGTTACCATTTATCATTAGCAGCAGCAAAAATCTAATGAGCATTTTGACCAGCTCCACCTAACGATAGAAGAAGCCTGGCAAGTTTGTCTCTGGTTACAATAGTTATCCATATTTCTCATTTTATAAGTAGTTTTTAGTGTTTCATCTCACGTGGTTTTAATTAGCATTGTAGCCAAATAAACCAGTGTTTCTTTGACGTATGGTACTGAGAGTGCCTGTATTACTCCTTTACTTCAGCTCTGAAACTCCTTAGAATCATAGACTCATAGAATCAATAAGGCGGAAGGGACCCAGACAGATCATCTAGTCCGACCCCCTGCCATGGGCAGGAAGGAGCACTGGGGGTGGGAGGGGTCATAAGACCCCAGCCAGGTGCCTATCCAGTCTCCGCTTGAAGATTTCCAGGGAAGGTGAGAGCACCATCTCTCTGGGAAGCCTATTCCAGGCTCTGGCCACCCTTACAGTGAAGTAGTTCTTCCTAATATCTAACCTAAACCTATCCTCCCTCAGCTTGTGACCATTGTTCCTGGTGACTCCAAGTGGGGCCCTGGTGAACAGACTTTCCCCGAGTCCCTGCTGCTGGCCCCTGATAAGGTTGTAGGCAGCCACAAGATCCCCCCTCAGTCTTCTCTTGAGGAGACTGAAGAGGTTCAGGTCCCTCAGCCTCTCCTCATAGGGCTGGCCATGGAGGCCCTCAACCATACGAGTGGCCTCACCTGGACCCTCTCCAGGTTCTCCATGGCCTTCTTGAAGTGCGGCGCCCAGAACTGGACACAGTACTCCAGCTGCAGCTTGACCAGCGCTGCATAGAGGGGAGCAAGACCTCTCTGGACCTGTTAGTGATGCCCCTGTTGATGCAGGACAGGGTGCGGTTGGCTGTGCCTATTGCTTTGTTGCATTGGTGACTCGTATTCATCCTGGAGTCAATCCTGACTCCAAGATCCCTCTCTGCCTCTGTGCTGCCGAAAGGGTCAGCCCCTAACCTATAACCATAATGCTGGTTCCCTCTCCCCAGGTGCAGCACTCTGCACTTGTCCTTGTTGAACCGCATCCTGTTCAGGTCTGCCCACTTCTCTAACCTATCCAGGTCTCTCTGGATGCGATCTCTGCCTGCCGGTGTATTCACTTTACCCCACAGCTTGGTGTCATTGGTGAACTTGAACAGGGTGCACTCCACACCCTCGTCCAGGTTGCTAATGAAGATATTGAACAGCACCGGCCCAAGGACCGAGCCCTGGGGGACTCCACTGCCCACACCCTCCCAGGTTGACATCAACCCATCCACCACCACCCTCTGGGTGTGCCCCTAGAGCCAGTTTGCCACCCATGTGACTGTGCATTTGTCAATGCCACAGTCCCTCAGCTTGCCCACCAGAATTGGGTGGGACTCTGTGTCGAAGGCCTTCTGGAAGTCCAAGAAGATGACATCAACTTCCTCCTTCATATCTAAGCTCTTTGTTACCTGGTCATAGAAAGAGACCAGGTTAGTCAGGCCTTGCACGAACCCATGTTGGTTACCCCTCAACATCACTTCCCCTGCAGGGCTCTCAGAAATGTGGCCCTTGATAATTTTTTCAAAGACCTTCCCCAGGATAGAAGTGAGGCTGACCGGCCTGTAGTTGCCAGGCTCTTCCTTCCTCCCCTTCTTGAAAATAGGGACCACATTGGCCCTTTTCCAGTCCTCAGGGACTTGGCCCAAGCACCAGAAGTCCTCAAACAGCCGTGCCAATGGCTCCGCAATGACACCAGCCAATTGTCTCAGCACCCGCGAATGAAGGTCATCCGGGCCCACTGACTTGTATACATCTAAGCCCTCCAGATAATCCTTAACTAGGTCTGAACTAACAGTTGGGGGACTTGCATCCTTCCTGGGCCTCTTTACACTATCACCCGAGAGCAACCCCTTGTCAGCAGACAGAAGCACAAAGAACTTGTTGAAGAGTTCTGCCTTCTCTTGTGCGTCTGTCACCAACTGCCCTGCCCTGCCATGCCTCGTAGGGGTCCAATGTTACCCCGAGACTTCTTCTTGCTACCTATATACTTGAAAAGGACTTTTTGTTATCCTTAATCCCAGAAGCTAATCTAAGCTCTAGTGCTGCTTTAGCCTTCCTTATCAAATCCCTACAAGCTTGGGTCAGGGAGGTATACTCCTCCTTTGTCCCTGCCCCCTGCTTCTACCGCCAGTACACTTTTTTCTTTGCCCTCAGGCCAGCCTGGCTATCTGCGCTCAGCCATGGAGGTTTCTTGGACCCTTTTCTCGCCTTCCTGTGCAGAGGAATTGCGTCCTGCTGCACCCCAAGGATAGTCTCCTTGAGGAAGCACCACCTTTCCTGGACCCCCATGCTAGCTACCCCCTGGGCTCTGAGTGCTTCCCTGACTACTGCCCTGAGCACATCGAAGTTGGCTTTCCTAAAGTCAAGCATTTGTGCTGTGCTAGTTACCCTTCCCACCTTTCTCTGAATAGCAAACTGGATCATTTCATGATCACTGTCCTCCAGCCTCCCTTGTACTAGCACCTCCCCCACCAGGTCGTCCCCAGAAGCTAACACCAGATCCAGTATGGCATTTTCCCTAGTGGGGACGATTACCTCCTGCACGAGGTGTAGGTCCTGTACGCACGTCAGGAACCTTCGTGAGTGGCTAGACCTGGCCAACTGCTCCTTCCAGTTGACGTCAGGGTAGTTCATATCACCCATGACCACAACATCCTTTGCATGCACGGCCTCTCCCAGCTGCCTGGAGAATTCCAGATCTAGCTCTTCCTCCTGATGTGGTGGCCTGTAGTAAACCTCTACCACCAGATCCCTCTCCCCCTGCCCTCCTTGAAGTTTGACCCACAGGGTCTCAGTTAAGCCTTCCTCTGGTCCCATTTGGAAGGTAGAACTGTTCCCTAACATAGAGCGCAACCCCCCCCCCCACCTTTTTTCCCCTTGCTATCTCTTCTAAACACAGCTGTTTGAGGACTTCTGGTGCTTGGGCCAAGTCCCTGAGGACTGGAAAAGGGCCAATGTGGTCCCTATTTTCAAGAAGGGGAGGAAGGAAGAGCCTGGCAACTACAGGCCAGTCAGCCCTCTATGTCTACTGCCCAGTCAAAAGTTTCATCCCACCATGTCTCCACTAGGCCAACCAGGTCAATTTTACTACTTGCAAGCAGGAGAGCAAGCTCCTCCTGCTTGTTCCCCATGCTTCTTGCACTAGTGAAGAGACACCTTAATCCCCCCATGGGAGCCCTGGGCACCCCCCCTTCCTGAGAGACAACCGGTCCCTTGGTATATACCTGAGCTCTCACCTGTGCAGATCCTACACCTGGTTGAATTTTCTCTTGCTCCTGTGGATCCCCATCCCCCGATGAACTTAGTTTAAAGCCCGCCAGAGGAGATCAACTAGCCTGTAAGAAAACAAATTCTTACCTTTGGGGGAGAGATGGAGACCATCATGCCCCAGGATGCCCTCTGCTCTGAAGTTCAGGTCGTGGCCCAGGAAGCCAAATCCGGCGTGATGACACCAACTCTGGAGGCTCCAGTTCACCTCACAGATACAGGTGCTCTGCCACTGATGGCCTCCACTAACCGGGAAGAGGGATGAAAAGACCACCTGGGCCCCCAACTCTCTAAGCTTGGCCCCGAGAACCACGTAGTCATCCATGATCTGGTCCGGACTACTCCAGGCCACATCATTGGTTCCCACATGGATGAGGACCATAGGATAGTAGTTGGAAGGCTGGATGAGGTCAGTGATCTTCCCTGTGATGTCCCCAGTCTTGGCTGCTGGGAAACAGTACACTTCTCTCATATTGGGGGTCTGTGCGGTGGATGGGTCCCTCCGTTCCTCTGAGGAGAGCCTCCCCTATGACATGACCTGCCATCTCTTCCTCTGGGTCACTGGATGATGCTCAGTTGGTACGGATGCTGGCTTGTTCGATGACAGCATGGCTTCCTCCCTTCCTCCTCATGCCCAGTTTCCTCCAGCACTGCCAGTTGTACCTGTTCCCCAGTTGTACTGGGGTGATAGTTGATGCAGCTACATGCTGCCTATGATGCCACCTGGCCCTGGATGTGACCATCCTCCATTCGCCTCCTGCAGACTCCTGGGTGGTGACAGCCCAAGGGGACAGGCCCTGTAGAGAGAGAAAGTACCTGTCAATCTCGTCCTCCATGACCCTGATCCCCCGCAACCTGCTCACCTCCGCCTGGAGCTCTCTCACCTGCCCCTCCAGTGTCTCAATCCTGGCACAGGTGGGACAGGTGAGAGAAGTCTGTTTTCATTCCCTGTTCATGCAGCTTAGGAGCACGGCTCCCACCCAGCATGGCTAAATAGGGTCAGGAGGGGAAAGAGTCCCCTGCCTGATCACCAGCACCTGGCCCCAGTCACTCCCTTCCCCCGGCTTACCTCCTCATTGCCGCGGCTGTCCCTCAGCTGCAGATTGCTGCTGCTGCTGCTGCCACCGCCTCGGGATACCGGGGGCATGTGCGCTTCCTCTGGCATCCTCAGCCGACTGGTCAATTTTATAACAATAACTTTACCTAACAAATAGTAAATAGACAAAGCTATAAATAAATATTGCAATCTAGGCTTACCCATGAAGAGAGTCTCTAATATGATACACATTGGTATACATGATTAGAGGGCTCTATAATGTTTGGGCATGGCATTGTGGCATAGCTCCTTCCACTCACATAAATTGCATTTGATATATCACAGGAATTTGGGTTCCAAAAATACGGTTGACAAATATAGGATACTATGCTATTCAGATAAAATAACCATATGCAAAATACAGAAGTTTAGACATTTTTCATGACTTTATTTCAAAATCCTGTCTTATTTATGTTAAGTACCACATACACTTGAAAATAAGTATGTTGGGTACCTGATTCTGCAAAACTATAGGAATAGTGATGAACTTGAATAACATCCCTCTTGGAGGCAAGTGTCCATAACAGTATACTTAAAGTTATACTGCTTTCAACAGATTACAAACAACATAACTCTAAGAGCTTAAACCAGGTTGCACAATTTTTCCTAAATGAAACTTTGTTAAGAAAGAATTAATAGCTAATATTGTGTTACACTGGAATCTGTAGATAAGAAGAGAGACCTTGCCATATCACTTCTTCAATTTTGTTTCATCCACCCCTACCAAAGCAAGCTATCAAATACATACAGGCCATGTCTACACAAAACTGAATATGCAGAAGCTCATAACTACTGTGCAGTACTGTCATGTGGCACGAAGTGTTATGCAACAGTCTTCTCTTGTCCAGACTACATAGAACCAGTTCTTTCCAAACTTTTCCCATTAGTCATGTTTCCTAGACCTCTAATCATTTGTGCTCCTTTCAACTGGAGTCTTTCCAATTTTCGCACAACTTTCTTGGAATGCCTAAATCTAAAACTGGATACAGTAGTTTTGGTGAAGCCTCACCAGTTCCAATAGAGTGGAAGAATCACCTCCCTTGACTTGCAGGTGATATTCCTTTTAATATATGCCAGTATACTATTGACATTTTTGCAGCAAAAGCATACTTTGGACTTCTAGCCAGCCTGTAGCCCACTTTAATCTACAGGTCCATTTATGAAGTAGATTAAAGGATAGCCAGCCATTCCCCAGTCCATACTTACGTATGAGATTTTTCTATCCTATGTGAAGGACTTTAACTTGTTCTTATTGAATTTCATGAATTAAGTGCAGATCATATCTCCAGTTTATGAAGATTATTCTGAATCCTCATCCTACCCTCCAGAGTATCTTCTACTCAAGCTGGCTTGGTGCTCTCTGCAAATTTGCTAAGTGTATACTCAATCCCATCTGCCAAATCAATTATGAAAACATTAAACTGTACCAGACCCAGGACAGACTCCTGGGAAACCCCACTTCAGAGCTCCTCCAAAGTAGATAGAAAACCACTGATAATGACTCTGAGCATGATAATCTAACCACTTGTGTATGCACTCTATAATGCCTTTATCTAAATTAAACCTGCTCTCTTTTTCTTTCTCAGCCAGATCCCATCTTTTTTGTGTCTAATGTCTTTTCAGTATTTCAGAGAAGACAAAAGACCTCCTGTCCCATGTGTCTCTATCCAGATCTTTTCCAATACCTTTTCTCAGAAAACACCCTTCTTAAAAAATAGCCCTATCCCTTTTTACCATATATGTAAATTAAAAAACTCCAGGCACATATTGGTGTAGAAAATATATTGTTTCATGAAGGTAGGCCAACCAGTAAGTGACAATCAAAGTTGGCTTTAATTGCCCTGGAATGTTTTTTATAAATTAGTCTTTAACCTTGTGTCAGGCATCATTCCAAACCTGCCATGTCCCCAACAGAGTTAAACCAGGAGCCAAAGCAGATTTCCCACAGTTATATGGAACTCCGGGGAAATGTAAGAAATTAGAGGTCTTAGGATGTCTAACACAGGTTCAAGGACTGGAACCACTGAACAAGTGTCCTGTCTTCCAAGTGGAGCTCATACAAAAAATCTGTACCTAGAAATGAACCCTAGGAACCAGTCATGGAAGAGCAGGTCTGGCTGGTTCAATGAAAGCTCCTTTTTCTGCACTCAGTCAGATTCATGTGCTGTGCCTGGCTAGGTGAGGAAAGTGAGCAGATCCCATTGCCCCTTTTCCTAATACCCAAAGGCAGGATCTCCTCCAGTGGGCTTTAAACTAGGCTTGTCGGGGGAAGATGAGGGTGGAGGAAGTCTTGGACTACTAAACCAAGTAGCACTCACAAGTACAGCCCAGCCTAGACTGACGAGCAGAACAAATACTCAGGTAAGCAACAGGGGCCAGGGCAATGCTGAGATTAGGGGGCCAGTGCACACATCCTCAGGAGGCCTCAAATGCCTCTGCACAAACGCTTGTAGTATGGGAAACAAGCAGGAGGAACTTACCCTCCTGTTAGCTGACACCAACCCAGACATAGTGGGGCTCACAGAAATGTGTTGGGACCCAACGCATAACTGGGCGGTGAATATCAAGGGCTATAGGCTGTACAGGAGAGACAGGACAGGGAGGAAAGGTGGGGGTGCGGTGCTCTACATTAAGGAGGAATACACATCTTCATTAAGTAGCACAGGGTCAGAGGAGGGGCACACTGAAATACTCTGGGTTAGAATACAAGACAGTCAAGGGGAAAGAGACTTAACGGTAGGGGTCTACTACAGACCACCCAACCAAAGGGAAGAGCTAGACCAGGAATTCTTAAGTCAGCTCATGGAGGTACTTAGGTCAAAAGACGTGGTCATCATGGGTGACCTGAACTTTCCAAACATCTGCTGAGAAGAGCAGTCAGCCAGGTCTGACAGCTCACGTAGGTTCCTAGACAAAATGCAGGACCTTCATCTAACCCAGAAGGTGCACAGCCCCACCAGGGGAGACACCCTGTTGGACCTGGTGCTGGCCACAGGCAACTACCTGGTGAGGGGGCTGCAGGTGTTTAACCACCTGGGCGACAGTGATCATCGTCTGCTGGAATTCACCATCCAGCACAAGGTGGCAAAGGCCTGCAGCAAGGCAGCAGGCCTAGATTTCAGGAGGGTGGACTTCAATGAGCTAAAGACAATAGTCAGGGAGGCACTGAGGTCCTGGATGGGAGGGGAGTCAGGTGTCCAAGAAGAGTGGTCACTGCTTAAGGAGACCATACACCAAGCCCAAAGGGAGGTAATGCAACACGGCTCAAAGGGGGCAGGAGGGCACAAAAGCCCCCATGGCTCACCAAAAGCATCCGGGAGTGTCTCCTAGTTAAAAGGGAGGCATACACCCAATGGAAGGAAGGGGCCATCACCAGGGAGGACTATACTGCGGTTGCTCGGGGATGCAGGGAGGTGGTCAGGAGGGCCAAGGTGGAGATGGAACTGGGACTAGCTTCCCAGATCAAGGACAACAAGAAGTGCTTTTTTAAATACTTAGGGGGCAAAAAGAAGGTACTGGGTAACATGGGGCCCCTGCAAAACATGCTAGGAAATCTGGTCATCACACTAGATAACAAAGCTAACCTATTTCACAACTCCTTTTCCTCCATTTTCCTGAGCAGGGACGAGATCAGCCCCCACCACTGGGCCCCCCCTTAGGCCCCAGGGGAGGCGCACCTAGGCCAAGGGTCAGTGAGGATCTAGTAAGGGAACTTCTGGAGGGACTGGACATATTTAAATCAACTGGTCCTGACAATCTCCACCCCAGAGTGCTAAGGGAATTAGCTGAGGTGATTGCACGACCCCTGGCACGGCTTTATGAGCACTTGTGGTGCTCTGGTGTGGTGCCAGAGGACTGGAAGAGGGCCAACGTTGTTCCCATCTTCAAAAAATTGAGGAAGGAGGACCCAGGAAACTATAGGCCAGTTAGTCTTACCTCAGTCCTGGGTAAGATTTTTCAGAGAATTATCCTGGCACATGTCCATGAGGGGACAGTGGGGGAGGTTATCCTTAGGGGCAACTAACATGGGTTCATTAGAGGCAGGTCCTGTCAGACCAACCTGGTGGCCTTCTATGACCTGGTCACAAAATCCTTAGAGGCAGGGGTAGCAGTGGATGTAGTCTTTCTGGACTTTAGGAAGGCCTTCGACACTGTCTTTCACCCCATTCTCATTAAAAAACTGGGGTACTGTGGTGTCGACACCTACACAATCAAATGGGTCGCCAACTGGCTGGAGGGCCACACCCAGAGAGTGGTGGTGGATGGGTCACATTCGACCTCGAAGGATGTGGGCAGTGGGGATCCACAGGGCTCAGTCCTCGGGCCCACACTGTTCAACATCTTCATCAATGACTTGGACAAGGGGGTAAAAAGCACCCTGTTCAAATTTGCTGATGTGGGGGGATGTGGGCATGCTAGAAGGGAGGAATAGGCTGTAATCGGACCTAGACAGGTTATAGGGGTAAGGGGATGAGAGCAGGATGGGATTCAACACTGACAAGTGCAAGGTGATGTACCTGGGGGGAAAGAACCAGCAGCATACCTACAGGCTGGGGAACTCCCTTCTCATCAGTGCAGAGGCAGAAAAGGATCTTGGAGTCATCATTGATGCCAAGATGAACATGGGCTGGCAGTGTGGGGATGCAGTCAGGAAGGCCGACCATACTTTATCATGCATCCACAGATGCATCTCAGGCAGATCCAGGGAGGTGATCCTCCCCCTCTATGTGGCACTGGTCAGGCCGCAGCTGGAGTACTGTGTCCAGTTCTAGGCACTGCACTTCAAGAGGGATGTGGACAACATGGAGAGGGTCCAGAGGAGGACCACTTGCATGATCAGGGGGCAGCAGGGCAGGCCCTATGAGGAGAGGCTACGGGACCTGAACCTGTTCAGCCTCCACAAGAGAAGGCTGAGGGGGGAATCTGTGGCCATTTACAAACTAGTCAGAGGGGACTAGCAGGCACTGGGGAAGTCCCTGTTCCCTCGAGCACTACCAGGAGTGACTAGAAATAACAGTCACAAGCTGGCAGAGGGTAGTTTCAGATGAGACATCAGGAGGCGCTACTTCACGGTCAGGGCGGCTAGGATCTGGAACCAACTTCCAAGAAAGGTGATACAGGCTCCTACCCTGGGGGTCTTTAAGAGGAGGCTAGACAAACACCTTGCTGGGGTCATTTGACCCCAGTACTTTTTCCTGCCAAGGCAGGGAGTTGGACTAGATGATCTGCTCAGGTCCCTTCCGACCCTACAAACTATGAAACTGAAACTATGACAAAGATGTATGTTTTGCTCAGTGAAGCAGCTGGACTGTGATACATCGTGGCCCAGCTGATCCCTTTCATTTGGCAACATCTATTTCTAGCCCTAGTCAAAAACAGACCTACAGATGCTGACTTAAAAGCAATGCGGTCTCATTATTTGGGTCCACTTACAAAAGATTGCTGAGCACCCAAAAGGAGACTGGGGAAGGGCTTAACACAGATGACGGAGTTACATTTCATCCTGGCCAAAATGTAGAGTATTAGAAGGAAATTAAAATAGCAGATCAGGCCATAATATTAACAAGCATGATTTTGGCCTTCATCTGTATTTCTAAAAACTCCCTGGTCGCTTCAGTTCTTTTTTTTTACTTTTCACTGAATAAAATGGATAAACAATACTTGGAAAATTTCTGCTCCACTGAGAACAAGTTCCCAGACCACAATCTTAAGCCATCTTTTTCACGGGCACTATGCCCCCTCAGTGAGCCATATTCCCACTAGTTTGTTTCCCTTTGATTAGCCTCACATAAATTCACCATCTGCTTCCTCAGTAGGCCAGCTTCAAAGAAAGGGCTGAATAGGACTTTGGTTAATATCTAGCCCATGGCCTTCTGATTCAAACACTTAGCTAGGAAAATGCAAGTCCAAATTCCCTCTGGATGAAGAGTGCCTAGAAACTGAAACTTTCACTTTCTGAGCTCTAACCACCAAACTATTGAGCTTCAAGGTGGGAAGGTGCTTGGCTGCCTCTTCCTCACTTCCAGAAAGCAGATATACAAGGTGAGCCTGTTTCACCATAACTAAAATAGAATGCCAAAATAAGTGCCAAAAACTAGTTTCACAGCTGTGCAAATATAAAGTACCTATGTATGAGTGAGTGAAGAAGAAATAGGATTTAGCCCGATGAATCTTAGCCACTTCTAGCGATCATCAGCCAGGAAATAGATTTGAAATATTAAGCCATTACTATTTAGCAGTTGCTATTCTCACAATTTTTCTGAAACCACAAGACTGTATCTAAGACATGGCACAGGGGAAAATTCATATTCAGAATCTTCTGAATAAGACCTAATCATTTTAAAGAGTACTATAAACACTAAAACTTTGTAGATTAATGAACAATTGAGGCATCTCATCAGGAAACCATTCCTGTAATGGCAAGCTGAGAAGACTTCAGAACATTGAAAACTGACAATGTCAGGGGAGTCATTGTGGAGGAGCTGAAGTTAATCACATGAGGTTTAAATCATGCAGCCAGCCCCTCCACTGCCTTATGCTGCCACCCAGAGCCTGGGGCTAAACCCCCAGGCCTTCTGCCAGCCTGCGGCTGCTCTGCCCCAACTCAGACTGCTGCGGTCCTGGGTGCACATGTAAACGTTGCACTAAGAAGCAGCTGACTCCAGTGCGAACTGCACTGGAGTTTATTTCATTGCATTAATTGAACTGGTGGATGCACTCACTAAGTGTAAGATTTAACCTTGTGGAACATTAAAAAACTAATTTTAACCATCCACTTCTGAAAACAATTCATTGGTTTTCTTTCATATGAGGCATCTCTGTTCATTCAGACATTATATTTTTTTACTATATTAAAAAATTATACATTGTATATGAAAAATGAACTCACAACCTGAAATATTTTATGAGCAAACACAGGTTAAATATATATCTAGTGTCATCCTGGGTCTTTCCATTGTTTATTTGGCTCAGAGATAACAGAACTTTCAGAATCTCTACTTTATATAGCTGGTGTTGCCCATACAACTCAAGAATACAGCTTATAATGCCACAAAGAAGTGGGGAAGGAGCCAATATAAAACTACAGAGTACCAGAATTCCCTGAAGTAGAATATTTTTAAATTATATTTTTAGTCACATTACAAATCATACTGAACCTTCTGCAAGACATGGATGATGAGCTGCTGTGTAGTAATTGTATTAATATTATACCAAGACTGGTTTACTGATATTTTTTCTATATGACTATATTAGGATAAATATTGGCATGTTTGCTGTAGGAATATGCTAAGTTACATCAACAGAACTGTTGGGAAATAAACAGTAAGGCAGACAAAGGCAGCCCTCCCCAAGAAGCATTTGTGGGTTGTTACAGGACAACGGTAGCTCAGTTGGCCCTAAAGAAACTTGCTCAAACTCATATGGAGCCCACCAAACTGGTTTTGCATTTGCTTAGTCAGGCACCTAGCAACTGAGAGAATTCTGCAGGAATAACTGATTCTCTTGAAGTCTGCACTATAGATCCTCAATGGCAATTAATTTTATATCAAGCAAAAAATGAAGTACCATGTTTACTTGAATACAAGACAACCCTAAGTGTAAGGGAGTCCCCTAGTAATTAGATTCTACACACAGGAAATTTATAAATTTATTATAATTTTCCATTCATGGAATCTAATTATTGGAGGATCGTCTTAAATTCATTCTGCACAACTACTGCAGATGGTGGGGGCAGAGGTGATAAGGGGGCAGTAATGAAGCAAGTGGTAGGCAACAGTGTGGCAATAGTAGGAGGGGCATGTTGTAGGGCAGACAGAGGGCACTAATGGGGAAGGTAGTCAGGGGCAGGTCGTAGGAGACAGGCAGTGAGAGAGGCAGGCAACTTTCTCTGTCACCTACTGTCCCCGCACTTACTTCCCATTGTGCCTGTCCCCTCTGCTCTGCTGCCTCAGGCTGCTCCAATTCCCCTTTCTCCCATTCCCCCTTCTGCCTCTCTCCGCACCACTTCTGCCACCCGCAGCCTCAGGTCCCCACTCCCTTTTCCTCCTATCTCCCCCCGCAAAATCTTTTCCCCTTTGCCTGCCCCTCAAACCCTGCCCCCTTACCTTTGCCAGCTCTGTGCCTGTGGATTGCAGCAGGGATGGAGCTTGCCAGCACAGAGCAAAGGTACAGGGGGGTGCAGCACAGGGGGAGAGAGAGGGAAATGCAGCACTGGGGGGGAGAGTGGGGGCTGCAGAAGAACAGTGGCAGGGTGTGCTGAGAGGGTAGGAAGCAGCATTGGCTCCATCCTTAGCACCAGCACCAGCTCCAGCCCCAACCCCAGATTGGGACTGGAGCTGCAGGAGCCCCTGCCTTCCTCTCTCCCCCTCCCCCTGGCTCATGCTTGACTGTAAGGTGAGGGGCTTTTCCCCATGTTAAATGAAGGAAAAAACCTCATCTAATAAAGTAAATACAGTAATAAACTGGTATATAGAACAACATGTTGTCTTTTCTCTGGCACTGGTAACTCACTCTGAGTTAATATATGTTTTTAAAATACAATAGTTCCACTAAGACCTGCTTTTCCAGAGATAATAAACATAATATAAAGATAGGTACTGGATTTACGCAAATCCAGGACATTCTTGAATTTAAGAATTGATAGAATCTAGTTATTGGAGGAGTGTCCTAAATTCATCCTCCCCTCACGGCTGCAGCGGGGAAAGCATTGGCAGGGAGGCAGATAGTAGGGGAGGCAGTAGGGGAGCAGGTGGTAGGTGGGCATCAAGCAGCCTCTTGATACCTACCTACCCCTGCTTCTTGCACCTCCACACCTTGCCCTCTGCCACTTGTCCTCCCCAGCACTTTCCCCTCCCCACAGCCTCACATACCCTGCCTGCGCTTTCCCCTCCATGTCCTCCCTGAGCCATTTACCCTTGCTCCACTCTGGCAAGCTCTAGCCCTACCCCGGTTTGACCTGGTAGCAGTGGCAGTATCATAACAGCTGCATCCCTGGCTGTAGAAGATCAAAGGTAAGTAGCAGGGCGAGGGGGAGTGGAGTTGGGGAAAGGCTGCAGTGGGGGAAGAGGCTGTAGGGGCAGGCGATGAGGGCATCAGACAGCAGTTGTAGTTCCAGCCCCAACCCCAGGGTTGAGGGTAGCACCAGAGCTGCAGCAACTGCCTGCCCCACATCACCTTGTATTCAAATTCAAAACGAGGGGCTTTTCACCCCATGTTAAACTTGGGGGGCGGGGAGAAATCTCATCTTGGATTCAAGTAAATACAGTATCAGCACTTAGCTGAAGTGTCAGCTGTGAGCTCATACGTTCCAAAATGCAGTATGACAGTAAGCACAGAAACCACTGCAGTGCTGCCAGCATAGAAGCCCATAGGCATACTCATAGGGACACATCAGTCATGCATACACATATAAACAGATTTGTGAGGAAATGGGCATTATACAGAGGGATACACTTTGCTGTTCAGAAAAGTCCTTGTTGCATTCACACCCCTCCCGTGAAGCCTAGTTGTACTTATTTGGAGTTGTGGTTGTTCAGTCCTGTGACAAACTTATTGTTTAATTATCTAAAGATAGAGGTAGGATCCTAATTTGAGAAATGAAGTTTGATAATTTTGCCAATAGTACTAGCAAACTGGTCTAAATGAGCAACATAACATCCCCTGCAACTGCAGAAGGCTGTTGCTAGGTAGCAGTTTAGGGCAGGATGACACACAGTATTTGCATTCAAGCATATACCCTTTCTGAAAGCTATGACTAAAATGTTTTTCTTCTCCTGGTACTTCTATTAACTAAGCAAATAGCTAATATCTTTTCAGAAAAAATGACATTTCTGTAATGGTCACTATTGTATTTTTTTATCTTACTATCATGCTGATTGATAAAATACTTTCTAAGAACACTGTAAACCAATAAGCCTACAAAACAACACATGAATTTTTCTAGATTTATATCCTATGAAGTAGTAATCTACCTCATCAAATACATAGTTTAATGTGAGGGTTTTGTTTAATTGATATTAAATCTAACCCATTATTTCTCTATGTAATGAGCCACTTTAAATAGAAAGATAAAACTAGATCTATAATCTTAAAAATAGCTTTAAAAAATTTCCATGAGAACCTAAGAAAAAAATCTTTTTCACTTATCCTGTACCATGATGTTGTGGATAATGAAAATCTAATGATATTTTCATTAGATTCATAAAGTAAAAGTTACTCTCATTAAGGGAGGCAAGTAGAGGAGGCACTAGAGACGCAAATGCCTTACAAAGCTAATTTAAAAATTACATCAAACCTTTTCCCCCCACAGGTTACTAATTAGAGATGTAGGTCCCATGGTAGCTCTTCTACTAAAACCAGTAAATTATCAGTTTTAGTGAACAATGAATGTAAAAAATAAGATTAATCTAGTGCCCAACACATTAGCACAGATACAGAAATGAAACTTTCTAATTAGACTTCAGGATTACACACAGTGGTTAGGGACAGAAGAATTTACCCACAGCTGGCTACTCTGGGTTTCTTATACCTTTTTTGAAGTTTTTGATACTGGAAAAGAGGAATTTGGATCAGACAGACTTCACAAATGTGTTCCTGTATTTATTGTGGTAGACAAGAGGATGCTATGAGAGGGGGAAAAAAGCTGTTTATTAGGAAGCCAATTAATCAGGTATCATTTACACTGCCTTTACCTGAAGGTGTTAAAAAAGAGCAGTCTCATCCCCATTTCACAGAAGATCATTGACTTAAAATGTTAGTAACATTTTTTATTTGATTATGATACAAGCCTTTGGTTTTACATTCAATATGAGAACGTCCATCTAAATCATACTGTGAGCCTGTTTGGTAGAGAATTTGATGGGTCTATGTCAGTTGCATCCATAATCAGATGTAGGTGGTCTCCTCCTTAAAATATAGATCTAACTTGGAGTGTTTTTCAAGTATGCAACTCTTGAGAGAAAATTTAAGAGAAATTTCCATTGCATAGCACCGCAAAATGCTTGGCTGAAGAGAGATAATTCACCCCTCTGTTATAGTTGCAGACATCCAGACTGATTGCCATGGGTACTTAATGTTCATGTGAATGACAGTTCTTTTGAGTTAACCCAGATATTAGGGTTGCTATGCCAACAGTGGGAATA
This sequence comes from Crocodylus siamensis, assembly GCF_052110815.1. Classification (NCBI taxonomy): domain Eukaryota; kingdom Metazoa; phylum Chordata; order Crocodylia; family Crocodylidae; genus Crocodylus; species Crocodylus siamensis. Next base: position 44,352,646 of record NC_143395.1, on the reverse strand, counting down.
GCCAAAGCTTGACGTATGTGACTTGCCACCTTCTGATCTTTTTTGAGTTGGAATTAAAAGCTAGCAGATGACAAACCTAAGGCCTCCCTCTTTGTCAGGTGTGCCAAAGACCAGAGGGAACTGTGTACATGAGTGAAAAAGAGAAAAGCATTGATTTAGAGTATTGAGGAGATGGCAGGGGCATAAGAACATTTTGTGAGAAATAGAAGGAACAAATGAGTTTCTGTAGCAAAAAGAAACAGATGGATTTGGTTATAAACTATTGTCTGTATAAACAATGTGTGTAACTGCTTGGATAAAATGTGAGGGCATCCAGAGACATTTTGCTTGAGCTGACTTAGCCTGTGAATATAGCCCTGGCATGTTGTTTGTTATCTGCTCATGCCCAAGCTTGAGCTTGGATTATTTTAATGTGCTTTACATAAGGCCTACGCTTGACCATTCAGAACATTCAAGTATTATGTAATACAGCTGGCAGCTTGCTACACAAAGGGAAAATTACATTTGTACTTTAGTCCATCCCTGGGTGCCATCCAAGGTGCTTTTCTTGATGCACAAAATCTTTTACAGTTTGTGTCTTGGCTATCTGAAAGACCAGCTATCTCCTCAAATGGTGCTATAGCAATGGAGATCACCTAAGGTATCAAAGCTACTGGTGACCAGGTTAAATGATAGAAATGTAATAACTATATTCTCACCAAGAATTGTCAGTAATGAAATTGGCTTACCTAAAATAAGTAGATTCCTAGTCTGTTGCATAAAGCAGGGTTGACATTTTCATTGCTTTATTCTGAAAGGTTTGGATTGGAATTTAAGGTACATGGACATAAGGCAAATTGCTAAGTGTATTTTTAAGAATCAAAATACAGGCAGTCCTCAACTTACAATGTTTTGAGTTACAATGTTTTGCACTTACAACATTTATAAATTGACACCCTGTTTCAACTCTACGCTAATGCTTGTAGTACCTCTACACTAATGCTCGTAGGATGGGGAGTAAGCAGTGCCTCCTGATTGAGAGGGGGGCATGGCGAAAGGGACCTTATGGTGGGTGTCTACTACAGACCACCCAACTGGGGGAAGAGCTGGACCAGGACTTCTCCAGTCAGCTTATGGAGGCAGTTAGGTCAAGGGATGTTATTGTCATGGTTGACCTAAACTACCCTGACATTTGCTGTGGGGAGCAGACAGCCAGGTCTTACCGGAAGCGTAGGTTCCTGGCTGTATTACAGGACCTTCACATTATCCAGGAAGTGCACAGCCCCACTATGGGTAATGCCTTGCTGGATCTGGTCCTGGCCACAGGGGATGACCTGGTGAGGGGACTGCAGGTCCTTGACCCACCTGGGCAATAGCGATCATCACCTGCTGGATTTCATTATCCAGTGCAGGGTGTCAAGAGATTACACCAAGTCTAAAGCCCTTGGCTTCAGAAGGACCAACTTCAATGAGCCTAGGAAACTAGTGGAGGAGCCACTGAGGGCCCAGAAGGTAGAGGAGATGGGAGTCCACAAGGGATGGTTCTACCTTAAGGGGCGATCCTCCAGGGCCAAAGGATAACAGTCCCTGAGAGAAGCAAGGGGGGGAAGAGTGCTCAGAAACCCCCTTGGCTCAGCAAGGGCATTCAGCAATGCCTGAGGACTAAGGGCGGGGGTGCGTACAACCAGTGGAAGAGAGGATCTATCACCAAGGAGGAGTATCACTCATCCTCAGCCCATGAGGGCTATTAGGCAGGCCTAGGCAGAGATGGAACTCAGGCTAGCGTCCAGGATTAAGGACAACAAAAAGTCCTTTTTCAAGTACATTGGGAGCAAGAAGAGGGCACCAGGCAATGTAGGGCCCCTGCAAGATGTGAACAGTAATCGTGTGGCTATGCCAGACAAGAAAGCTGATATTTTTAACAGTTTCTTTGCCTCTGTTTTCTTGAACTGGCACCGGGACATGCCACCTACCAGAGGTAGGGACAAATCTCAGGGATAGCTCTGTCAGGCCAACAGTCAGTGCAGATGTAGTTAGGGATCTTCTGGAAGGGCTGGACATTTTTAAATCTGCAGGTCCAGATGCCCTCCACCCAAGGGTGTTGAGGGAGCTGGCAAGGGTCATTGTGGAGACCCTGGCCCAACTATATGAGCATTCGTGGTCATCTGGCCAGGTGCCGGGGGATTGGAAACTGGCTAATGTCGCAATTTTCAAGAAAGGGAGGAGGGAGGACCCAAGTAATTATATGCCTGTATGCCTCACCTCGGTGCTTGGGAAGATCTTGGAGAGAATCATCAAGGAGCATATCTGTGGGGGGCCAGCAGGGGAGATCATGCTCAGGGGCAATCAGCATGGGTTCATCAAAGGCAGGTCCTGCCTGAACAACCTGATTGCCTTTTATGAGCAAGTAACTAAATCCTTGGATGATGGTGTCACCGTGAACATAGTCTTTCTAGACTTTAAGAAGGCCTTTGGCACTGTCTCTCACCCCATCCTCATCAATCAATTAAGCAACTGTGGCATTGATGCCTACACAGTTGGATGGGTAAAAAGTTGGCTGATGGGGCGCACCCAGAGAGTAGTGGTGGATGGGTTGTACTCAACCTGGAGAGATGTGAGCAGTTGGGTCCCCCAGGGCTCAGTCCTTGGGCCCACACTGTTTAACATCTTCATTGGACGAGGGGGTGGAAAGCACGCTGTCCAAGTTTGCTGATGACACTAAGATGTGGGGCGAGGTGGACACATTTGAAGGGAGAGAGAGGCTGCAAATAGATTTAGACAGACTACAAAAGTGGACAGATGACAATAGGATGGGGTTCAATGTAGATAAATGCAGGGTGCTGCACCTTTGGGAAGGAATCCACAGCATACATACAGGCTGGGGAGTTCCCCTATTGAAAGCACAGAGGCAGAACGGAATCTTGGGGTCATTATTGACTCCCAAGATGAAAATGAGCCACCAATGCCAGACCACAGCCAGCAAGGCCAGCCATACCTTGTCATGCATCCAAAGATGCATGTCAAGCCGGTCCAGAGAGGTGATACTCCCCGTCTATGCGACTTTGGTCAGGCTGCAATTGGAGTACTGCATCCAGTACTGGGTGCCGCACTTTAAAAAGGATGTGGCCAGTCTAGAGAGGGTTCAGAGGAGAGCCACCCACTGGGTGAGAGGGCAACAGGAAAGGCCATATGAGTAGAGACTGAGGGACCTGAACCTGTTCTGCCTCAGTAAGAGGAGGCTGAGAGGGGACCTGGTGGCTGCCTACAAACTCGTCAGGGGAGATCAACAGCAAATAGGTAGAGCCCTTTTCTCCCCAGCACCACCTGGGGTGATGAGGAACAATGGTAATAAGCTGATGGAGAATAGGTTAGGTTAAAGATCAGAAGGCAATATTTTACAGTTAGAGTGGCCAAAATCTGGAACTAACTTCCAAGGGAAGTGGTCCTCACCCCTACCTTAGGCAAATTCAAGAGTACGTTGGATGATCACCTGTCTGGGGTCTTGTGAACCCAGCATTCATTCCTGCCTGTGGCAGGGGGTCAGGCTAGATGATCTGTTCAGGTCCCTCATGACCCTAGCTACTATGAAACTATGAAACTTTCTGATGTCAGTTTCGACTTTACAACGCTTGGTCTGATGCCACGCCACTCCAGCAAACAAGTTCACTGCATCGCCCATCTCCCTGGAGAACATCTGTCCAAACTTCCTTGGACATTTTCTTTAAGAAATTAGACACACTTCAGCCAAGACTCCTGAGAAGACTCCAGCCAAGAAGTCCCTTTAAAGACCCTTTAAAAAGTCCAGTAAGGTCACCTCAAAAAAGTCCCTCCAAATCAATATGGTTGCTATTTACAATATGAACGTTAATGTAGCTATATTACTCATCTGTAATTGATTGAGTACAAAATTCTGCGGTATTTTTGGTGAAAATAGGGTATCGGGCCTTGGTTCAGGAACCAACCCCCCATTTATAACATTGTTTCCTATGGGAAAATCAGTCCTGAGTTGCAACGTTTTGACTTAAGATGTGGTTTTCAAGAACCAATTGTAAGTTCAAGGACTGCCTGTATGAAGATAAAATATTTACCCACATGTTTTCATATACAATCAGGCACTGTCAAGGCTTTCACCTCTGCATCCATGTTGATTCCTGGTATCACAAGAGATCAAATGCTGTGGTGAAAGGTTGTCCATATACTGACCATTGGAATAAACTGCTATTCTATCAGCAGCAACACCTGTGTTGAAAGAAACCCTTTTTTTTTTGGTTATTTTTAATGCAATATTTAGATATTTAGCTATTGTGACAGATGCATGAAAACACTGAAATTTACAACAGTATGAAATTCTTCAAAAACAGTTTGGAGGCCATTATTATAGATATTTGAAGGGAAAAATAATCACTATTTTAAAAGTAATTAAAATCATGGTTACTCTGTTGTTACACTCATTTATCCCTGCATCTAAAGGTCAGAAGCAAACTTCAGGATAATCTAGTCTGCCCTTCTAAGAGACAGATGCAGGAAAGTGTGGAGTGCTTAACTCTCCATCTGACTTTAATGGGAGATGTATGTTCTCAGCACCTCTCCAAATATATGGTGCCTACATATTCCTTCCCTCTCTGTCTTCCCTCTTTCATTCCTTCTTTGGCAAAAAAGAGTTTAATTAAAAAACATGTAAGTCAAGGTTGAAAATACATATTGGATTTTATGCAACTGCTTTTTGCTACAGAGAATATGTTGGACTTCCCCGTGTATTCATTCATTAACTCTCTCTCTCTCAAGTTCCATGGAAAAAATAAGCCTACTAGCCATATTGCTAGAAGACTAAGGCAGTTCTAGCCCAGAAGCTAGAGCAAAGGGCTCCAGTGATGGGTGGTCAAAAGTCAGGTAGAGGTCATGAGCTAGAAGTTAATATTTGGAGATGCCCAGTCCAGGGGTGAGAGTAGAAGGCAAATCCAGTACACCAGGTCAAGATCACATGTCTATATAGTCTACAGCCAGGACATCAAGCCAGCCCAGCTGACATATATGCTATGTATCTCAGCTGTCCTGTAACTCAGCTGAGATATATATTGTAGACCGAGACTGTGTACAGTAAATCTGGCTTTTAAGCCTGTCCAAGGCTAAAAGGCCTTCCCATTACTGGAAGAAGGAGGAAGAGAAGAGGGAGAGCTGAGTCAGCTAGTTCATTAATTAAAGTTTAACTGTGCAACTGACTGACAGCAACAAAAATATTTATTCTTTTATGTGATAAACACTTCATACATATATAAGCTGTGGGGTTTGGTATATGAATGACACACGAGAGAAAGACATGGTAAGCACAAGTTTGTGTCATACTGGACTGAGTGTCCTATTCAGACAAAGGATTTAAAAATTCATGCAAAGGTGTTTGCAACATATAAACACCTAGGAAGGAGAATTATTTAGTGTTAAAAACTAATGGGATGAGTAAAAGAAATGGAGTATGAATTTAAAAAAAGATGCAGTTAAGATGCATTTGCAGTGTAGAGCCCTATGTTTCATAACACTAATCTCAACAGTTATCCAAGCAAACCAAAGATGAAGGGCTTGGCACGCTAAAGTCTTAGTCTTTCTGTATCCCAATTCTTGGTGTTGTTTATACCAACATAAAAAACACACCTTATATTTTAATGGTAATTTTATCGCATTTTTCCCTAAGCGTGCTTCAGGTATAGAGCTTTTAACATTCTCTAGAGCCTGAGCTAGGTAGTTCACAGGACTGAACAAATCAACTGACACCTTTTTGCCTACATAGGTTTTTTCCTAATAAAATGTTTGAAACTGTATTCTTTCTCCATAAAGGCACTCATATAATGCTATGTGAACAAATACACTTATACCAAAAACTTGCTTTTCCTTTCATATATATAGGCTATGAAGAGCAATAGAAAAAAGAAAAGATTGCAAATTGATTTCTAAAGCTTTAGGGACTACTTAATGGAAGATGTGTAGCCATTTACAAATGTTATAATTTGCCAATAAAAGCAAACAATAGCTCTTACAACTACAATAAGCTTCTGTCACATTTTCTCTGTGCAATACTATTACAAGAAGTTTTACAAGAATAAAAATAGCATTACTTGCACTTGAAAAAGCCCAGGAAGCACCACAGGTTTTTTTGTTTTTGTTTTTGTGTTTTTTTTATCTAAAGGATCATGAATTAACCTAAGCCACTCATAGGTGGCTATAAACCATTCAGGAAAATCAATTTCTGTGAGTTCTCATAAAACAAAACATATACAAAACATATGATGACTTTAGTTCTATACTGAAGCTTACTAATACAATATACTCTGGTTTCTCTTCAAATTGCATAAATCTTTCACCTTTACTGTACTAATTTGCAATATATAATGTATTGGCTTCAGCATACTGTGGCAAACCTAACCTTGTCTGCCTGAAGTCAACTATTGAAATATTCTTTGGCATCCTTTCATTTGTGAGAGACGGTGGATATTGCAGTCTATGACATTAACGGTTTGCAGTATCTCATGTGACTGAATAATCCAGTCTGAGATTCACCTGATCTGTGGCAGTGGTTGCAAGCGTGTGTCATGGCTGGATGGTTTCGGAGCTGCTTGATTCCTATGGTTTCTTTTCTTTTTAAGCTGCCATGGACTTTGATGCCCTAGTGGAGATGATGATGCCAGTTGTTCCAATCTCTTGCCAAGGTTTCTCATTGGTCAGGATCAATTCCAAGTGCTTTCATATTTTGCTTGCATGTGTCTTTGTGACGAAGCTTTGGAAACCTTGTTCTTGTTCCTTCCCATAGTTCCCCATATAGCACGTCCTTGAGTATACGTTCATCTACAGACCTCCCACTCAAAGTCCCGAGCTTGACCAGGAGTTCGCCCGGGAACTGACTGAGGCCGCTTGCTCTAGGACCTTGGTTGTCATGGGTGACTTCAATTACCCGGACATCTCGTGGGAAGATCACTCAGCTAAATCTGAGTGGCCGCAGAGCTTTCTCTCATGCGTGGATGACCTCTACCTGACTCAAGAAGTCTATGGGCCAACGAGAGGCAAAGCGCTGCTTGACCTGGTACTGGCTATGGGGGACGACCTAATCGGCGACCTAGTGATTGATGGGAAGCTGGGTGACAGCGACCACGAGCTGATCACCTTCACCATCCGCCGTAAAGCTGGCAAGTCAGTCAGCAACACAGAAGTCCTTGACTTCAGAAAAGCTGACTTTGATAAGCTCAAGAGGCTAGTCGGTCAGGCCCTCAGGGACCATGACCCCAGAGAGATGGGAGTTCAAGAAGAGTGGTTGCTTCTCAAGGAAGCGATCCTCAGTGCACAAGCCAAATCTATTCTAACACGGAGGAAAGGCAGCAAGAAGGCACAGCAGCCCCCCTGGCTCTCCAGAGACCTAGTGGACCTACTGTGGCTAAAAAGGAAAGCCTACAAAGGATGGAGGATGGGATTCACCTCCAAGGAGGATTACTCTGCACTGGTCCGGTCCTGCAGGGACCAAACCAGGAAAGCCAAGGCTGCAACTGAACTCCAACTAGCTTCAGGCATCAAGGACAACAAAAAGTCCTTTTTCAGATATGTGGGGAGCCGGAGGAAAAGCAAGGGCAATGTTGGACCCCTACTAAACCAGATGGGGCAACTGACAACTGACGCCCAGGAAAAAGCCAACCTATTAAATAGGTACTTTGCGTCAGTCTTTCATCAGTCACACGGGATGCCCATGCCTGCTATGGGACAGGGAAATCTGGGTGAGGGGGATCCCCTACCCTCCATCAATGCTGACCTCGTGAAGGAACACATTGAGAAGCTGGATACCTTCAAGTCAGCCAGCCCTGACAATCTGCACCCCAGGGTACTCAAGGAGCTGGCGAGCGTCATAGCCCAGCCCCTGGCACGGATCTTTGAAAACTCCTGGTGCTCTGGTGTAATGCCCGAAGACTGGAAGAAGGCCAATGTGGTGCCGATCTTCAAGAAAGGGAGGAGAGTGGATCTGGCTAACTACAGGCCCATTAGCCTGACTTCTATCCTGGGGAAGATCCTAGAAAAATTTATTAAGGAGGCCATCCTTGATGGACTGGCCCAGGCTAACATTCTAAGGGACAGCCAGCACGGGTTTGTTGCGGGTAGGTCTTGTTTGACCAATCTCATTTCCTTCTATGACCAGGTGACCTATCACCTGGCCAAGGGAGAAGAGATCGATGTCATATATCTTGACTTCAAAAAAGCTTTTGATCTGGTATCCCATGATCACCTCTTGGCCAAACTGCCCAGTTGTGGCCTTGGCTCCACCACGATCCGCTGTCTGGGAAATTGGCTTCGTGGTCGGACCCAGAGGGTTGTGATTGATGGCAGTCACTCATCATAGTGCCCTGTGACCAGTGGGGTCCCTCAAGGCTCTGTCCTGGGACCCATCCTGTTCAACATCTTCATTAACGATGTGGACATTGGAGTCAGAAGTGGACTGGCCAAGTTCGCCGATGACACCAAACTTTGGGGCAAAGCATCCACGCCAGAAGATAGGCGGGTGATCCAGGCTGACCTGGACAAGCTCAGCAAATGGGCAGATGAGAACCTGATGGTGTTTAACACTGATAAATGCAAGGTTCTCCACCTTGGGAGGAAAAACCTGCAGCACCCTTATAGGCTCGGCAGTGCTATGTTGGTTAGCACTACTGAAGAAAGAGACTTGAGGGTCATCATTGACCACAAGATGAACATGAGCCTCCAATGCGATGCTGCGGCCAGTAAAGCGACCAAAATGCTGGCGTGCATCCATAGATGCTTCTCGAGCAAATCCCGGGACGTCATTCTCCCCTTGTACTCGGCCTTGGTGAGGCCGCAGCTGGAGTACTGCATCCAGTTTTGGGCTCCACAATTCAAAAAGGATGTGGAGAAGCTTGAGAGAGTCCAGAGGAGAGCCACGCGCATGATCAGAGGTCAGGAAAACAGATCTTACGATGACAGGCTGAGAGCCATGGGACTCTTTAGCCTGGAAAAGCGCAGGCTCAGGGGTGATCTGATGGCCACCTATAAGTTTATCAGGGGTGAACACCAGGATCTGGGGGAACGTCTGTTCACCAGAGCGCCCCAAGGGATGACGAGGTCGAACGGTCACAGATTCCTGCAAGACCGTTTCAGGCTGGACATAAGGAAGAATTTCTTTACTGTCCGAGCCCCCAAGGTCTGGAACAGTCTGCCAGTGGAGGTGGTTCAAGCACCTACATTGAACACCTTCAAGAGTAAATTGGATGCTTATCTTGCTGGGATCCTATGACCCCAGCTGACTTCCTGCCCTTTGGGCGGGGGGCTGGACTCGTTGATCTCCCGAGGTCCCTTCCAGCCCTAATGTCTATGACATCTATGAAATCTATGAAATCTTCCAATTTGCTTTGATGACCTAGTCAGCACAGTCATCTCTGTTTGAGTAGGGCTGTTACACTTAGTAAATCTGCACTTTCAAGAACCTCTGCATTGGTAAGTTTATCTTGCCATTTGATGTTGGGTATGTGGTGTAAATAGTGCAGGTGGAAGCTGTCTGACCTTTTCTCTTGATGTGCATAAGTTGTCCATGTTTCCCCACCATACATGATAGTGTGGAGTATACAAGCTTTGTACACGAGCATTTTGGTCATAATTGTAAGCTTTGCATTCTTCCATGGTCTTTTAGATAATTCACTGAAAGCAGCGGCAGTCTTTCTGATGTGCACATGAAATTCATCATCTAGTGAGAGGTTGGTGGTCACTGTAGAACATAGGTAGCTGAACTTTTGAACTACTTCTAGCTGGTTTTCATTAAGAGTGACTGATGGATTTTGTGGAATTCCCTGTCCTAGTACAGCTGTTTTCTTCACGCTGGCTGTGAGAGAAAATGTCAGGCAAGCTCTTGAGAGGTGATTCATGAGTTCTTGTAGCAGGTCTTCAATGTGGGCTATAAGGGCAGCAGAATCAGTGAATAGAAGCTCCCTGATAAGCACCTTTGTATCTTTAGTCTTTGCCAGCTCCTTCAGCACCCTGGGATAAGTTTCAGCAGGCACTGCTAACTTAAATTCATTACATTTTTTCAAAACTCTGATATACTCTTTAGTTGTCATGATCCTCAGCCCTTTTTCTTCTTGTCAATGTTAATTTTGTTTGGTCATAATTAATTTTTATTGCAAAGAACAAGGAAAGAATTGGGTAAATCAACTTTCTTTACATCCTTTCTGAAGAGCTCCCCCTGGATATTGAACACTGGATCCACAGTTTCCTTGATCTTTCTTTCCTGTCTAAAGGAAGGGTATCTGAAGGACACACTCTGACCAAAACTTCCTCCAACATTTCTTACAGGCATACCATTCATCCCCCAAAAAAATGTAACCAAAAAAACCCCTTTGCTTTCCTGTTGTCTGATATTTTTATACAACCTTTCTTATTTTCCTTTGTTGTTTGTATCCCCTTTTTTGCCTTATGTTGTTAAATCAGTTAAGTGATTTTTTTAAAGATATCCCCCTTACCTACATTAATCCCATCCTCATTTGAATCTTGATAAATTATAAGTATTTTGCACTAACTAGTCAGTCACGTGGACTATTTTCTTCAAAGATCTGTTAAAAACATGTGGCTCACAACTCCAAATATCACGTACAAAGCAGTTGTTTGAAGAAGACTACCTAGATAAATGATCATTAAAATTAACAAGCCCAATTACAATTTTACTTTGAATACTGATGACATTTAAAAATTGTATTCATTTGTCTGATACAATTTCTCACAAGTGAGTTGTAGACAAGTTATCAAGTAAAATTTGGCCAGGCTGACTTCATATATTTATTTAACACTGAATAACACTTTAAATTATGTAGTTTTAGACAATTTAAAGACCAAATAGCCTGATGGTCTAATCCAGTATGGTAACCTCCATTTTCCTAAACTACCGCCAGTGTGCCTAATAGCTTAAAACTGTGAATCACAGCACAGACCACTTCACTAACCCTCATCTCTATCATTGCATAAGTTTAGCACTGAACAGTTACTAGAAACATACCCTACTGGCTGTTGATATTCGGAAAACCCTCTCCACCCCAAATAAGATATTTAGACAGGTAGAGAACATATTTTTTAAGAGCAATCCTGTAGAAAAATTCAATCAAGACTTACAGAAGAAATTATCTCTTTTATTAGACCAACAAGATTTTTGAAAAAAAAGTCTTTAATTGCAAGCTTTTGGGCAGAAACACCATTCATCAGGCATTCGAGCAAATATTGTAAAAGTTTTCTTGGGTAGAAATGAAAGTTCATATTTCATAGGATTTCACAGAGTCAATAGATGGAAAACTTCTCTGAGCAGTCAGTTCATAGCTGGTAAGAAGCCTCTTACCTCCTGTGAGAATCTGTGATGATGAAAATTACCTGGAAACAAAGGCAGGAGCAGAATCTCAGGTTTCAGGTGCTCACAGTTGCTTCCTGCTTGGGAAAATATGAAGGTTTCATTTTTTTAAAAAAGCTAAAATTTGATATCTTCCATGTGTCAGGTATCCAGGTTGTAGCCATATTGGTCTAGAGGAAAAGGCAATCAGAACTCAGAGATGATATCTTTTATTAGACCAACAAGGTTTGTGAAAAAAAATGTCTTTAATTGCAAACTTTCAGGCACAAACACCCTTCATCAGGCATTGGAGAAACCTGAGATCCTGCTCCTGCCTTTGTTTCAAGGTAATTTACATCATCACAGATCCTGGCAGAAGGTGAGAGGCTTCATACCAGGTATGAACTGACTTCCCAGAGGAGTTTTCTATCTATTGACTCCTCTGTGAAATCCTATGAAATATAAACTTTCATTTCTATCCAGGAGAACTTTTACAATATTTTCTCCAATGCCGGATGAAGGGTGTTTATGCCTGAAAGCTTGCAATTAAAGAATTTTTTTGCAAAAAACTTGTTGGCCTTATAAAAGATATCATCTTTACTATAAGTCCTGGTTGCTTTTTCCTCTAGATCAATACAGCTACAACCTGGATACCTGTAGAAAAATTCTTAACTTAAGCAATTCAAAGGTCAATATACATCCCGCTGTCTATAAAATTTGCCTTTCAGAATCAAAATTGGTATGACTTTCTTTATTTTGCCACATCGCAAAAAGGAGATGGAATAGTAAACATAAGTGCTGTATTATGGGAAGTTGTGCTAAAATGATTTCCATATTGAAAGCAAATTTGAAAATGCATAACTATGTATTGAAACACAGCAACCCTATCTTTAATAAAGCAGCTGTACACTTTGTACCTCATAATATTTAACTTGTATAATGCTAAGATTTTTTTTTGAGCTTGTGTTTTCCAAGTGGTGCTTTGAATCTAATAAGAAATGAAGTGAATCTAAAAAGTTTGAGAGCCACCGATGTACAGTAAAAATAAGAATGAGCATACTCCTCCCTTAAATGATTAAGCAGTTTAGAAATATGTCCCTTAAAATGCAACAAATGCAGCGGTGCACCTTGAGAAATGAAGTTTTTTGGCTTTGTAGTTACAGTTAACATGTTTAGGTGTCATGGTCAAGCCAGGTTTTGAACCAGAAACTCAAGTTTCACAATAGTTCCTTAATCTAACTGAACTGCAGCTCTTAGCTGTGAAAAACTTTATTATTTCATCATGTCACATTTTATTATTGCCTAACTTGCTCAAATGAACCAGATGTACATCAATTCTGGGGAATGCTAGTGCAACACCTTAATTTTGTGTGCGACTCCTGTCTCCACAGTGGGTCATATCTGAATGTTACAACCTGTGCCAATTTCTACTATGCAGCTCACCAATATTCCCCAATTATGCTTTTTGCTGAGTATCCCCAGAGGATTAAAGGTTGATAACTGCCAACTTCACTCTCTATTTGGGAGCAGAGCAATTTTTTTAAAAACCCTACAAAACTCCTGAAATATGTATTTTTCAATGAATTCCCTAAGATGAGACATCTTTGTCTTGCTATTTTCGTTTAATGTGACTAATCCAATGGATCATGTTCTGTCACTGGATGTGTCAGCCATAGAAAGAACTAAAAAGGCTTTACTCACAATTAATTATTTCAACAACACTCAGAACAAAAGCTCTGCTATAGATGAAAAGTGACTAACACTATGCATTTCCTTCATGATTTTTTTCTGCATGTAATTACTAGCTATAAAGCCTTTCCCACACACATGCAGCCCCTTCCATCCACACAAACACCCCTGCATGTACAACCACCTTTCCCCTACCCATACGCAAACACACTTTTCTAAAACATTTTAGAAACAATAAAAATGAGATGTGTTGCTCAGAATCACAGAAACCCAGGCAGCAAAAATCCCCATTTATGCACGAAACAGTAGATTGGCAGCATGTCTGAGAAATGATTTCCTGTTTCACCAGAGTTATGTTTAATGCATGAGTAACTTGCTGGCAAAAGGAAGAAAGGTGAAAAGGGTTTATTGAATGGGTACAAGATAAAGCCGGTAACTCCTGAGTTCTAATCCCATTTTTCATCAACTTGCTTTATGACTTCGAGTAAATCATATAGGTTCCTCATCTCTTCCTCTTTATGTCACTGGGAACATATAAAAAATTAATTATGGCCAGTTCTACTCACAGTAGCTATGCCTTGTCTTGATGACAAGGTTCTACTAAATGAAATGGTGGTGAAGTCAAGAATTAATACGTGTATGTGCTTTGAAAAAATACAGAATGCCTTAAAAGCCTTGAGAATCATTTGTCACAAAAAGGGATTTTGCATGCCTCACAAAATAGCAGCAAGGCAGATAGTTATTCACAGGAAGGTAGTTAAAAATGCAGTTTCTGTGAAAAAAATAAAAGCTACTTGTTTGAAAAAAATGGCTGGAATTAAGTACAGGTGACTACTGATGATGTAATAATTTGGGGCTCCTGCCTAGATTTCATAGATTTTATAAACATTAGGGCTGGAAGGGACCTTGGAAGATCATCGAGTCCAGCCCCCTGCCCCAGGGACAGGAAGTCAGCTGGGCTCATAGGATCCCAGCAAGATAAGCATCCAAATTTCTCTTGAAGGCTTTCAAAGTAGGTGCTTCAAACCACCTCTTATGGCAGGCTATTCCAGACCTTGGGAACTCGGACAGTAAAGAAATTCTTCCTTATGTCCAGCCTGAAACCGTCTTGCAGGAGTTTATAACCATTAGACCTAGTCATTCCTTGGGGTGCTCTGGTGAACAAATGTTCCCCCAGATCCTGGTGGACACTCCTTATAAACTTAGAGGTGGCCATCAGACCTCCCCTGAGCCTGCACTTTTCCAGGCTGAAGAGTCTCATAGCTCTCAGCCTGTCATCATAAGTTCTGTTTTCCTGACCTCTGATCATGCGCGTGGCTCTCCTCTGGACTTTCTCAAGCTTCTCCACATCCTTTTTGATTTGTGGAGCCCAAAACTGGACACAGCACTCCAGCTGTGGCCTCACAAAGGCCAAGTACAATGGGAGAATGATGTCCTGGGATTTGCTTGAGAAGCATCTATGGATGCAAGCCAGCATTTTGTTCATTTTACTAGCTGCAGCATCACATTGAAGGCTCATGTTCATCTTGTGGTCAATCATGACCCCCAAGTCCCTTTCATCCATAGTTCCAACCAGCTTAGCACTGCTGAGCCTATAAGGATGCTGCAGGTTTTTCTTTCCATGGTGGAGAACCTTGCATTTCTTGCTATTAAACACCATCAGGTTCTTATCTACCCATTTCCTAAGGCTGTCAAGGGCAGCTTGGATTGCCCTCCTGTCTTCAGGTCTGAATGCCTTACCCCAAAGTTTGGTATTATCGGCGAACTTGGCCAGTCCACTTCTGACTCCAATGTCCACATCATTAATGAAGATGTTGAACAATATAGGTCCAAGGACAGATGCTTGAAGGACCCTACTGGTCACAGGGTACCATCACAGTTGACTTCCATCAACCACCACCCTCTGGATCTGACCACGGAGCCAATTCCCCAGCCAGCAGATCGTGGTGGACCTGAGGCCACAGTTGGCCAGTTTTGTCAAGAGGGGATCATGGGATACCAGATCGAAGGCTTTTTTAAAGTCAAGATATACAACATCAATCTCCTCTCCCTTGTCCAGTTGACGTAGTATACATATCTAATTAAGCTCAATATGATCAATATAGAACCTTTAAATTTCCCACCAAGCATTCCCTCCTTTGTCAATAACTCAAAACAATATCAACATAATCCCTATCATTCATACCCATAACCCATGCCTCATCTTCAGTGTGGCTATCTGTCCAAATCAGGGGTTGGCAAAAATTGCCCATGGGCCACATCCGGCCTACCAGGCACTTTCATCCGGCCCATGGGCACCCACAAACAAATTGTAGCCCACTCAGCCCTTCCACCAACAAGGGTGGGAGCAAGGTTTCCACACATACACACACACTCCAACATACCCCATTTCACCTTGCTCCCACCCTCTTGGGCAGAAGGGCCCAGCCCAGCCAGCAGCAGCTTCCAGGTGGGGCTCCTACTGGCCCTGCTGCAGCCACCCCATGGGAATTTGCTTGGCTTCCTCAGCATCCAGCTCAATCCAGGTAGTAGGTAGGGTAGATATGAGAGTGGGTGTGGGGATGGGAGCAGTGAAGCTGCAGCTGGGAGGAAGTGCTGAGTGCAGCACAGAGCCCATGCTTGGGTGGGGAGGAGTATGGAGCTCGGGTTGGCAGGGTGTGGGTGTGAGGGATGGTGGGGGGTGTGGTGACCCCCACACACTCCCCCACATGGTGCATCAGCAGGCAGGGATGCTCAGGGTGGTTGTGCCAGGTGCAGGCACTGGCATCCAGGAGGACGCAGCTCCAGCCAGTGCCACATGCAGGGGTGAGGGGCGCAGCCAGCCTGGCTGCCTCTATGATGGGTTCCACACTGAGTACCTGCAGCTCCTGCACTCACACCAGGTTAAGCCATGTGCTGGAGCCAGCTCCCTTTCCCACCACTTGCTGCACAGATCCCTGGACTCCACCAGGAGTGGAGGGAGCCCCACCCCTGCTTCTGTGTGGAGTCCAGTGTGGGGCTTCCTCCAGTGCGAATTCAGTGTAGTATTGCAGTGACTCTAATTGCTTTAATTGCTTCTCTTGTTATTGACTATAATTGTTTTAACTGTTTATTTTGTTATTTTTCTTTTTATATAAGGAAAAGATTTGACCATTGAGATAAAGTTAGTATTTGGATCCAACCATCTATTTTAAAATTCTTATTGTTTAGCATAAAATATATTTAATATTGGTCTTATGATTTTAGACATGTTTGACTCATGACTTTAGAACTTAAATTTAGTATAAGGAGAATGCTTGTGTAAGGGTTTGTGGTATGTCTGGTGTGTGTGAATATGCCTGGTTTATGTAGAAAGCGGTAACAAAAGAATAAATGATGGACATATGTGCCAGTGACACAGAAAGACAGGCTTCTTGAAAATAGCCTTCTGTGGTTTAACTGGTAAGAGCTGCAGTGACCTAGAGTCAGCAGTAAAGGATTACCAAACACTAAATCATACTCCATCCTGATGGCTAAAGACTGCAAGCAATGGCCCCTAAAGATTCCAGACCACGAAGCCAGAAGTTCATGACCTACCAATCCCAGCCTGCCAACAGGACAAGAAGGACGGCCTTCGCATCTGACTCAGCGGAATCCATTATGGACAGCTATTACTGTAAAGAATGAACACAAAGACAAGGCTTTGGGTCTCTTCCATCTGCAAAAAGGAGTTTCGGGTACATCCAGCAAGACCTGACTCCAACTTTCTTGGTCAGCCTGGCTGGCCACCAGACTGCTCTTGAGCAACTTTGAAACTTGGTAACACCTTAACCTTTGCAGGACTGCCTAACTTCCGTGTGTGTGTGCTTGTCTCTTGAATGAATGGATGAATGAATGAGTAAATAAGTATGCATGGAAATGAGTGAAGCAAATAACCTTACTGTTCTTTATTCTTTTCATGTTGCATGTTTTATGTTCCAATAAATTGACATTGTGCCTTATCCCCCAATAAGATTCCAGCTTGTTTTTAATTCACACTGTACGCCCTGTGCGCACAACAGCAGGAGCTGCAGGTACACCTGTGCGGAGTGCCCACAGTAGAGGAGGATGGGCAGGCTGTGCCCCTCACTGCCGCACACAGCTCTGGCCAGAGCCATGCTCCACTGGGCACCAGCACCTGCACCAGGCACAAGTGCCCTGAATGCCCCCACCTGCTGCTGGCAACAGGAGCTGCATGCCATTTGGGGGAGTGTGTGGGGAGGTCTCGACTCCCCCACTCTCCCTGACATCCAAGCTCTGCCCCTACACCCTCCACCAACATACACACACACACCCTCAACAGCTCGTCAAAACTTGTTACGTGGCCCTCCAGCCAAAATAATTGCCCACCCCCGGTCTGGATCCTCACATCCAAGTTGTATCTAAACCTTACCAGTTCTTCTGGCAATACACCTCTCTGATATGCACTTTCCTTAATATCTATAGAGCTAAAATTCTTGTCCATTTACTGCATGATCCTCTTCTCTTGCCTCAGCAAAAGCCTTCCTTGGGTCCATTCAGAATGCTGCTACAAAGATAATTTTCCTAGCTCATTTCTTTAACAAAGTTTACCCTTTCCTGCCACATCTCTACTGTCTTCCCTTTCTCTACCACAACAAGCATAAGAAACATGTCTTCACTTTCAAAGCCCTTCAGCACACATCTATGTTCATCTCCTAGGCTTCCTATACACATGCTCATTGGTGCTTTAATGAGAACACATTAGAGCAGACTCTGTTAATCAAAGGGTCAAGGATTATTAATTGAGTCTGTCCACATTTTAATTAGACTACTGCAGCATCACTGCAGCATGACATGCATTAAACCCTTGCACATTTTAAAATAGCTGGGGGGTGCTTTAACTAAACCTTATCAGATGAGGTTTAGATAAAGCATCCAGTAGCCATTTTAAATGTGTGGAGGCTGAATACATGTGATGGTGAGGTGTTTTAATTAGAGCAGCTGCCTGGGAGCTGCTCTAATTAAAACAATCCCCCACCTCCAAGCACATGTATAGGCAGCCTTAGATACTAAGGACTTTGTCACAGGTTACATGTATAATGCTAGAAATCCAGGGACTGTTGTGATGACAAAGTTAAGGCAGTTTTAGGGCAGCCACAGGTGAAAGTTTCATGCCATTTCAGACCTCCACAATTGTAACTTTTCACTAGTAGAACTGGTGAGTAGGGGTGTGGAGAAAGTTGCCTGATAGGAGGATAAGTGAGAGGATGGGTGGGAAGCTAGCAGCTTAGAAGCCACTTCCCCAGGGATCTTTAGTCTCATAGAATCACAGAATCATAGAAGTAGGGTCGGAAGGGACCTTATAGATCCTCAAGTCCGACCCCCTGCCAGAGCAGGAGAAAAAACTGGGATCAAATGATCCCAGCTGGGTAGGCATCAAGCCTCCTCTTAAAGACCCCCAAGGTAGGAGCCAGCACCATTTCCCTTGGAAGTTGGTTCCAGACCCTAGCCCCCCTAACTGTGAAGTAGTTCTTATGGATGTCTAATCTAAACCTACTCTCCAACAACTAGTCTCACTGGGCATGTCTCAAGTGATATTGGTGTGCTTGAATAAACTCTGGAGCTTATTGCTGTTGCTGGTTGCTGTCACTTATAATTTAACATCCTTTAATCAGTGAATGCTTTCAAGTGCCTTTATGCTGGTTTTAAGGTAACCTGTGACAAAACCCTAAGAGAGAAAAGCAAAGACATTACCTTCTATGTAGTAAACATACTGTCTATTTTTCAGGGAAAAATTTTACCCTGGTTCTGATAATGTACTACCCTTAGCAGGTCTGCACATGGTGTATGTGCTTCACTTTCTATCATAAGTCAGACAAGCCAGATTTTATCTGTGAAACTGTACGTAAGGCATGTCTACCCATGAATTTATGTGCACCTAAGCTGAAGTGCACCTAAGCAACAGTTCCTGTGGGGTGCCACACTGCTGCTAGGTGCCATCAAGAAGAAGAAGCTGAGGGTGCTGTTGTCCAAGGTGCAGTTGCTGGAGCTGGAGTGACAGTTCCCATGGGCTCTGCACTACCACCAGGTGCTGCCAAGAAGAAGCAGCAGCGGTGCTGTTCTCCACAGTGCAGACGCTGGAGCTGGAGCTGGAGCTGGAGCTGGAGCTGGAGCTGGAGCTGTATTGGCACTTCTGGCAGCAGTGGCACCTGTTGGTGTGCCTACCAATGACTTCCCAGCTTGGTCAGCACAGTGACAAGTACCACTTCTGCCAGTACCACCACTCCAGCTTCAGCTCCAGTGTCTGCATCTTGGAGAACAGTACATGCCACTTCTTCTTCTTGACAGCACCCAGTGGCAGTGAGGGGCCTTGCAGGAACACAGCTCCAGCTCCAGTATCTGTGCCTTGGAGAACAACACCCACTACTTCTTTTGGGCAGTGCCCAGCAGCAGCAGGGAGTCCTGCAGGAGCCACCACTCCTTCTCCAGCATCTGCACTGTGAAAAACAGCACCCACTGCTTCTTCTTCTTGGCAGCACCCAGTGGCAGTGTGGAGCCCTGAGGGAACTGTCACTGTAGTGCCAGCATCTGCACCTTGAAGAACAGCACCCTCTGCTTCTTCTTTTTGTGGCACCTTGTGGCAGTGCAGAACCCCACTTTGGCCCACTCAGTCAACATACACAGTTTTAAGGTGCCTTAAGGTCCCTTAACTAGTTGCACCTATATTTGATACCTGATTTATGCATGGTTAAATGAAAATCACCATTTTTAAGGCTCATTAAGGGAATGAAGGTGTAGACACATGCCCTTAATGCACCTTAAAATTGGCTACAGTGCCTTAAATTGTCACATGTAGATGCACCCATAGTGTAATGAAACTGAAAACGGAATAATATACAGACAAATTTGAAAAATGTTTAAATTAGGGCTATTCCTTAAAAAAAAGTTCCAAGAGAGAAGATGAATCTATTAATGGCTTGATTGGAACAAGTTATAAAGTTATTTCACATTTTTGTGGAAAAACTTTCTAGCTTTTGGGGTTTTTTATCACATCATTAATTGATTGAATGTGTACCTTCATCACAACTTAAGCCATGATTACCTGGTTAATCACACCCTAAGTGTAACATGTAAAGGGGGCCTCAAAGCTACAACTGAAAAAGTATTTGACAAAGTATGTTATTGCCTACAGAAATTATTGCCTCTGTGAATCAGTTAGTCTCTAAGGACTGCTATACACATGCAGGAAGCCTGTTCCAATGCCAGTGCATCAGAGTAGACTCTGGATGGAAATTAACTTGCTCCAGGAGACTCTAGCATAATGTGTATCAGTGTCCCCACACTGAATAATGGTGGTGGGGCACTTTGAATTAAAGTTCACTCAATGAGCCTTAGCTCAAAGTGCCCAACCACCATTTTTCAACACAGGGAGGATGATACATGTCATGCTCAGGTGCTTTTAATTAGCTTGGCTCACTAATTAAAAAGCACTCCCAACACCTCCCAAAGAACATGTGAAAATGTCCTAAGATGTTACACTGCCATACCTTCACTCTGAAAATATGAGCACTTAAACTTAGCCTGCAAAATTTAGGGATTTAAAAACCTCACAAAGTATTTCCATGTACAAATTTCACTATGTTTATATAATATGTGTGTCATGTACAAGCATCTGGGTTTTCTGTTTCCCCAAGAAAAATGGAGAAAACCACAGATTTCCTGGTTTAATCAGAGAAATCAGATTTTCCCTCTTAGCAAGGAAACCCGCAGATTTACCCCTTTTGCAAAGAGCTCTGCAGGCTGGCTAAGTTCCAAAAGGGGCAGAAAACCCCCAGACCTCCCCGGAGGGGAAGATAGAGGGGGAAAAGGGTGGGACCTGACACTCTCACTTACCAGAGGCTGCCTCAGAATCACTCTTCATTCCTGGAGGTAAGTGGGGCTTGGAATTGTGGGGCAGGGCAGAGAGGGTAGCTGGCTGGGGATCAGGACTGGGGAGGCTGTGGGGGGGAGTGAGGGTTGTCCTTGGCGGGAGCTTTAACTTTTATCATGGTTTTTGGATTTTTTATCAGAGAATCTGATTTTTATATCAAGGAAAACCAGGATCCCTGATCATGTACAATGTGTGCAGTGCATATGTGGCAGTACACATATTACTAAATATTTGGACTACTAAATTTGGGGATAGGGAAAATATGAAAGACTTATGAACAACAAAAACAGCTTTCAGTTAGAAGCTGCAAAAGATGTAACAGATTTATGAGCAAGAGAAACAGTAAGAAAAAGCTTTCAGTCAGAAGGTGCAAACAATGTCTTGCCTTTTCAATATGCTGGCCAAAAAGGAAAAAAGAAGAAAAAGAAAAAGGAACAAATACTCAACATTCAGTTTTTCCCTTATTTATAACTGCATTCATAACCTTCCATAGCTTTGGGAAAGGTTTCTGCAGATAGAATTTTGCAACCAAACATGAATTTATCTTGTTCTATTCTCTTGATGAATTTAAGGAGGAAAATGCATAATTTTGTCATTTTCACATGTGCACCATGAAGAACTATTATTATTTGTAGGAGAGCATAAAATAGAAGTATATTTACCCATAATCTCCTGTATTGATGTTCTGAATTAATTCCAAATGTGCAAGGCATTTATGACTTGAACATTTCCAATAACCATTTCTGAAGTTGCTGAAAAGATAAGAAAATAACTCAGCAAAAATTAAACTGAAAAGGCAAATATATTAAAATTAAATAATAGAAGTTATTTTTAAACAAAATAGTTAAAGAAGGTCCCAAATATGAAAGTTCACTCACTACTAACAAAAAGATATCCCTTTTTAACATTTCCTTCCTCCCCTGAGTTTGGGACCTGCTCTCAGAGGAGATGCATGGGCTGACACCCATTGTGCCCCCAAGAACCAAAGACCCTTGAAAGTCACCAACCTGCTGTGACACTGACCCTAGGTGCAGAGCTAAGAGGTCTATAAGGGTCACAGCGGGTGAGGTCCAGCAGCTGAGCGGAGCTGAGGAGGGGAATGCCCCCATCCCCTGCCACCTACTTAGCGCAACCCCCTCCCGCCAGGAACTGTGCAACCAGAGCACACAGACAGACCCAGTGTGTGAGTTAGCATGGGAGATTGCATGGAAGAGCACATAGGAAGGTCACAAGGGGCTGGCAATAAGCATGAGGAGAAGCGAGTACTTGGTAGCAGTAAAAACTATCACCCATACAACGTTGGGGACACACCGTACCCCATGGGTTCCAGCTCCAGCTGGAACTGCACCCCTAGTACCACTGAGGTTTCCACCCAGATGGAGCCCTTGGCTCCAGACTGTGAAGGCTGCCTGGCGTGGCTGCTGGCAACTGGGCATGGAAGCAAGGTCACCCCCACTTGTGGGGTATGCTCCCCACTCGAGTCAGTCTCTGGAGTGCCAGATAAGAAAGCTCCAGGCTGACCTGATCAGGCTGCATACCATCAGAGCCTTGTACTCGGCCTTGGTGAGGCCACAGCTGGAGTACTGTGTGCATTTTTGGGCTCCACAATTCAAAAAGGATGTGGAAAAGCTTGAGAGAGTCCAGAGAAGAGCCATGCCCATGATGAGAGGTCAGGAAAACAGACCTTATGACGACAGGCTGAGCGCCATGGGACTCTTTAGCCTGGAAAAGCGTAGGCTCAGGGGTCATCTGATGGCCACCTATAAGTTTAACAGGGGTGACCACCAGTATCTGGGGGAATGTTTGTTCACCAGAGTGCCCCAAGGGATGACAAAGTCGAACGGTTATAAACTACTGCAAGACCATTTCAGGCTGGACATAAGGAACAATTTCTTTACTGTCTGAGTCCCCAAGGTCTGGAATAGCCTGCCATCGGAGGTGGTTCAAGCTCCACTGAACACCTGCAAGAGAAAATTGGATGCTTATCTTACTGGGATCCTATGAGCCCAGCTGACTTCCTGCCCTTTGGGCAGGGGGCTGGACTCGATGATCTTCCGAGGTCCCTTCCAGCCCTAATGTCTATGAAAGTCTATGAGCAGGAGATTGATGACTTCTGCTGGCTCTTCTCCAGAAGAATGAAGAGGAAACAAGGATGGCTGACGACATGAGGATGGACAACTGGAAGATCAAAGGAGAAGCCCAACCAGGGGTTGATGGAAGATGGTCATCTCCAGCCCCAAGACATGCAGCCCCAGGTGTCATGGAGTCACGTAAGTGCCCCGTGACTGTGAGTGTGATTGGCAGAGCTGCCAATCACCTGGGCAGCTCAGGTGCCGGTTACCAGGGCAACCAGGCGGGTCACATGGCCAGAAGGGGGCAGGGCCGGGCGTTTATAAACAGCTTAGGCCAGAGCCTGCCTCACAGTTCCCTTCTGGCGGCCGCAGGAGGAAGAGCTCTGAGTGGCCCGAGTTAGTGGTCACAGCCTTACCACGCTAACCAGCTGCGATGATGCGGGCAACAAGAAAGCCCTAAAGGGAGGTAGGCTTGAGAGCCTTGGTGGGGCTTGTGTTTATGTTCGGAGCAGGGAGACTCTGAGTGGTTTATGTTACAGCCGGGTGGCTTGAGCTTATGTTACAGTTTGCACCGGAGGACCGGGTGAGGCTGTAGGGGAGTGAGGAGGCCTCACGGGTGCTCCCCAGCAGCTTGGGGGTTCCCGGTGCCCAGTAGGGGCACAGTGCCAGTGGGGCACTATTGTCTGTGCCGGAGAGGCACCGTATTGTGCCGGGGGGGCGCGGTATGCGGGGTTGCAGACCCCAGCCCATAAGGGCAGTGTTTTGCCCAGTGGGGCAACCAGACCCAGAAAAGGGTCAAGGGGACAGGCACGGCGGCGATCGCCTGTGCCCCTAGTGTGTGGAGCGCGGTAGCGGCCCCTGAGAGGGCAAGGCCCCAGAGCAGGGCAGAGAGGGAGCGCGAGGCGCGCGGTGTTGGCCCCAGAGAGGGCAAGGCCCCAGAGCGGGGCAGAAAAAGAGTGCGAGGTGCGCGGTGTTGGCCCCAGAGAGGGCAAGGCCCCAGAGTGGGGCAGAACAAGAGAGAGGGCGAGCAGGCGAGGGAACGCAGGCCCGAGGGCGGCAGTAGCGAGCCAGGCCCGAGGGCGCAGGGAGCAGGCTGGAAGATAGGAGCCCGGCCCAAGGGGGCGCCAGGTGGGCGAGGAGCCCAGGGTGCCCGAGACAGAGAGAGGGCACCAGAGGGGCGAGGGACCATACAACGTCCCACAGAACAGCTACGAGGCTTGGGGCGTGCTGAAGGGGAGGTTTGGAGGCACACATAGCCCTTAAGGCGGGGCACATAGAGATACCCCATTTTCGGAGTAGGGGCAGGAACATCGGTACCGTCAACTAGGGGAACAGAGGCAGCCTCCCATACAACTTATTTGTCATCAAAGTCGTGGCGGGTGAGATTCTGAGGGTGCTGAGTCCACCCTAATGTGACGGTAGGGGGTGCTAGGGAGTTCACGGCCGCTCCTAGGCCCCACTCCCTCACACCAGGATTACTCCCACTCTTGAACTGTGCAATAGGTATGTACACCTCATGACACCAGCAGAGCCACCAGCAGAAGCACCAGTGCCTGAGGAATGAAGGCAGAAAGCTTCCACCTCAAAGAAGAAATACAGGGTGGTCATGGTGGGTAACTCCCTCTTGAGAGGAACAGGAGCGATCTGCTGCCCTAATCCCCTAGCCCACAATGTCTTTTGCCTCCCAGGGGCACATATTTGGGGTGTGGCAACAAGGATCTCTAAACTTATCCAGCCCTCCAACCATTACCCCATGCTCCTCATTCATGTGGGCACAAATCACATGGCTAGGAACAATCCTGGCCAGGTCATGAGTGATTTTTCAACCACAGCATGCACCTTAGAGACAGCAGCTTGCTGAAAAGGGATAGCATCCACTTCAAGCTACTTTTTTCAACTAGTCTGGCAAACCTCCTGGATAGGGCTTTAAACTAAGATCACTGGGGGATGGTCAGGAAACTATTAGAACAAACCCAGAAACTGGCAAGCAGGAAACCAGTAAGATGGAAAACAATAGGAAGAACACTCCAACTTGGATGAAAGGATCAGACACTCTTCAGCAAAACAGGAATTTCAGGGGCTCCAATGGTAGACTTGAATGCCTGTACACAAATGCATGGGGAACAAGCAGGAAGATCTGGCCCTTCTGCTAACCACTAAGGAATATGATCTTATTGGGATAAAAGAGACCTGGTGGAACTGCACCCATGATTGTACCACAGGTATAGAGGGCTACACCTTACTTAGGAGGGACTGCAGAGGGAAGAAGGGTGGAGGTGTTGCTCTTTATGTGAAGGAGCAGTAAACATCCCTGGGAGTCAAGAAAGGCACAAAAGAAGGGTGACTTGAGACCCTCTGAGTTAAGATACAGGGAAGACGTGATGAAGGGGTCTTGATGGTAGAAGTATACTACAAACCTCCGAACCAAATGGAGGAGCCTGCTCTGCAATTCTCCAGAGAACTGGCAAAGGCTGCATGCTTTCAGAACTTGATCATTATAGGTAACTTCAGTTACCCTGGCATCTCATGGTAAGAGCGCTCAGCTAGATCTGAATAGTCACATAGCTTCCTACCTTGTATCAGGGAACTCTAAATGTAGTGTAATGGCTGACCAGGGACAAAGCACTCCTCTATTTGGTTTTGGCCAAAGGGGATGATCTAGTGAGTAACCTAAGGATTGAGGGTAATCTAGGTGACACTGACCATGAGATGATCATTTTCATCATCCATAGTAAGGTAGGGAAATCAGTCAGTAGGGTAGAAGTCCTTCACTTTAAGAAAGCTGACTTCTACAAGCTTAGGAGATTGGTGAGTGAGACCCTGTGAGATCATGGGGATGGGCGTCTAAGAAGAGTGATAGTTCTTCAGGGATATAATACTTGGAGCACAAAGGAGGTCCATTCTCATTCATAAGGAACATAGCAAAAGTGCTGGGAGACCCCCCCCCCGGCTCAACAGGGAGATCATGGATCTCCTGAAAACAAAAAAAGAAGCCTATTAAAGATGGAAGCTGGGAATTACCCCCCAAGGAGTACACAGGTACAGCCTGCACCTGTAAAGGTTGGATTAGAAAAGCTAAGGCAGAAGCTGAATACAAACTGGCAACAGAAATCAAGGACAATATAAAGTTCTTCTTTAGATACAGAAGCAGAAATAACAATAAGGGAAACATAGGACCCCTGTGGAACACAATGGGACAGGTGACAACTGACACTCAGGAAAAACCAAACTCCTAAATGAATACTTCAAGATGGCATTCCACTAGACAAAGGACATTAACTTGCTAGACAGAAAGCTGGATGGACAAGGTCAGGATGATCACCCATGTATATTTAGCAAAGGTCTTGTGACAGAATACCTAGAGCGGCTAGATATCTACAAATCAGCAGGACCCGATGAACTACACCCTAGAGTAATGGCAATGCTATCCGAAAACTCATGGTGCTCAGGTGAGGCCCCAGAAGACTAGAAGAGGGTCAATGTGGTGCCTATCTTCAAGAAAGGAAGGAAGAAGGAGGATTCAGGGAATTATGGGCTGATCAGTCTGACCTCAATCCCTGGAAAAACCCTGGAAAAATTTATCAAAAAAATCCATCATTGATAGGCTAAAAGAAGGCAGTATTCTAAATGACAGCCAACATGGCTTTGTTGCAGGCAGGTCATGCCTGACCAATCTCGCCTCCTTATATGATCAAGTAACTCACCACCTGGATAATGGAGATGAGGTCAATGTCATACTCGGATTTTAAAAAGGCCTTTGACTTGGTCTCCCACTATGTCCTCATGGGGAAGTTGTGGCCTCAACAACTTAACAGTCCACTGGCTAGGAAACTGGCTCCAAGGACAGACCCAGAGAGTATTAATAGACAGAACCTAGTTGACATGCCAAAAGATGCTCATTGATGTCCCCCAAGGCTCAGTTCTCGGACCAGTGCTTTTCAACATTTTCATCAACAATTTGGACATAGGTGTGGAAAATGTACTGGCAAAGTTTTTTCAGATGACACCAAGTTATGAGAAAGTGTGGTCACGCTGGAAGACAGCTTCAGGATACAGGCTGATCTGGACAGGCTTATAAAGTGGGCGGATCTAAAACTGATGATGTCTAACACCAAGAAGAGTAAAGTGCTCCATCTGGGGAGAAATAATCCACAGCATTAGCCAGCACCATGACCAAAAGAGATCTGGGGGTCATGATTGACCATAAAATAAACATGAATCACCAGTGCAATGCTATAGGTGGCAAAGTAAACAACACTCGGGCATGCATCAAGTGATTCATCACAAGCAAGACTAAGGGTGTAATCCTCTTGCCCTACTCAGCATTGGTGAGGCTGCAGCTGGAATACTGCATCCAGTTCTGGGGCCACAATTCAAAAGGCATGTGGAGAAGCTCAAAAGAGTCCAAAGGAGGGCCACGTGAATAATTAGAGGTCTGGAGAACAGACCATATGAAGAGAGGGTGAGGGATTTGGGACTGTTCAGCCTGGAGAAGAGAAGACTCAGGGGGGACTTGGTGGGAGCCTTTAAGTATATAAGAGGTGAACATTAGGGACTAGAACACCTATTCACCAAGGCACCCTATGGGAATACTAGGAATAATGGTCATAAACTGATAGAGGATCACTTCAGATTAGACATTAGGAAAAACGTCTTCATGGTTTGTGTGTCTAGAGTCTGGAATAGACTCCCCACAGAGGTGGTACAATCACCTTACTTGGGGATCTTCAGAAGATGACTGGGTGCACACCTTGCTGGGGTCATTTGACCTCAGCAGTTTTTCCTGTCTTTAGCAGGGGGGCTGGAACTGATGATCTCTGGGGTCCCTTCTAGCTCCTAACATCTATGAATCTCTAAATCTAGTAATAATGTTTCCCAGCCAAACTATGTTCTTCATATGGCATAATTAGTTCAGGCTCGAAAGGCAGAGATTTCAATTTAGGGGACATTTTATTTTTTCAAAATCTGGTCTCAGTTTACATCAGACTGAAATAAGAAAAGTTTTAAATTTTCTGAAAAGCAGGAATTCTAGGACTATTTCAGCAATATATAGTTGCAAGCCTCCCAAAATTTATTGTTCTGGGACTTGCAGGCTCTAAGTCTAAGCTGAGGACTAAGAAACCTATAAGCACTAGGTTCTCAACACCTCCGGGCTTCCTGCTGTTGAGCTGGTACTTGCCAGGCAGCTCTTAACATGGCTGGCTGCCTCAGAAACCATGTGCTCTGGAGTCCCACGCAGTGGAATGCCCTTAGTGGGGGAACCCAGATTCCAGGACATTACTTGACAGGTCAGGTGCCTCTCTGTGTAATCGTGGGCTTCTGATTCTTTGTTCCTAGCTTCCTGCTTATTCCCTGTTGGTTTCTGGGTCCTGGATGCAGACTCCTTGTTCCAAACTCCATCTGGACCTTTTGCTCTAGACTTGCCAACTTCTTGCCCTTCCTTGCCTATGACTCCAGTCCAGGTCCCTATCTTTTGACAATAGGTTCCTGGTGGGTTTAGCTTGGCAGTCACCCATGACCTGTTCCCCTACACCTACAGCAGCCTCCTCCAGACCCCTGACCAGTAACATTGATCTGGATTGGATCCCTGCTTCCTACTTCTGACCCCCTTGTCTTATGGTTCTACCTCGGTGACCACCCATGTCTTGTTGCTATGCACAATCTCAGAGAAAGGAAACAAACTCCTTAAGAAAACCTATACCCTGCTCACCCTCTTCAAAACCAGTGGCAGCCTATCTCAATATTTTTTCCAAAATGATTGACTCTCCAAGAAGAAACATCTACATTACTACAGGCAGACCTGGACAGGTTGGACAAATGGGCAGAAAACAATAGAATGCAATTTAACAAGGAGAAATACAAAAGTGCTGCACGTAGGGAGGAAAAATGTCCAGCACACCTACTGCATAGGAAATGACTTGCTCAGTAGCACGGAAGTGGAAAGGGATCTTGGAGTCCTAGTGGACTCCAAGATGAACATGAGTCGTCAGTGTGATGAAGTCATCAGACAAGCTAACTGCACTTTATCATGCATCAGCAGATGCATGACAAACAGAACCAAGGAGGTGATACTTCCCCTCTATCGGGTACTGGTCAGACCACAGTTGGAATACTGCATGCAGTTTTGGGCGCCACACTTCAAGAGGGATGTGGATAATCCTCGTATGATTAAGAGCTTGCAGGCCAAACCCTATGAGGAGAGACTAGGGCACCTGGACCTCTTCAGCCTCCATAAAAGAAGGTTGAGAGGCGACCTTGTGGCTGCCTATAAATTCATCATGGGGGTGCAGAAGGGAATTGGTGAGGCTCTACTCATCAAGGCACCCCGGGGGTCACAAGAAATAATGGTCATAAGCTAGCAGAGAGCAGATTTAGACTGGACATTAGGAAGAAGTTCTTCACAGTTAGAGTAGCCAAGGTCGGGAATGGGCACCCAAGGGAGGTGGTGCTCTCCCCTACCCTGGGGGTCTTCAAAAGGAGGTTGGATGGGCGTCTGGCTGGTGTCATCTGAACCCAGCACTCTTTCCTGTCTATGCAGGGGGTCGGACTTGATGATCTATTGAGGTCCCTTCTGAACCTAATATCTATGAATCTATGCATCTCTTTTTCCTGGTTTTGCTTCTTAAACAATGTCAAATGGAAAAATATGCTGATTAACATAGTATGTTTGCTTTTTTGCAGATTTTAATCTCATAAATATCTAAAGGAAAGGATCCTTCCTTTGTGCCATGAGACAGAGGAATGTTTACTGTGTGCCTTTACATCCCAATTGCTAGGGAATGCAAAGGGTTTAGATATCTTCAGCTGATATCAAGGTACAAAGAATATCCAGGTGTTACTTAAGGAACTTGCCAGGCAGGACAGATCTGTCTCAGTCTTGTCTACCAAGTCCCTGTAAGACCAGTAGGAGTTGTACCTTCAAGATTTGTACAGTGTGACACAGGACACTCCCGTGCCCTGCTCCTAGTGAGTTATGAACTTAAAGGGGGAGGTGTGTTGCAGGGCACTTCAGTGCCCTGCTACCAGAAAAGGTACAGGTGCTGGTTGCCGGCCAAACTGCAGTTGGTCAGCTGACCGAAAGTTGGCAGGGCCTGGCCTATATAAACAGGCCAGGCTGAGGCCAAGTAGGAAGTTCCCCGCTAACATCCAAGGGAGAAGGAGTTCTGCTAAAGTAGGCAGCCTATAGAAGCTTGATGGCCTGAGCAGCTTTGGCTCGAGGATACTGGGAGGAGAAAGCCTTGGTAGGGATTTGATTCATGATTGGCCAGGTGGCTTAGAGGTTTACGTTTAGCCAGGAGGCTTAGTTTGAGTTGTAGCCAATTGGCTCATGTTGTTACATGTTGTTGTTTGTGGTTACACCGGAGGACCGGGTGAGGCTAATAGGGGTTGGAGGAGGCCTCATAGGGGCTCCACAGTGGTGTGGGGACCCCAGTGCCAGAGAGGGCACAGCATTTAGGGGTGCACTGACCCCAGCCCTGAGAAGGGGCACAGTGCATTGGGGGCCAGGTAAGGTCGAGGCCACCTGAGCCTCACAGGAGTTGTATACCCAAGGAGGGGATTTAGGGGCCAGGCACAGCTACGGCCACCTGAGCCCCAAGCACGGAGAAAGGCCCTAGTGTGGGTGGAGCCCAGGGAGAGCGCAAAGGTGAGCAGCCCCACCGAGGGTATTTGGGGGCCAGGCATGGCTACGGCCACCTGAGCCCCGATTGTGAGGCAGAGCCCCAGTGCAGGCATGAGAGAACCCCGGTGTGGGCATGACCACAAGAGAGGCCAGAGAGCATCCGTGGGAAGCGCGGGCAATAGCAAGGAAGGAAAGGCCAAGGAGCATCTGTGAGGACACAGGCCAGCGAGAAAGAGGCCCGAGAGCCTGTGAGGGCGTGGGCCAGGGGAAGACGAGCCCGGGGAACCCATGAGGAGCCATGGGTGCCTGCGAGGGCACAGTTAGGATTTCAACTAGACGACGTCCGGTACATCTGCGAGGCTTGGGGCATGGTATCACAGGTGGTAGGAGCCACGCGTAGCCCCTAAGGCTTTAGGGCACAGAGTCACCTTAGGCAGGGCACAGACTTGAATACTTCGGGGTGCCGTGTCAAGGAGGACAAGAGGCATCCTCCCTTAATATTCTTAACATCAAAGATGTGGCGGGCGAGAATGAGGGTGCATTTACACCAACTTGGCATGGTAGGGGGCTCTAGGAGAGATCACGGCCGCTCCTAGGACCCCGTGCCATGACACAACGCATAAAAGGAACTCCTTCCCATGGCAAAAGTTAGAAAGATATAACATCATAACCTCCTCTTTGACTAATGGAGGTGGTAGGTACAATGAAGAAAGACTGGAAAGGACTCTTCCTGACCCTCTATGCCTATTGCTTCTAGAGGGGATCCTAGCAGAGAGGCATCCATCCCTTGTACAATCT
Source organism: Crocodylus siamensis (assembly GCF_052110815.1). Taxonomy (NCBI): domain Eukaryota; kingdom Metazoa; phylum Chordata; order Crocodylia; family Crocodylidae; genus Crocodylus; species Crocodylus siamensis. The sequence goes on along the minus strand of NC_143395.1, from coordinate 44,321,252 downwards.
CAGAGGATGGGGTCACACAAAGGGTTTTATTTTTTTTAAAGTTATCTGTCTCTCCAATTACTTTTTTGTGATAGTTGGATTGGAACTAAAATTGAGTTAACATTGGGACAGATATTCCAGTCATTTTGACTTCAGTGAAAATTGTATGTTTAATGAGAGAAGGATACTTGCTACCTCACAAGATCAAACCCTTGTTTCTTGACATATGCTAAGTGAAATTCAGTTTCCTGCTGTATAAGACATTATCAGTAATTGCAGTCATCTTTAATTACTGCTCTTCATAAAGTTGACCATCCTTGCAACAAACTGCTAACACAACATATAGATGAGTGAAAAGGAAATCATTTGCTGAAGTGAATTAACTCAAAATTCTTAATATCATGAATAAATGAGTGGCATGTAATATGCATAAATTATTCTGAAGAAAGACGACAACATCTATATCTAGTAAGTAGGAAGCAACATGAGTACATGATGAATTTTAATTTTATTTATCAAGGTATATTATTCATAATGAATGAGATCAGGAATGGATTTTATACAACACTGAAAAAAACCTCTTATGCGTAAATTATGAATCACTCCCCTTCAAGTAAAATTATTCACATTTTAAAACAGATGATTAATAAAATGGAATGGCATTCAGATTTTTCAGTTCCTAATTGAAGAAAAAAACTGATTCAAAATCTGTTGCAAAACAAACTTTCCATGGACACTAGTTAAATTCCCCCATCAATAAATATATTTTGTAGATTTCATATTTCACAGATTTCAGGGTCAGAAGGTACCTATTAGGTCATTGAGTCTGACCCCCTGCCCTAGGCAGTAAAGAGTGTTGGGATCAGATGACTCCAGCCAAGTGTCTGTCCAATCTCCTCTTAGATACCTCCAAGGACCGGGGCAGCACCACCTCCCTTGGAAGCGTATTCCATATTTTGGCAACCCTCACCATAAAGAATTTTTTTTCCTGATGTCCAATCTAAATTTTCTCTCTTTCAGTATGTGGCTATTGTTTCTAGTTATTCCAATGGGCACCCTGGTAAACATTGTATCCCTTACAATACATCCCTCACAAAATATTTCCTGATTCTAGTTCATTAGGACTGAAATATGAGTTCATCATAATCTTTCCTAAATTTATAATTATGCCCTGCATGAACTGACTCTTTGGCAGGATACTGCCTTTGAGATGCTGCAAGAGGCACGTGTGGGAACAAAAAAATGTTCCCCGTGCTGCAAATTTGCAGTGCGGGGCAAAATTAGATGCTTGGATATCCAGGGGTGAAAAAAAAAAAAATGCGGAGGAAAAAAAGCAGGCAACTGGAGGCTGGATCCTCCACAGAGACACTCTGGTTGGCCCTTGCCCTGGTGCTTAAGCACACTGCCTTCTCATGCAGGGCAGGCAGCATGCCAGCTGCAGGGAAATGGACCCAGGCTCCTGCCAATAAGTGGGGGGTAGGAAGGGCTGGAGGAGGAGGGAGGGGACCATGGGGGGGACCCCTGCTGGCCCCACCCACTCCCCCAGCCCCAATCTCTGTCTCGCCCAGCCCAGTCCCATCCCCCACCTGCCCACTGAGCCCCCCATCCCTGTCCCACCTGGCCCCATCCCCCACCTACTCCCGAAGCCCTGCCAAAGGTTGTTCCACCTGGCTCCATCCCCTGCCTGCCCCCCAAACCCCATCAAAGCCTGTCCCACCTGACCCCATACCCTGCCTGCCCACAGAGCCCCCCAATCCCTGCCTTGCCCAGCCCCATCTCCTACCTGTCCCCTGAGGTCCCCTGCCTGCCCCCCCAAGTCCCCTGATCGGTACCCCACCTGGCCCCAGCATCCCAGCAATCAAAAAAATAGCCTGACCTCACCAGCAGTAGCAGCTGCTGTCAGGGTCACTGGGGCCTGTGGCAGAACCCCCCAGAAGTATGGGGCCCAGGTGACAGTCACAGCAGCCCCAGCTAGAGCTGCACAGTGTCCTGTTGGCCAAAGACCCCATAGCCTGCTACTGCCAGTGAGTATGAGGCTTTTTTCCCCCCTAAGTGGCAGGAGGCTGGGGCTTGGTGGGGCAGCCATTGAGGAGCTGGGGGTGCAAGCAGGGGGTGGGGCTGAGTGGAGGAGCCATCTCGGGGCTAGGCAGGGCAGCAATCCAGGAAGCAAGCAGGGGTGAGGCAGATGGGCCCTGCAGGGGGTGGCCGCCCCTGCAGGAGCCATGTGGCCCTTGTTGGGGGGATGTAACTCCTGTTACAGGACTGTAGCCTCTATGGGGGGATGTGGCCCCTGTGGGAGGCTGTAGCTCTGTGGGGGTAGTCCATGAGCTGTGTAGGAGGCTGCACCCTGTGGGGGGCAGGGTACCCACCCCTCCTGAGCAGCCCCCCGACAGTCCCTGCACAATCCACCCACACCTACCCACACACCTCAATGCCTCCCACATCCCTCCACAGCCACCCACATCCCCACACACCCCTTCTCACCCCTCTCCTGCAAACCCCACATCCCCCCAGCACACCCTGCATGCCCAGCTGCCAGACAGGATGAGACCTACTGGCAGGAGCTGTGGCTGCAAGGGCAGCTGTTGCCACATCCTGGTTAGTGAAGGGGTCACAGAGAGCTCTAACTGCTCTTTGGTAAGAAAACCAGAGGCAAACTGCAAAACATATAGTTATTTAGAATTCATTTTATTTTGATGATAGAAACACTAGTAGGCTTCCAAATTGCTTTAACACTGTAGAAATATCAATAAAACATTGATCAACTGATCTCTCTCTCTTTCTCTCACATATATATAATCTTTTGTTTTAATTGTGGAGGAGTATGGATTTGGGGGTATTTTACAAAGTGATTTTGGGATTTTTTTATCAGGGAATTTTTAGTTTTCAAAAAGGGAACACCAGAATTCCTGCTAGGGAGGCAAGAGGCAGGACCCAGGCAGAGAAGCCTGCTCAGAGCTGGCACCTTGGACCCAAACGGAGCCAAGAGGACATGCTTTGACAGTTCAAAGCAGGCCACCACACTGGGAACATCTTCCAGGCAATAGCTGTCCAGATGGCCAGGCGGGGTCACACATGGCAGTAGTGCTGCACAAAGGTGAACTCTGCAGCCACAGCCCACTGACAGCTGGCCCAGAGGGGCAGATGCCTCTACTCACTGTACAGTCCCCATGTAGGTCTGGCAGGTGCACAGCAGGTCACAGCCAGGCAGCAAGTCCCACTGCCAGACTGCTGCAGTGGGTAAAGGGTACATGAAACTCTCAGGGATGCTTCAGCAGTTCAGTTGGCACAAGCGATAGTGTCCCCAGGTACCAATTGGCTGGGCCCCAGAAACTCCTGAGAGTAAGTAACCCTGAGTTACTTGACAGGACAGCTTTTTGTACTGATGGGCCAGGACAGGACAGGACAGCTTTTGATACTGCTGGGGACAACACAGGTACTGACCCCGGGCTCTAGCTCCTCCTGGCTGCAGATCTAGGAGGATCCAGGCAAGGTTATTTGGCCCCAAGTGGCACAATTTGCCCAACACCAAAGTGCGGGGCAAATTTGCATGTCCAAGCATGTGTGCTGAGGCAAAAAGCTGTGGCTCAAATTTGCACTGCTCCTATTTGAGCTGCTGCAAGCACATGTGCTTGTATGTGTGGATGTGCCCATAGATTTAATCGTCACTGTGAAATCTATCATATGCAGAGTGATCCCCTATGCTGATTCTGGCAACAGTTTTATGTGCTGTCACCCCAAGAAAGTGATTGAAATTTAAACAGAAAAGGAAGAGGAAGGAAAGAGTTGATGGTATATGCAACTTACAAATCAAAAGCAGTACCTTTTTCTCAAAATCAAATTGTCCCAAAATATCATTATGTACAGTTTTTTTTCTGCAGTCAAGCAAAATAAAGACATTGAGACCAATTGAATATCTTCTAGTGATGAAATCAAAGGATTCTGTATATAAATGAGGAGTGAAATTGGCCCTGAAAACACCATGGAAAAAATAAACAGTGCCTACTACTGAATAGTCTGAGGGCCTCTCTACACATTCAGTTAAAGACACAGTGGGCTCTAATGCATGATCCACACAACTGTGCTTCCTGCCATGCTCCCCCTGCACCAGCAGAAAGCAATCTCATATGGCTGGGAGCCCCCTCACTGCTACAACTATCTCCCAACCACGAAGATGAGGGAAACTCCTGGAGCTGGAAGATTGCAGCTTCTTGATCTCCCAGGCATGGAACTGTATGAAACCCTTGGGGGCTGCCATGATCTCCCAACCCTAGGAATTTTATGAATCCCCATGGCTTGGAGATCATGCCAGTTGTGATCCTTAGTGTGACTACTCATCCCTAATTAGGTAGGACAGTCCCGGCATGGGAATTACAAGTCCCAATCCTGGGTGGCATGACTCCAGGACAATATTTGTCCAAGATTTGCAGTACTATGCAGGGATCCAGGTTTCCCCTTGCAGGTAGGCAACATTCTAAGAGCTGCCAGGAGTGGGGCATGGGGGGTCCACATTCATGTCCACACCCACACACATGCATGTGGCTGGGAATACAGCCAGACAGCAAGGAGAGTCACTCCCTGCAGGTAAATCTGTTACACAAATTGCCAATTGCTCGAGACCACTATGGCTGGCACTTTTACCACTGGGTGGTGTGCATACCTTCAGATAGACAAACACATACACAGACAAAACTTACTATACAGATAACATACTGATGATCAATAACCTCAGCACAGAACTTTATTCCCCCCACACACATTCTACACCAAAAATGTTACACAAATTGCCAATTGCTCAAATCTCAAGAGGGACTCTATAAGGCAAGGTGCTGCCTTTATTGATCAGATGAGTTACACATAGAAGTTTGGGCACACCATTCATACAAACATCATATTCATGTTTATTCATGATACACATGAATAATTCATCATACACATCATTAAACACAGGCATACACACACACACAGAACAAACATTTCGGCCACACATACACCAGATATAGTTATCAGCAATAGTTGCTCAATATCAGTCCAGGGTGGCCAACCCGGGCTTATTGAGTAGATGATTTCAAGATAGCAGATTTGAAGATAACATCTGGAGTAGGATGAACAAATGGATCTGTGCTCTAGTGAAACTGCTGTATAGAAAGAGACTCACCCAACTTGGCATTTTCAAAGTGTTCTTTTATAGGGATTGGCATCCTTTGTTTCTGTGCTTTGGGGTTTTTTCATACCCAGCTTCTGCTTTTCTGGTTGTTGTTTTGCCTTCAGCTTATCTTAGCCTTGGAGTGTTTTTGTTGCCCATCTGGCAGGATGGGTGCATTCCTTCTCCTTATCTTTTTTGTGTCCTAAGCCTAAAAGAGATTCTTCAGCCATTCATTAATTAGCTTACTGACTGGTAACTTACATTTGGCACCTTGCTGCTTACATAAATAGTGCTTACATAAATAGTGCTTACATAAATAGTTAAATCTTCTTCTCCCATCACTATGTCATTCTCTTACCATTCACTCTTTTACACACACTCATACATAAAGGCTATGCAGAGTTTATTCACTTAAGTCAAGCAGAAGGATACAAAATGGAGTTTTCAAGTTGCTTACAGGACAAGACTAACATGGTTACATTGCACTATTATTACACTCTATGTTAACATCAGTTACAAGTTTATGGTGGGAGGGGTGTCGGAAGGCAAGGGGGGCAGATTGAGGACCCCATGGTGAGGATGGAGCTGGGGGAGCTGCCTAGCCAGGGCAGTGCATGAGGCCAGGAACTGGGGTGGGGAGCAGCACAGAGCAATGGGTGATTTGTCCGGGGGGGATGCTCCCTACTACTGTGTGGACTCCAGGGGCAGAGCATGGGAGGGCATGTGCCCCCACAAAAAAATTTGTGCATGGGGTGGGAGCTTATGCGGGCTACCCATGTGATCTTGTGGCTCCCCACCCTACTACCCTCCCCCCACAAGCTCCACACCACCATGGTGAGGTGCCCCCTGCCTACCTGGCAGCAATAGGACAGCAGCATGGAGTTCCTGCCTGGTGGGCAGGGGACATGAAGGTAGTAGGGCAGCAAGGGGGAAAGGTAGTATGGCAGTTTGCATCCATCCCCACTCCACTTGGTGGGGGTTGAGAAGGAGATCAGGAATGTGTCCCACCTTGCCAGGACCCACTTGGGTCTCAGCACCCAGCATCTGCAGCTGTGGGACTCTGGGTCCCCCTGCTTCCAAGATCCAGAGTTGACAGCTGCTGGGCTGAGAGTCTCCTCACTTGCAGGACTCTCAGAGAGTGCGGTGCACACCTGCCACAGGGGAGACCCATCTACATGTGCAAATTAAAGCTTGATAGAATCATAGAATCATATCACAGAATCATAGAAGTAGGGTCAGAAGGGACCTTGTAGATCTTCAAGTCCAACCCTCGGCCTGGACAGGAGAAAAACTGGGCTCAAATGATTCCAGCCAGGTAGGCATCAAGCCTCTTCTTAAAGACCCAGGGTAAGAGCCAGCATCACTTCCCTTGGAAGTTGGTTCCAGATTCTAGCCGCCATAACAGTGAAGTAATTCTTATGGATGTCTAATCTAAGCCTACTCTCCAACAACTTGTGGCCATTATTCCTTGTTATGCCAGGGGTCGCTAGGGGAAACAAGGTCTCTCCCAAACCCTTCTGGTCCCCCCTAGTGTGTTTATAGACAGTCACCAGGTTCCCCCCTCAGCCTTCACTTGTGAAGGCTGAACAGGTTCAGCTCCCGCAGTCTGTCATTGTAGGGTCTCTCCTGTTGTCCCCAGGTCATGCGGGTGTCCCTCCTCTGGATACTCTCAATGTTGTCCACATCCCCCCTCAAGTGGGGCGCACAGAACTGGACACAGTACTCCAGCTGCGGCCTGACCAGTGTTGCATAGAGGAGGAGGATCACCTCCTTGGCCCTGCTTGAGATGGACCTGTGGATGCACGACACAGTCCGGTTAGCCCTGCCAACCGAGACCTCGCATTGTCGGCCCATGTTTATCTTGGAGTCAGTAATGACTTCAAGATCCCTCTCTGCCTCTGTGCTCTCAAGAAGGGGGTTTCCCATCTTATACGTGTGCTGCTGGTTACTACTGCCCAAGTGCAGCACCTTGCACTTGTCAGTATTGAAACGCATCCTGTTTTTATTAGCTCACCCCTGTAACCTATCCAGGTCTTGCTGCAGTCTTTCCCTCCCTACTAACATGCTCACCTCACCCCAAATTTTGGTATCATCAGCTAATTTAAACAGGTTGCTTTTCACCCCGTCATCCAAATCGCTGATAAAGAGATTGAACAGCATGGGTCCAAGGACCGAGCCCTGGGGGATTCTGCTGCCTGCTTCCCCCCAGGTCGAATATGACCCATCTACCACCACCCTCTGTGTACAGCCCTTCAGCCAATCTGCAATCCATCTGCTGTGTATGCATCAATGCCACAGTCACCTAGTTTTTTAATGAGGATGGAGTGGGAGACGGTGTCAAAGGCCTTGCTGAAGTCCAGAAAGACTATGTCCATGGTGACACCTGCATCCAATGCTTTTGTGACCTGATCATAAAAGGCAATCAGGTTGGTCTGACATGACCTGCCCATAATTAAACTGTTCTGTTCTGGTTGCCCTTGAGCACCATCCCTGAAGCTGGCCCATCGCAGATGTGCTCCTTGATGATCTTCTCAAAGAGTTTCCCTAGGATTGAAGTAAGACTGATGGGCCTATAGTTGCCTGGGTCCTCCCTCCTCCCTTTTTTAAAGATGGGGACCACGTTGGCTATCTTCCAATTATCTGGCACCTGGCCCGAGCACCATGAGTGCTCATAAAGCCACGCCAAGGGCCCTAATATAACCCCTGCTAGCTCCCTCAACACACTGGGGTGGAGAGCATCTGGACCCGCTGATTTGAACATGTCCAGTCCCTCCAGAAGCTCTCTAACCCAGACCTCCCTAATCTGAGGTCTGGAGGCATTCCCCTTGAGTCCGTCTTGCATCATGGTGGGGAAGTCCCGGTCCCTGCACAAGAAAATGGAAGTGAAGAATTGGTTAAAGAGGTCTGCTTTCTCCTCTGGCGCAACCACCAGATTGCCCAGCATATCTTGCAGGAGCCCCAAGTTTCCCGGTGACTTCTCCATCCTCCCTATATATTTGAAAAAGGACTTTTTATTATCTTTGATCTTGGACACTAGTCCTAGCTCTATGTCTGCCCTTACTTTCCTGACAGCCCCCCTACAGGCCCGAGCAGAGGAGGTATACTCCTCTCTTGAGATAACACCCACCTTCCACTGGGTGTACACCGCCTTTTTGGCAATCAGGCATTCCCGGATGCTCTTGGTGAGCCAGGGGGGCTTTTGGGCACTCTTTACCCCCTTGCTTCTTGTTGGGATGGTCACCCCTTGGACCCTGAGTATTGTCTCCTTAAGGAACAACCACTCATCTTAGGCACTGAGTTCCCCTGCCCTCGAAAACCCAAGTACCTCTCCCACTAATCTCAACTCATTGAAGTTGGCCCTCTTGAAGTCTAGGGCTACCGCCTTGCTGCAGACCCTTGACACCCTGAGCTGGATGGTGAATTCCAGCAAGTGATGATTGCTATTGCCCAGGTGGTCAAGGACCTGAAGGCCCCTTACCAGGTCATCACCTGTGGCCAGGACCAGGTCCAACAGGGCATTTCCTCTGGTGGGACTGTGCACCTCCTGAATTAAGTGGAGGTCCTGTATCTCGGTCTGACCTGGCTGACTGTTCCTCCCAGTAGATGTCCGGGTAATTTAAATCATCCATGACAACTACATCCCTTTCCTTAAGTGCCTCTGCAAGCTGGCCCGATAATTCCTGGTCCAGCTCCTCCCATTGTTGGGGGGTCTGTAGTAGACCCCCACCGTTAAATCCTTCTCCCCACAGCCCCCTTGTATCTTGACCCAGAGCACTTCAGCTTGCCCCTCCTCTGACCCCATTCTGCTGGCAGAGGATGTGTATTGCTCCTTGACATAGAGCACCACACCCCCACCTATAGCCCCTAATGCTAACTGCCCAGTTGTGGGATGAATCCCACCACGTTTCTGTAAGCCCTATTATGTCTGGGTTTGAACTGGCTATTCTGAGGGCAAGTTCCTCCTGTTTGTTCCCCATACTATGAGCATTGGTATATAGGCATTTAAGGCCCTGCCTAGCTGCGTGTCCCACCCCCAAATTTGGGAGACTGTCTGGACCCCTGTTTCTTACCTGGGCAACCCTTGTATTTGTCACCTGTCTTATTCGGGTGGTGTCTCCATGTCTTCCTGCAGTCCCCTCCCCTGGTGATGCTAGTTTAAAGCTCACCGTTCAAAATCAGCCAACCTGGAAGAGAAGACATGCTTGCCTTTAGGAGAGAGGTGAAGCCCATCCCGCCCCAGCAAGTCCCCCACCCAAAAGCATAGGTCATTATCTAGGAACCCAAGGCCTGCCTGGCAGCACCAACTGTGTAAGCACCGGTTGACCTCGCCAATGCAGGCCTCGTGTCGCCATCCCCGTCTACTCACCAGAAGAAAAGAGGAGAATACCACCTGCGCCCCCGTTCGCCTTAAGCTTGTTCCCCAGAGCCTCGAATTCCTTCATAATGCGGTCAGGGTTGCCCCTGGCCATGTCATTCATTCCCATGTGGATGACAACCATGGGGTACTGGTCTGCAGGTCGGATGTAGGCCAGGATCCTCTCCATGATGTCCCTAACCCAAGACCCAGGCTTGAAGCAGACCTCTCGCACCATGGGAGTGAGAGTACATAGCATAGTAACCTGCTATAAAGTTAGAACACATTTGCTAGGCCTAATTTATAGCTGGTTGGAGCCTTTTATGGTGTGACAGCTACTTTGCATGTGTAACTGGTCTCAAGGTAATTGCAATTGCACATTTAAAAAGTAATTTGTGCCATACCTGTAACATTTAGAAGGGGCCTGAGAGTCTTAAATAAAACATTGAGTTTAAGTACTCCGTAGTCAAATAAACCATCTAAAGCATTTTAGTTTATAGGATTTTTTTTAAGGAATAAATTATTCAAAAAACACTGCAATTCCATTCTGCTTCTCCTGTTCTTCATTTATTTTAATTCCACAAATTATTCTTAAGTTGTTGACTGTTTCATCCCTCTCTTCTATATTTTAAAGTTTGTATATATATGAAAATATGCAATAAACAAAATTTAAGAAGTTGATTTCCCATGACTATAAGCTTTTGAATACCCAAGGAAACAAATAAAATAACCATGAACTTCTTTTGAGATCAATAAATAAATTGAAAACAACTCCACGTTGAATATAGCAGGAACCATAGGTTGAAAATAATCACTATGTGCAACATCTGTGCACAGTACAATAGTTGTGAAAGATGGCAAACATGCACACAAATTGGATTAAGAGGGAAAGGTAGAAACTGGATTCCACATCTGCCTTCTTTCACCTACCATTTTTCTATTGCCAGTCTTGCATCTACTTAGGTAGACACTGCAAAGTCCTACTCTGCCAGTGAAATACTGCAGCATTGTACATGTGTGAAACAATTTGTAGGATCCAGATCACTGATTACAAAGCGCAGAAATGAAACAGAGGTTCTCATTATATATGATTGGAGTGTAATACAGTAAGCCACTTACTAGCATGAGGCCAATAGGCAATGCTACGTTATAAGGAAAAAAATAAACAAATGTCTTACCCCAAAACAAATTCTTTATATTAGTAAAAAAAAAAAAAAACCCATAAAATTCTAATATGTTTTCTGCTGGTTATGCTGTGTGTTCAGTCCATGTAATTATCATGTACTATTTGGTTGCCTGGTCCTAAAAAGAATACAGGACCCTGAGGAATTTTCCATGTCCTTTACTTATACAATACTAAACATTTTCATTGGTCTTAGATTTGTTAATGGGTTATTTTTGTCTCAGCCCCAATGTGATATGAAGGTCTCTTTCTAGTGGGAAAATGCTTAAACTTAAATCCAGGTTCTAAGACTTTGAACAAATTTCTATTCAGGAAAAGACCTGAGGAAAGGAAAAGTTATTCTATGCCACTTTTGCATAAAGTAGCTAAATTGTTAGCTTTGTTCATTTCTGTGCTAGCAGTTGGTTCATCCCTAAATGCAAGTCAGAATAGCTAGCTGGTAATAAGCCATAAAAAAGGCATTATGATAATGGTTCAGGTCTCGCACCTTGACTCTTGTTGCAAGGATTGATCTTCAAAATATGGGAAACCAGTAGAAATCTTGTGACAGATTCTTTGGAAATCAGGACAACAATCTATAGGACCACAAGGTTACAAGGTACAGAGTTCATCACAATAACAGAGCTTTTCTGGAAATGTACAGAAAAGTGAAATTATCATCTCTTCCTGGACAACAGTCTCATAACTTACAGAACACTTACTCTATTAGGGCCCTTTTAGGTCTGGTCCACCTTGAATTGTGACAATCTTCAGTGGAATAGACTTTTTGTGGCAAATGACCCCTGGAGACATATTGCTTCTCTATCCACACTTCTGTTGCAATGCAATCCAAAACTACGATCTGGCTTTTGTTCTACATTCTTCACTATCCAACAATCTTCATATAGTTTCCCTGTGTTGCGATATGAAGATCACTGATTTAAAATTCTTTAAATGTGAACTGTCAATATAAAATCTCCAGCTATTATTCAGAATGAAATCTAAACAGAAACTTGCACATGAGCATTTTCGTTTAAGTGCAGATTCTTTGTGTGTTAAACATTAGACTTCAATGTTATAATCTACATTATTTACACAAGATGATAAAAAAACCCACAATCACTTGAAATAGAGCACAACTTTATTCATCTGTTAAAAAGGTAGTCATGTTCTCTTGAAAATGAGACATATTGTAGTACAGGTAATTATTATAGAGGGGGAAATATATGACTTAATATTTGTTATACTTTTTAACTTCCAAAATTAAAATATTATAGTGTCAAACAAGGTATGTGAAAGCCAGATGAAACAAGTGAAGTTACCACTCCTTCAATTTGTAGTCAAGATATTTCACTCTGAATGAATAAATCCTGTGCATTTGTAATTGCCTTGAAATTAATGAAATTGCCTTGAATTTTCTGTTCTGCATCTCCCCTTGTGGAAACCCATGTTCAGACCACAGAAATGCCTGCACATAATTTAAAAGAAAAACCAAGAGATTTAAATAGGGATCCATAGTGTCAAACACATTCTGGTAGTCTGCTGTGGCCTTTATGAGGGTTTTTTCCTGCTTATTATTTTTTCAAATAATAGTCAAAAAATGAATTCAATTACTTTTGGAAATGGGGTGCCTTTAAATTCAGAAAAGGTCTGAAGAGGAGCTTTGAGTCTAAGAAGATTGAGAACCACTAGTTTAAAGATGAATGTGTTGTTTGAAGAGATCTGATGAGTTTCAGCTGACTCCATGAAAGATATTTGTGAGGATTTATCATAAGACAGGGGCATCCTATTCTTGGTACCAAGGTACGGTATTCTTTACGGCTGCCTTTAAACAAATCAGATCTTTTCTTTATGGATTTATAGAACGTACAACAGAACCTTTCTGCTTCTGGAACTAATGTACATACAGATTCAAAGTTGTATCACCCAGCACACTTAGGTAATGACCCACTTGTTATTTTTAGTTAAAAACATTTAAGATGCAGTTTCAACTATGAAACAGTTGCTCAGAGCTGACACTCAGCAAATCCCTTGTTTGGGATAGAAGCAAACAGACTTGCGAAGTAGTACAATGTGGCTTTTAAGGACTGTGCAAGTGGAAGCATTATTCTATGCTTATAGACAGTTTTATTTTGAAATGTGAAACTTTGTCTTGTATAAATATAAATATCAATTTATATTTATAAATATAAATATCATCAGATTTTTCAGGAATCTGTTGGTTTATGTATAACTCTTAACAATGCTGGAATACAATTTATTGTGGACATGTATATCATATCTTGATTGTTTATTTGTAATTAATATCTTGGCAAAATATTTTGCCATTCTGTGTGAAAGAAAAATGTTAACTTACTATAAGTATTTAGTATTTTCTCTTGGTGACTGACCTATTGAAAACAAAAACTCATTGTAGTCTTTACTATTTATGGCTCAGTTCTGTTCTTTTATAGTAAAGCACAAATATCTTTAACTTTAGAATTGATTCAAAGCCCCCTAATTTAAAATAATTGACACTGGTATTACCAAGACACCTTTCTAAAGTGCAGGACAGGATTTGCCATACAATGGGCATTTTTTTAAAGTGAGGGATATATTTATATATTTCAATAAATACACTGACCACTTTTAAATATCTTTCCTAATCACTAGTTGCCTCAGTTGAAAACACTAGATTAACCTCTTTAAAGACCAGCGGACTCGGAGATGCACGAACCTCCAAAAGCTCACTTCATCAGATGCTGTGTGACTTTAAACTAACACAGCAAACTACCTCTCTAATGTCTTCAAAGTGATGACAGTCTACCAAAGTATGGCAAGGAGGTTAGCTCCTACCCAAAAGAGGTGCACATGAAGCAAAAATTAAAGTTGTTAAATGGTGACATGTCCAATATGCAGGTCCTTGAATGTACCATAATTCCCAGATATAGCATGATATTAGCTATGTGGGGATATGTACCGTTACGAAACTGCTGCATGAGACAATTTAAACCAGGTATTTTATGTGCACCGACTCAGATTAAACAGCACGAGGCAGTTAGAACTCAGTGAACAAACCAGATGTAATATACTGTCATGCTATAAAATAAGCTACAACTCCCAAAAGCCTCCATGGTACCAGAGAAAGAAACTGTAGTCTGGACTGCAATTCCCAGAAACCTCCAGGGGCCTGGGAAAATGAACTGCAGCATGCACTACAACTCCCAAAAGTCAGCTGGAGAAAAGGGGAAATGGAAAGCAGCAGTGGGGCATGGCAAAGAAAGGCTTGTGGCATGAGAGTGGGAAGCAGCTAGGAGTATGGGCTGCAGCAGCAGGGCTCACACATGGAGCCCAGACAGATGGCAATTAAGTGTTTTGGGACCAGAAACTGGTTTGGAGCCCTCTGGAGCTGTGGAGGGACTTTAAGGTTGTTCAAATATGTATACAACTGTGTTAGTGTTCCCTATTTGCTACCTGTTATCTGTTCTTGGCTGTTTCTCCACCTTGACACCATTTATTATCTGTTATATATATCCCAAGTGTATGTACGGTAATGTTCATTTACCTGTGCTTTTCCCAGTCTCTTTAGCCCATTCACTTGTGACCCTAATCCCAGCATCCCCTATATAAAAGTGGAAACCTCCATTGGCAGTTTTCTGTGCCAGTTCCTGGGATTGCAGGGTTTGGTCCACCGCTTTCACCTGGAGTCCTTGTCTCTGCACAAAACACTCAGACTCAGTTCAGGGCCCCAGAGCCACCCACAGGTACCAAGCCCCCCACAGAGGCTACAGGCGCCCCCAACAGGGGCTACTGCCCCCCCTACAGGGCCTAGAGCCCCCGCGCTCCAGCCCCCCAACCCACCCCCCCACATGGCTCCAGTTCCGTTGCCCACCCCCCGCACAGCCCCAACTCCTCGGATGGTCCCATTGCCCCACATGGCCTGCAGCTCACTGGCAGCAGCAGCGACCATCAGGGAGCCTGGAGCACTCAGCAGCCTCATGGCACGCCCCCCCCTCCCCCCATGCAGCTCAGGGTAATGGAGGTGCAGCAAGACTTGTTCCCAGCTGCCTGGCACCCAGCACTGCCTCTGCCACATTGCACAAGTGCAGTGCAGCATGGTGCCATGTACCTTTGGGCAGCTCCAAACCACTCAAGCTGTGACCTGGGGGCTGGCACTACTTGTGGGGACTGCCTGTTGTGCCAGGCCAGGTCCTGCCTCCAGCAGCAGTGCTGCCAGACCCATGGTGTGTGTGGAGAGGAGGCATGAGGTGGGACCCAGCCAGGCACAGCTCGCTAGCGTGTCTTTGCACCAGACCAAGAGGTATGGCTCTTATGCAGAGGCATGCTAGCTGCATGGCCAGGGCCGGGCTGGGTCAGGTCAGGTCAGCAGGGTGCATTTTCCATGTGGCTCAGGCGTCATAGCTGTGCACTGAAAATGTGCCCCTTCCACCTGACCCAGCCTGACCCACACAGCCAGCTTGCCTTTGCATAGGAGCTGCGCATCCCAGAGCCTTGCCTCCTGGTCCAGTGCAAAGGCATGCTAGCAGGCTGCACTGGGTTGAGCTGGGCTGGGCCGGGCCAGGCCGGGTTGGGTCCCAGTGCATACTTTGTGGAGGGCCCTGAGTGGGGGCCACCCCACACCTGCCTCCCACCCACTCCCCATGGCCCCTGCTCAAGCCCCTCCACAAACCCACCCACAAACTGCACATCCTCCCATCATTCCCCATACCCCCCAACTTCCCCCTCCACTCCCAACACCCCCCAACATCCCCCTGCCACTCCCCCCACCCCAACATCCCCCACCACTCCTCATACCCCGCTAGCCCCCCACCACTCCTCACACACACCTATAACCCCCCCCACCCCAACGTCCCTAACTTACCCATAACAGCACCGGGGGCAACAGGAGCACTGTGGAGCTGCTCTGGCCAGAAAGCAGAGCACCTCTCTTGGAGGACTGACTCCTGGGTTGCCCCAGCGCATGGGTCAGGGACTGTGCCCTGCCCCACTTTTTTCACCTGTGGTTTATTTTGGATTTCCGGGTACCAAATTTTGAGCCTGTACTGCAAATATGTAGTGTGGGGAATGTTTTATTGTTCCTGGCATGCATCTTGCTCTGTCTCAAACTCCTTTGAGATGCCACAAGAGGCATGTGAGTGCTCGTCTGGATGCGCTCTCAGAGTACATTGTAATTGTTGTTTATCTCTGGATCCCTCCAATTTGGTAATATTCTTCTAGTAATTAAATGTCAAAACCCAAACCTTCAGATGCATCTGAGCTGCACTTACGGCAAAACAAACAGGTTGCCAGATCTTGCAACTGGATTCAACTTACATGCGTAAGTGAAAGCAACCTCTGTCTGCTACAGTAGCCAGGACCAGCTGAAATACAAAACTATATCACCACTACACCCTTAAACATGGCCCCATCTAATCTTTCCAAATGAGGTACCCTCACAGCATGCTAAGGTAGCCCCTGCTACTGATTTTAAAGCTGTTCTTCTGCCAGAGGTGTGGAGAAAAGCAACAATATCGCAGCAGAAGTCCTTTCAAGATGTAGTTGTTTCAGATCTATATGGAAATTACATTTTCTATATGTTAGTCGAGAAAGGGACTGCAACGTATTGGGGATTCCACTGCGTATTTGCTTCATTCTTGGTGTGATTTGGACAGGCAGTAGTGTCAATGGGCATTTATCTAAGTAAAAGCTGAATAAACATGGAGAAGGATATCAGGATTTGGACTAAAACTGTTACATCCTTGTATTTCCATTAATGTTATACCTAAAAAAAAGGAATCCAGTCTTTCTAGCAAGACCTCTCATCATAATCTTTCCTTAAGAGATTTTTTTCTCTTCATATTTTTTCAATTTCTTTCCTAGGTATAATTGCCAATGCATTCTCATTTTTCATTTCATGACAGACATCATTTTCATAGTTTCTAGGGTCGGAAGGGACCTGAGCAGATCATCTAGTCCGACCCCCTGCCATGGCAGGAAATAATACTGGGGTCAAACGACCCCAGCAAGGTGTTCATCCAGCCTCCTCTTAAAAACCCCCAGGGTAGGAGCCAGCACCACTTCCCTTGGAAGTTGGTTCCAGATCCTAGCTGCCCTGACCGTGAAGTAGCGCCTCCTGATATCTAGCCTAAACCTGCCCTCGGCAGCTTATGACCATTATTCCTGGTCACTCCTGGCGGTGCTCGGGGGAAACAGTGACTCCCCCAATGCCTGCTGATCCCCCCTGACTAGTTTATAACAGGCCACAAGATCCCCCCTCAGCCTTCTCTTTTGGAGGCTGAACAGGTTCAGGTCCCATAGCCCCTCCTCATAGGACCTGCCCTGCTGCCCCCTGATCATGCGAGTGGCCCTCCTCTGGACGCTCTCCATGCTGTCCACATCCCCCTTGAAGTGCGGCGCCCAGAACCGGATGCGATGCTCCAACTGTGGCCTGACCAGTGCCGCATAGAGGGGAAGGATCACCTCCTTGGACCTGCTTGAGATGCATCATGACAAGGTGTGGCTGGCTTTCCTAACTGCCTCCCCACACTGCCGGCCCATGTTCATCTTGGAGTCAATTATGACTCCAAGATCCTTTTCCACCTCCGTGCTGACAAGAGAGGAGTTTCCTAACCTGTAGGTATGGTGCCAGTTGTTCCTCCCCAGGTGCATCACCTTGCACTTGTCTGTGTTGAATCCCATCCTATTCTCATCCTCCCACCCTTGTAACCTGTCTAGGTCTGATTGTAGCCTGATGCTTCCTTCTAATGTGCCCACATCCCCCCCACATCTTAGTGTCATCAGCAAATTTGAACAGGCTGCTTTTTACCCCCTCATCCAAATCACTGATGAAGATGTTGAACAGTGTGGGCCCGAGGACTGAGCCCTGTGGAACCCCACCGCCCACGTCCTTCCAGGTTGAGAAGGACCCATCCACTACCACCCTCTGGGTGCAGCCCTCCAGCCAGTTGGTGACCCAATTGACTGTGCGGGTGTCAACACCACAGTCCCCCAGTTTCTTAATGAGAACAGGGTGAGAGACAGTGTCAAAGGCCTTCGGAAAGTCCAGGAAGACTATGTCCACTGCTACCCCTGCATCTAATGATCTGGTAATCTGATCGTAGAAGGCCACCAGGTTGGTCTGACAGGACCTGCCACTGATGACCCCGTGTTGGTTGCCCCTAACCATGCAGTCCCCTCGTGGATGTGTGCCAGCATAATTTTCTCAAACAGCTTGCCTAGGATCGAGGTAAGACTAACTGGCCTATAGTTTCCTGGGTCCTCCTTCCTCCCCTTTTTGAAGATGGGGACTACACTGGCCCTCTTCCAGTAATTATAGTTTTAATAACTATATTTCCAATATAGTTTTAATAACTATATAAGCTCATTTTAATATACAAAGACACAAAAACACAGAGAACAAGGCAGAACTGAAGCAATTTATGTGTGTTGCATTTAACTGCCTTTTGCAGTTCTTTATTAGTTTTGTATTCCATCCACTTATGGGCTTTGGTCTACTAAGTTTCACTTCCCTAAGCTTTAAAACATGCTATTGGAATACTTATCTCTGCCAGATATGCAAAGCAGTCAGGGGGGATTCTGGCTTTACAAAGATAAAATCCAAGCCTGAGGAAGGCATCAGTTTCTGAAGAAAGTGAAAAGAAAAAAGTGAAGCCTTGGGAAAATGTGCAAAAGCTTATTAAATGTTTCCAAACCAAGTCACAGAGAGCATTGTTGTTCAAAACAGAGCATTGTTCTGCACTGCAATTAAGAGCAATTTAAAAGTTATTTTTAAACTAAATGTAAAAACTTTTAAGATCTTCTTAATATCTAGACTTTCAAAAGAGTTATTAAAAGATTGATCCATTAGACACACCTGCTTTTTTAATTTATCTGCTCTTTTTCTCCATTACCGTATTTTTCGGACCATAAAACGCACCTGACCATAAGACGCACCCAGTTTTTATGGCAGGAGAGACTGTGTGTGCCAGTGGCCGGCCATTTTTATTGCCGGCTTCCGGCCACTGGCACGGGCGCCAGCTTCCAGTGTAAACAAGTGGTGGATGTCCTGCTCGGGCTCCGCCGCCTCCCCAGGACATGGCATAAACAAGCGGCAGATGTCCTGCTCGGGCTCCGCCGCCTCCGCGGGCAAGCTCCGCCCTGTCTCCCCGGGACACACACCTTCAGACCATAAGACGTACGCTCGTTTTCCCCCCACTTTTGGGGGGGAAAAAGTGCGTCTTATGGTCCGAAAAATACGGTAATTCCAAACCATGTTGAGTTTATATTCAGAAATAGTGTCCTGAACTCCTTTAAACACTACCTTAGTCATTTTTGCCATCTATTTGATGGCTACATCCTCCTCCAGATGTGAGCACTTAACTCCTATTACTCTTTCTTGGGAAGTGGATTTAGTGCAATAGTACTGGTATCTTTAGCAATCCCTTCCTACTAGCACAAAGGAGTGCAATGCACATGCATCTATTTCCTATTTGTGAAAGGTTTTACATAAGTCATTTTCTCCCTAATTTACAAGTATAACTTCTTATCATTAAATTGGTCAAAAAGGATTCAGGACTGAATTCCTGTAGAATCACCACAAAAACATAGGGACTTTCACCTGCTGGTTAGTAATGAAATGCAATCCAAAGTAGTCATGTATTAAAATAACTATGGGCCCAGAGCTATAAAATACTAAAAAAACCTCAGTGCTTGGTAAAGTTTAATCACTTTAAAAATGAAAACACATAAATCTTATTAGTTTATGAACTAGTACATTTAATTTATTTATTTCATTCAAACACAAAAACCTAATTTCCATTGAAGTCTAACTAGCCCTAGACTTCAGTCTTAGACTGCTACATCTTTAACACATGGCAGTACTCTGTTAGTCCACCCAGGCTCCAAAGCTCCTGCAAACTGGGTACATCAGAATACATTGTCTGACAGTATGTGCAGAGGGTTCCACTCCTGTGACAATTCCTTAATTTAGGGATCAAGAGATCACACCCAGAAAACAAGCCCAGACTGCAGGTAGATTAAAAAAAAAAAAACAAAAAACCTAGTTTCCTTTGATCCTTTACTCTTCATACTACTGTATCTTGTAAGCATATTATGTAGGGACACATTCAAAAAAAAGGGCTCAGTCTGTGCCTATGTACACACATTCAAGTGATCTGGGAGAACTCCCCCAGGCTTGTGGTCCTGACAGAAAAATTTACACAGAGACCTCTGACAGACATTTGAATGCTGAGCTGCTGTGCAACTAGGATGTCATTATGAACACATCCTAACCTGCTATGGAGACTCCCAGTATTATACAGGGTAGCCTTGATTGGCTGATCCAGATTGCTTCCCGGGCTCTGCCTCCCTGCAGCACAATGAGGGGTTTGCGAAGGGGCTCCCTGTACAGCTGGAGCAGTAGAGTTCGGCAGGAGAGACTTACTGTGTCCCTGGACTCACAGGATGGGTGGGAGCTGACAGCAAAGCAGGCTGGGTTGCTGGGGGACTGTGCTGCTGTTTCTCTTAGAAAGTTCATGTACACAAGTTCACTCTCCCAGGAGCCATTTAACCCTGATTGTATCAAAATTATTATTCTCTGTGTGTGCCCCCTTTTTTTTTTTTTAATCTGGGAAAAAAAAAATCCTGAATTTCTGTACACTTGTGGTTTCTACTGGGACAGTAGTCACTTTCTCAGAAGAAGCTGAATATGTATACACAGCCTATGGAGATGGTACAGTTTATAAAACTAGCAGTCTTTTTAAAAAAAAAGACTACCACACAATGTTGATTTTTCCTTACAATCAGTATCTGCAGCTATCCAATCCCTAATTATTTGTCCCGAAGTCTGAAGGCTGGAATTGATGCCAATAGCCAAAAGGTACATGAATATTGCATGACAAGAAGAAAGATTCCAGAGTTACTGAGCATACTGACTGCAGTGGAAAGCGGGTGGGGGAGGACACCAATGTGAAGAAAACAATTAACTTCCTTGAATATTTCACAAAGCCTAGCTGCATAGGTGACAGTGAAATGTTGCTAAAATAAAAAGTATGGAAATATCTTGTTGCCCATCACATCAGTATCTGTTGTTTTCAGCATGTTATAACATTTGGAATTAGACTTGCATGGGAAAATGAATCACAATAACCAGATAGTAATATAGGTACAGTCCAACTTTACTTAATTTCAAAATACAACTTGTTTTCTAAAGAATATGTGCTATGTGCCATACATTAAAACTATAGCAAATGCTTCAGGAGGTTGTATACAAATCTCTCGTATTCATTTATAGATCTCTGGGGCTCTTTGTGCTAGTACATTCCAGATTATCTCTTAAATATAGCTTCAAATGCTATTTGCTGCATAGCAGTTATATATAAAAGCAATCTTAAAACGCAACCTTTATATCCATCT